>NW_011888872.1:2920328-2947382 GCF_000151845.1 Pteropus vampyrus | reverse complement strand
ACCAAACTGATTTATTTAACTTAATTTTGTTAGTACTCTGTCACATCACTGATGCCAAAATATTAGGTAAATAAAGATCCAATACAAGAAAATCTCCATTTCCCTACATAGTACTTTTTATCAACATTTTCTCTCTGTCATCATTAACTGATGCCATATTTATTTAGTCAGCCACATCAGTGTGTACTATGTGTAGAAACTTTTTTTAAAATTTTCAAAATTATTTTAAAGTTGAGATATTGCATACACTATAGCACACATATCTTTAGTTTGATGACTTTTTATACTTGTACACATACATTGTGTAACTATCACCTAGATAAAGATATAGAACATTTTCAGCATCTGAGAAGGCTGTATCCTTTCCCAGTGAATATTCCCAGTTTTCTAACTACTATCAGTATAGTTTGTATCACCTCTTCTTGAATTGCACATAAATAGAATCATACATTCTGCTGTGCAGAAGGACATTCTAGGAAGAAAGGGAAGACCAATGTATGTAAATTTCCACTTCTCTTTCCTCCCCACAGCTTCACAGTGGACTTCAGGAAAACATTCAGTTGTATCCAACTCTATAGACATGTATACTCAGTACTGGATAATGTGTTAGTTAATACAAAAAAGCTTTTCTTATTTTTCATCTTTGAGAAGCCTCTAATTATGCCTTTCTGATAAATAAATAATTTTAACTTTTTGGGTTTTACTTGCTAGTAGGATTTTTAAGAAGTGACACATTGATCAGAATAAAAAACATTCTTGTAAAGGAGATTTGGATATCATCTGTCTGTGGAGTGGTAAAAATGAAGTCCATATCAGTTTTTTCAGTGAGGTGACAGTCTAATATAAATAGGAGAAAATATAGTTGAGCCTGAAGAAAGAGGGTAGGTAAAACCTGAACAAGGGACAAGAGGAGTATTTCGAAATGTATGAGAAGCAAGAAATTATGATGTCATCAAAGTTAAGTGAAAAAAGAATAACAAGCAGAAAAGGAGGGTGACAAAATAAAATGCAGTAGAAAAAGCCAGTAAAGTGAGGCTGGAATGAGAGGGCTATAATTTTGTCCAGAAGGAACTCATTGTGGCCTTTTTGAGGACAGTTGTGGTAGAACCTAATAATGGAAGTGAAACTGCAAAGCATTAAGAAGGTTAGTTAAGAGGAAATAGAACCATTTGTTTTAAATAATACAATCAACAAATTGAGCTTTCTCAGGGAGGAAAGGGGATTAAATGATAACCGGAAAAATTGTGGGGAACATCTTGGCTATAGAAATAGAAAGGCGATACTAAAGCTTAAAAAGCTAGAGAGAAAGAAATATGAAATTGGGGAGAAACTGATGATACCAGTAAGGTAAAGGAAAAGTTTTGGCTCCTCCATCAGGAGGTGAAAAAAAGAGAATACAAGTGAAAGTTTTCAACATTTTCAGAGATGACAGTAGAGTTGAAAGAAGAGAAAGGAGATGGCAACAATGAAAGAGGGAATTCACATTTTGATATGTTTTATTGTTACTTCTCCCAAACTATGGTTTTTCAAAGTTGTTTCATCCATTCAGATGCAACATACATTTCACAAATATTCAACAAACTTTTCACAAACACCATGTGCCAGGCATTTTGTTAGGTACGTGTCATGAAAATAAAGATGAAGAAACTGAAAATCAAAGAAATAACATGACTGTTAAATATTGCGTAGTTAATAGAGACCCAGATCTCAAACTTTTGGGTGGGAACTGCTGAAACTTAAAAGTTTGCAGTGGATTTGTCTGTGGAAATGCTTTTCTCACTTGTTCTCTAACAGCTTAGACCTTGACTTCGAAGTCAATGATACCTTCACCACCTTCATTTCCTGAACTTCTCATCAGACGTAGTTGGATGATTCAGTCTGTTACATTCCCCAAGGACAAAGTGATGTGTAATTTGTGACAGCTTAATGCAAATTACATCCAAGCAACTGAGAGTTTAGAAACTTTAGGTACAAAAATATATGGGAGAGGGATGAGCAAAAATACATATATTAAATATATAATATTAAAATATATTTTGTTAAGTTCATGAAGGGGATGATTCAGAAACTAAGAGTATTACATAATTGTTTTACCTTCTCTATTGCCAGTTTTAGCCTGCTTATAAAGAAGAGAATTCACTTTATCTCTTATCTGATTTGTTGAAATTGATGTTGCTTACTTTTGTCTTGGTTGTAAATACCTCTTTTTCTCATTTTGAGAGTTTGTCACATTTTTTTATGGATTCTTTATGGATTCGCCTCCTCTTTGCCTATTGTCCCACGTCCGTATATGGACTCTAACTATTGATAGGACATTTCCTTTTGATTCATTAGTCCAAGAATAAACTAGTTCTAGCAATGCAAAAAGGGAAACTGTTTTGAATCTCATAAAATAGGCCAATTATTTTTATAGTATGAAGAAAATATTAGAACTGTAGTTATGTACTCAAAAAATACCTTCTTGCATCTTAAGGAAGTTGGTATAGTTCCCACAGTTCATCTTTCATATATGGTCATTTATTTATTTTCACACTATTTCTGTAATGTAAATAAATCGAATGTGATACTCATTTATAAATAAACAAAATGAGATATGAGGAGCAACTTGTTGATAGCCAAACTGACAGAGGAAGACATTTCCACCAAGAGGCCCAAAGTGAGTAAAAGGAGGAAAAGAGTAGAAGAGAAATGTCTTCTGTTTATAAATTCTATTCTTTGCACATTATAAAAAATACAATTGACTAATATTACTACCATAACCTGCATTTGTATATAAGTAAAAGGATTCTTCAGATACTGGATGGAAATTTATCATCATAAAGAAGACAATAATAGATAATACTATATAACAACTTGAATTGAGGTCTTTCCATGGCAGAACTTTCCGCTTTATATTCTTCCACACTTTTCTTCATCCCACTTCCGTGTCATTCCATTATTCCAACACTTGTTTTAGTGTTCAGAACACAATGGCTCCTCAGCAAAATTCACCTGTTGATATTTATATTCCTGCCATCTTCTGCTTATTCTTTATAAATCTGACAGCTTCAGGTTATGGACTTCCATTCCCTTGGCCAGACATTTAGTTGAATTTTCAACACTGGAGAGAAAATAATTATCTCACATATATTTTACTCAAATCTTCTAGAAATTTTGAACCATTGAAGAAAGTGACTAATATGACTTCCTTAGTGATTCCATTTCATTCACAATGAATTCTATACAGGGAAAAGTCTTTAGCGTGGATGGAGAGTTAAATATCACTTCATCCAAACCCTTTAGTTTAAAGGTGAGGGAATGAAGATTAAATGACCTACTCATAGCCATTTAAATTTTTAATGGAATTTTTTTACTGAGTGTATATCATTTTTATTGAGATAAATGGACATACAACTATGTAAGTTTAAGGTGAACGAGTATGTTAATTTGATACATTTATATATATTAATCTGACTACCACTGTAACTTTAGCTAATATCTCCATTACATTAAATGTGATGAGAACATTTAAGATATAGTCTCTCAGCAACTTGGAAGTATATAATACAGTATTGTATCTCTTGTCTTTTCACTAGCACTATTGAAGTCAAAGTGTTACAATATTTTACAATATGATAATACCTAAAATATAGGTTCAATTTTATGGTCATAGTTTACATATCACCAGGCCCACCTATATATCTTAAAATCATGGGCTTGATGGAACTTGATATGTGATTCTCAATGTATAAGGGTGAGTTTATAATCACTAGAGGAGAAAAAAGGCAAGACACTGAGTACTGAAAGTATCATTAATTTTCTGCACAAAGGGCAGATACGTAAAGGTTGAATGTCATGGAGAAAAGAAATCATGCGATATCTATGGTTAGAACTTACATAGACAGGAAATTTTTAATTAACTTGGATCATTTCTTCCAACTAAGTATAAAGCATAACAATAGCAGACTATGAAAAATGGTGTTTTAGAATATATTTACCAAGACTAGGTCATGGGGTGAGGAATCTGGTCTATAAAGACTGGTGAGGAATATCTATCTCATGGCCTAAAATGAGAAAGAGAATATTAGGAATAGAAATGAAAAGCATTGCCTCAACATTGTCCCTGTAAAAAGTAAAATTCACTTAATATTATTTAAACAAGATTATACTTTGTAATCATCTTATAGTCTTAAGTACCTCAAAATATAATCTTCGACACCATGTATGATAATGAGGTGTATTATAAGAGGCCTGTATGTCCAAATAATTTTAGAATATGAAGGTATTACAAAAGTGGTGTCTGGATTGGATCAAAATGGCTACAAACATATGAATTTATCTCTACTTACTCCCGAGATCCGATGAAATGACAGCGAAACATAAAATTAAGAATGAATCAATAATCATACTAGAAAATCTAATAGAAAAAAATACTACCATCAGATTTGATGAACTTCTGAAAGATATAATGCAGATGGAATCTAATTAATAGTAAAATCCCACAGTGCTGAAGAACCAGAGATACACACAAAAGAAATTAATTTTTCCCACAGAACTCAAAACTCCAAATCATAAAAAAAATCTCCCCTATTTAAAAAAAAAAAAGGCTACTATAGAAAGAAACGATCACAATTCTTGGACATTAGAAATATTAGTATCATTATTTGTAAACAAAACAAAACAAAAAAACAATAGGCTGATTTTTTCACTAAATATGCTAAAGAAAAAGTGAACAATCTGGAATATCAACCTAGATATTCCCAAAATACAGGGCAAAAAGACTAAAGTACATTTACAAAAGAAAGGTATGAAAAAATATTTACCAAAAATAATTTTTAGAAGCAGAAACATGAAAATGTAAAGAAATAGTCAAGTAAATGATAGAAGTACATTTTCCTGAACTTAAAAAAGACAATTTGTCAATTAGAAAAGAGCCTATTGAATATTTTAGAAGAATTAAGATGAACCCATTTAAAAAACCTATCAACACCAGTAGTAAACAGAAAATATCATGAATTTCAGTAGAATAAGGGGGAGGTTATCTGCAAAGAATAAAAAAAACAGACTTTCATATGTCTTCTCAGTTACATATTTAAGATAATAGAGCACTGCCCAAAAATCCTGAGGTGAAAATTGTCAAACCCATATTTCTACATTAAAAAAGTTACCATTCAAATATAAGAGCAAAGAAAGCATTTTAAGGAATAATAAGCCTCAGATATTTTATTACCTATGCATGCTATACAATTCTCAAAAATGTCCTCTAGCTAAGTGCAATTAAATTCTAGGAAGTAGAAATCTAAAACATAAAATTTTGTCATAAACAAAAGCATTGTGAAACTTATAGTAAACTGTTGATAATATGGTACTGAATATAATTTATTAGATAAAATTCATAGAAAAGATGTGTTATAATATTAAGAAGAGCCACTGGAAGAAAATTCAATCTGATTTCAACAAAAATTTTTGATGATGGAAAATGTAAGAGGAAAATATTAAATTACGATATAGACTCTATCTGGATGATAAGAAAGGCTATTACTGCTGATTATTTTCTGTACCTTTATAGAAAATATAAAATGTCAGTGACCACTGCTAACATCTACCATAGTAGTAGACTAGAAATTAAAGGTAGAACCACCAAAACTCTGCAAGAAATACAATGAATGTTTAAAAATGTCGTTAATCTAGTAAAAATCCGGAACGAAAAAGGGAAACAATAAGAAAATATATGGCATGTTGTCAGAAATAACACCAAATATATCAATGACTGTACTAATGTGAATGAGAGATATGCCCCAATGACAGACAAAAATTCTGATTGGTTACTAAATAAAGTCAGTGTATTGATTACTAAATAATTAAAGTCAGTGGCATTTTCTTCTAAGAGGTCCAGGTAAAATGACGCCAAAATTTAAAACTGATGAGAAAAAAAATAGAAGTATGCTAAAATAGAAGAGGAGGAAAAGGAAGGGAAGGAGGAAAAAGAAGAAAATAGGAGTGGTGGTATCAGACACCAGACAAATTTGAATACATGGCAGGACAAACTAAAGGGAATAAAGATGAGCCATACCGATAAGAAGTAAAAATCCACCAAGACTCTATAAAAGTCATGATTGTTAATCCACCATTCAACAAATAATGAAAACATATGAGACGAAACAAGTAGAATTTGACATAACTAAAACCTTACAAAAGGAGAGAGCTCAAGGACACACAAATAGTAATAATATAAAGGATCTGGGTGAGATAATCAACATGCCTGATGTGTACGTTTTTGAGTATGTAATATATTAATACTCAGGAAAATGTATAGACCTAACTAGTTTCCTTTTAGGAAGGGCAAAATAATAAAAAAGGAAAAAAATACAATATTAAAGGAATTTCTATAACTTTCCATACCCAAATTAATGGAAGGTAGGAATAATATTAAAGGTAACACTATGCTTTTATGATGAGATGTGTCCTAACTTCATTTCCATCAATCAAAAAGATTGACATGAGATTATCATGACAGCTCCATACATTTACATATTCTTTTTTTTTACTTTGAATATTTGGGAACAACTCTAGTTTTATCTGTAAAAGGATTTTTTTAATATGTTTATTAATGTATTACTCTTGTTTGGGGGAACCAATTAACAAGTCCATTAGCTTTTATTTGTAGATATAGTTTTATTATTTTACTAGTCATTTTACTAGTCAATTTTCCTATATTCGGAAGACACAGAATTCCAGGTAATCATTATCATTACATTCTTTCTCAATTATAACTTTTGTTTTAAAGTCTAGTTCACCACTCAAGCTATGTGAAAATGAACTGACAAGGCCAAAAATATAAATGCCTACAGGACAAGACAGGTGAGTGATGCAGGTCAGACAATACAGAGTTAAGGACTCTGGAAAAATAGGGTACAGTTGCCACGTCTTAGAGAAGGGCAACCAGTTCTTGGCTTCAGTCAATTGTCACCATATAGAAATCATCACTTTCTAGGAATTCAGGCCCATTTGGCCATACTTTCTAATATACCAAGAGAAGCTTTTAGCCCAAATTTTTATGTGAAATTCATGTTGCCAATAAATCAATGCAATTTTTCAACACTATGCAAGAAAAAAAAAGTTCAGGGTCTAGATTGAGCCAGTTTGAAACCTGACAGTTCTGGATATTTAGATAGATATGTTTATCTTCAAATAATGACAGATGTAAGTCTACAATTAATACAGAGAATGTGCAATAACCATTTAAATAGTTAACCTGACTCATATTTTATTCCTATTTATTCTCTACAGCTGACAGAGCAATATTTTGAAAACTCAAATTTCATTGTCACTCCTATTTATAACTTTGTGATGGCTTCCTATTACTGTAGAAACAAGACCAGCACACTTAATGTAACCCATGATCTTCATGGTCCGCACTCTGCCTACTGCCCTGGCCTCACCTCTGACTTCTCTCTCTCTAGTTCAGTGTGTTCAACCTTACTGGCTCTTTCCGGTTTACCAGATGTTTTCTTCTTTCCACATAAAAACTTGTGCCTAGAAGCTTCTTCTAATTGCCACCCTATCCTTCTAAGAAATTCTCCAATGAATACCCATTCATCTTTCAGATCATAGCTCGAACATCACTTCCTTGGAAAATTCTTCCTTAATACTCTCATACTGGTCCCCTGTTACATGCCCTCACACATCTGTATACTTTTTCCTTTCTAAGCACTTATTACAATTTGAATGTAATAATCTCTCCTATTAGCCTGTAAGCTTTGGGAGATAAGGAGTGTGTCTGTTTTGTTTACCATTATCAACTCGTTGCCTAGTAAATAGTGGGCTTGTACAAAATAATTGATGAATGAAAGAGCAATTGAGCTGCCATGGGAATGCTATGAGTTTTTTTAGCTTTTATAGATGAAACATGATTTTGGCTATTCTATCTATAATGAAATAAAGACAGATGAGAATATTTAGAAGGCAAAACAGAAAAATATCATTTGGATACAAGGACTGATATCCTTTTGGTGAATTTCTTACCTTTGGGAAGATTTTATTTAATAAAGATTATAAATAAAGATTATAAACAAGGGAATTTTTTTTTAGAGAGATGAGTTGGATTAATGTAGAAATAAGTTTAAGACTAAGAGTGTCATGTTTTCTCTATTAATAATAACTATATCATTCAATAAATAACAGTAGATTTATAAAAGAAATAAATATCCCACAGCATTAATAGCATTATTTATTAAAAATAGTATGTATTTATTTTGCACTAAGCCTCCTTCCATGATGCCCTAATGGACCATGAAGGAATAAACATTTAGACTTGAATAAGCACTCTCCCTTCTGACTCTTTAATTCCTTTATCTTTTTCTGTGTTTGAGTCTGACACTTTATTCACTTTCTCATTTGAACACCTTTATCTATCAAGTTTGGAGATTCCATTCTTTCTCTTTCTTGAGGCCTTTTATAGGAAGAATCATACTTACAAGCACATGCCAGTGGGTAAAAACATGGACTCTTTGTGCTGTGGTTGGAGAAGAAAGCAGACACTTCATGGATTTCAACCACAATTTTCCAATAAGAAGAATATTCTTGATACTTAAGAAATGATGCTTTTAGAAACAGATTCTTTAAGGATTTACCAACTTGCTACTCCTTTATAAAAGCACAGTTTTAAAATCTTTGCTATTGTGTTATATATTATGAATACTGGTGTTTCAGACATTAAAATGTCCTTTGCAATCTTGTTTGTACTTTGTATCTTTAGCTCTAAGGCCCTTATGATTTTTTAAAAAATCAGATCATCATGTACTTTATCTATTAAATAGATTGAAAGCTTTCAAGTTGAACACTTAAGAAGTTATTTTCCCTCTTAATAGAAGACTTAATAGAAGGAGATGAGAAAAGAAAACTGTCACCTCTAATGATGGTCTTTAACTGGTGTCTGTAGATTCCAAGTTAACTTTCGATGCTAGTGCCTTGTAAGTAAAGTAAACCTAAAGTCATATTCTCTTCATAAGGCTATATATGCACTGAGAAAGAGTTTACTAAACTCTTACTATCTGTTTCAAAGAATGATTGTGAAGAAAAATTGTCTTTAGAATTTTCACTGGTACTTTGAAATTTTTTTCCCTTGTATAACATATATTTCAAAGAAAAAGTAATGTGTAGGCACCACACATTAATAAATACGTAATCATCATATTTCAGGATTACGCCACTGATACCAACTTTAGATTGTTTTTCCAGGAAAGGGAAGGATGTGCATGGCGCCCTATGCTTTCTCAGAGCACAACTTATAACATGTAAATCACCTGGATAAGCTAATTATAGTCTTATCCTATTCATGCAACAATACAGAGGGACTCTAGAGGAATTAAACTCAATGTTTTTATATCACTTTCACATTTATTCTTGAACCAAAATGTTGACCACCAATGGAATGGACCATCTGCTTGCCTCTTACCAATTGAAATAGTGAATTTGGCCCTGAATCATGCAGGGTCATGCAGTTACAAAATTGCATATGCTAAGACTTTCTAGTACTTGAAACTGTTATCAACTCCTTTTCAACACTCAAATGGAGTGGTCTGAACACTACTTGACATTAATAAGGGAGGGAACAAAGCATTTAACAGTAGAATGTCATCTGACATCTTTACCTCTAGTTCAGTGTACTCAACCTTACTCACCCATTCCAGTTTACCAGATATTTTTTTTCTTTCCACGTACCATTAACCTACAGGCCAAGTTCCAAATCCATTTTACAAACAGACCAAGAAAAGATCGAGCTCTTTTATCTCCACTCAATTCAATTGTGCCTTCAGATGGAGAAATTGAGGCAACATGAATCTGCTTTATTTGACATTGCTTGCATCAGTGGGATAGACACCAGGCCTACTCAGAACCCAGGAAGTTCTCAGCACACAAACAGTGACATACACCCAAGCTCCTGCCCTCTTCTTCCGTGTAAGCAGGTTTACAGTTCCACTTACCTCAGGTCGTATTAGGCCCTTATTGCCTTTTGTGCAATTACCATTTTATTACAGATTAATAGAATCAAATTTTACTAAGAGCAGCTGTTTTTATTTTGTTTTTATTTTGTTTTTGCTGTCTTTGCCCTTTGGTCTCTATTTAGGTCCAAAAACTAATTTTACCTTATTTATTTCTAAAATGTGATGAAATCTTTTCATCAGTTTTATTTGACTACCTTTCAGAAATAGGAATTAAATGTTTCTATTCTAAGCAGGACCAAAGGCTTCTGTGATGAATATCCGATACCCTTTTTTACATTAAACTTCTGGTCCCAGTTCATTTCATAGATACCACACAGTCCTATATAAATATGTGATTGTATTTTATTGAAAGAAGATGTAAAACCAGATTTCTAAATTTTGTTTTCATTATTAAAATTAATAACTTATTGCCATTTCCCCTCATTTTGATGCTTATTTGGTTCTAGAATACTTTAAATTCCATTTGCAGTTAATTCTATTGGACACTATGCTTTGAGGGCTAATTATTGACCCTGGCATGATTAAACTAGAGACAAAAATAAAGGAAAAAAATGTATTTAATGGACAGACTCTATCCTGCAGCTGGCTCATAAAAGAATATCACTGGTCACAAAGGAAAAAGACAAGAGAGTGTAAATATCTCAGTAATCCTAACACCTATTGCTGGGAAAGCAGTCTTAGTCTCAGGGCACACAGATCAGTTGTACCACTTTTTAATTCAATGGGTAGCACACTTTATTAGTTGACAATCTGTAAAGTTTGTAGCTTCAGAATCAATCATGCTAATGCTGATATGTGTTTGGATAGGTGTAGTGTATTCTATCTAGGAATTTCTTATTCTGATGCCCTATCTGCAAAGCCAAGTTTCAAAAGTAGTTGCCACCCATTCTTTTTTTTCTAAGAAGCAATTCATTATGATTAAAATTTATTGTACCGTTTAGGGAAAAAGTTTCTGAAACATAGAAAGTAGAACAAACTTGGGCTTCCTACCTTTGAGTTCATATAATTAGTCCAGAAACTGGATCTTAAATGGCACAAAGCAATTTTCATAGTTTAAAGAGAGAAAACTATAAATCTGGTTTATCATGTTCTTATAACTCTTTCAGAAACATGTGAGGAAATGTGAGAACCACTGTGAACCGAACAATAATCATAAAATTAGGAACAAAAGAATCAGACAGAAGAAAGCCTTTTTTTTCTTTTTTCTTCATTCTTTTTTAGGATTCTAAATCACATACAAAACATTTGTTCTGCTCCAGCTCTTTGTGAACTAATTGGCTCTCCTGGAGGGATAGGTAATTGTACCTGACTACACAAGCTGTCCCGAAGCTCCCTTGGAAAGCTCCAGTAAGCTTCTAGTGTTAGCAGCCATCAAGGATTTCACAGGTCAGGCATCGGATCGATACAGCTAAAAGCAGCAGGGACTGTAATGTCGACAGCAGGTTTCAGAAAGCGCTGCAAGTGCCAGTTTGTTCCTCTTCATGCAGAAGCTCAAGACAGCTTAATTAACCCTTGGAAAATACAATTTATCCAGAGGCTCGGCAGGTCCCTACCAGGCCTTATTGGTGAACTGATAGGAGAGATACTGTAGCTGGCAGCGCTGAATTCCCATTTCCCCCTTTAATGCTCTTTCAGTTAGGATGCAAAGAAAACATGATTTTTGGTGGATGTGTTCATCCTGTCCTGAAGAGCATGTGATAGGAGGCAGCTTTAGAGGGGGGTTTGTTAGAACTCACGTGTGACTTCAGCAGGAGCAAGGCCGAGCCAAGGCATTGATCATCCAAGTCCTGGGGTGAGGAATTGGGGTGTGTACGCATGTATGTGTGCATGGGTGTGTGTGCGTGAGAATTAGAGAGTGCGTGTGTGTATGTGTGTGTAATGTGTGGCAGAGGGACGGAAAAGCAAAGGTTCTTTATTTTACTTTTTCAATGATCTAAATGCTTCTGTGCCCTCATTTAAAGATATCCCATTAGTTGTCTATTTTTTGTGTCTGTAATGTCACACAGTCAAGAAAACTACAGATCTATAAATTGTTTACATACCCCAAATACTTCATTTGGAAAGATAAAACACCTGCTTGGAGTAACAATCAGGAAGAAGTTAATTTGTCACATGTTACGGTTAAACCTTCATCTCCAGTGTTGTCCACCATGCCATGGGGCTTTTCTCCTACTGCAGTTCTTTGCTAAGGCAAGCTGCTGAAGAGACATAAATGAAGCTAGTCAGAGATAGAAAATATTTAAAGTTAGTGGGGCTTAAGGAATTATGGCTACATGAATGATCTGGTGCATTCACTTAAACTGATTGTATCTACTTGTATTTGCATTCACATTCACATTAACCACATTTTTAATTTGTATCATTTCAATTAATTCATATAAAAGTATTTTCCTAGGTTCATATCCATGGTCATTAGTGAGAGTTCATGGCGTCAGGTTCCAGAAGAGTGAACTCTTGCACAGATGCAGAGTGGATAGATGCTGTCTCCTTTCTGCTGGTTCATTTCCATTTATGATCAGAAGCAAAGTAAATTGAAGTGGAAGAAATAAATTAAATACAGATTAAATGTGCATAAGATATTTTAGATCAGAATCCAGCCACAATCTCTTGGAAATAATTTATAACAAATATAATACACATGAGTAAAAACAGTTGTATCAGATGTGAGGTAAGGGGCCTGTCGTCCTCATTCATCAGCAATCTTTCTTCCCAGAGGTACAAAATGTAACCATTTCTGTTACTGGCTCTTTCATTGAGTATCGGCATGCTTCTATTTAACAAATGCACACTGAGCAGTTAATACGTGCCAGGTACATCTTTAGACCCAGGTGATAAGGTAATTAAAAAAAGAAAAAAGAAAAATGAACAGCATGAAAGAGTTTACTTACTAATATGAGCAGACAAAAGACAATCAAACAAAAACATGTATACTATCTCAGAAATGACTATAAAGAAACATTGAACAGGGTAAGAATATAGACAGTTGAGTTTTTATCGTTATCATTTCTCCTAGTATAACCAGGAAGGTTTCTCTAAAAAGGTGATACCTGACGACAATTGGAAAGAAAAGAATAGTGTTCCAAATAGCTATCTGGATGATTAGCTATCCAGGCAAAGGCAGCATGCGCAAAGGCCCTGAGGTTGGAGCATGCTTGTCCTGACCACAGATTAACGAGGATGCCTTTAAGGTTGAAGTAAAGTTGAAGTAATGTAAGGGGATAAGGCAGGACATTACGTTATAGATATAGTCAGGGACCAATATCATGTAAGACTTTATAGCTGTTTCCAAGAGTCACACAACTAGTAAGTATAGAGTTGGGATTTGAACAGAAGAATAACTTAACATTTCTCACCACCATGCTGTACTGATCTCCTCAAACTGGAGTTCTGTTTTACACATGATTTGCAGTCATCTATAATCTCATCCTTCTACACATCCACCCCTTACTCTGCTTAATCAAAGAGTTAACTATAATTCCAAATTAACAGACTTATTAACTGATCAGCAAGAATGGCCTTATCTCTACTGGAAAATAGTCATCGGTGCTTCCTAGTTGCACTAGAGAGCAGTGACAGAGCCTTAATCAAGAATTACATATATGTTTTCCAGTAAGACTTCCAAAAGGCTGAATACATACCTAGTTCTTAATTAGTGACACTGTAAAGGAACGAAGGACCTCAGAGATTAACTAACCAACCCTCTTCATTCTATAGATTGAAAAGTAAAAGTCAAGAGTGATTAATATTTTTCTTTTCGAATTCAGAAAAGTAAACTATCAGGGAGACGATCACTGATCCTGGAACTGTGACATACCTCAGTGTCCTGTGTGTCCCTCTTTCACCTTCTCTTCCCTTTCTGACCAACTCTGACCCAATCCTCTCCTCCAACCTACATTTACGATATTGTCTTAATCACATTATGATTTTTTAAGTTTTCCTATGGCAGGATATAAGAAAAAGAAGACAAATAAAATCCCTACAACTCATTTTCATTTTACTGTTTTTTTTTTTTCTTTTGCAATATATTTCACTGGAGCAGCTAACAAACAAAAGGATAGTTACACATGTGAATTTCACTTTATTTCTAAGCTTTCATGCTGTGAAGTTCAACAAAATGGCTGAAAAACAAATTGGAGGGAAGGGAATTTAGTAAGAGTAAGTGGCTGGAGACATAGCAGAAACTCACTAATCATAGCAGAAACTCACTAATCAGAAACTCACTTGCCACATGGTTGTGAGCAAGTCACCCATGCTAAGCCCTAGTTTCCTCATGTGCAAATTGAGAGTTTGCATAGATAATCTCAAAGTCTCTGTCAGCATTAGAGGTTTTAGATTTACACCATCAAAGGACCAGAACCTAGCTGTCACAACTTGTCTTCGAAAGCCACATACCATTCTTCTACCGCTGAGATTTCTGTACATTCATACAGCCACCATTCATATTGTGGCATTCACTCCTAATTAGCACTTTATTAAAGCTTAGCTTGTGTGCCTGTAGTCCATTTTTCAAGATGACTTAAATCAGAATTTGTGTGTTATTCATTCCCTCTCAAAAATATGTTTTCAAGATGTATTTAGGCAATAGTGCTTTTTCACAGCATAATTGTATCCTAATGTAAAAACTGAAAATATATTTCCTTTTCCATGTTGGCAAATCCTTAAATGACCTCACATTTTAGCATCATTATATAATATACAAAAGAAGATGCATTTTATGTGAACTTGTGTACATAAATAGAATTTTAAAAAATTCTCAACACATTACTGTATGCTGCAAGCTTTTTATGGATTATGAAAGAACAGAGGACTAATATACTAACCGAAGTTTGAGAATTTCTCAACATTATCAGAATTTCTATGGCTCCTACTCCATTTTATCACACATTCAAATGTCACTACTGCTAACAGTGTCCTCGAAGTATTTATAGGTTGACTGCATTTGAACAAGATTTTTTACATTTTCCTTTTACAACCAATCAATGCTTTGTGTCTGAATCACAAAGATGAGAGAATGTAAGATTTATTGACAGATGTTGTACATTCACATTGCAGTTATTGCGATGTTTTTATGATCAAACTGGAAATAACCAAATTAGCAAATACATCTGTTTGTTTAATGACATTTCCAATACAGCTTTTGTGCTCTAAGAACTATTTAAACTTTCATGATACCATCTAAAACAGCCACCCCTATCTTTCTTCAGTTTTTACCTGGCTTCATTTCTTTTTGCACAAGCTTATTACTAGCTGAATTATGCTATAAATATATGTTAACTCTCACTAGAATGTGAGTTCTATGAATGTAAAAAGCTTGACTGTCTAATCACTGTATCTCCAGTACCTACAAAAGTGTTGAGCATATAGTAGGTGCAAACGATATCTTTGTCGAATATATAGATAAACTTTTGATCATTTATATGTGTTTATAAGCACATATACATAACATTAAGTTGATATACACATACCCAATTATAGGTACATAGTATATTTTTTAACCTTAAACTATCTCTAAAGCTGATACTTAATATAACAAAAGCACAAAGGTGAGATCAGATATTTACAAAGTCATCTTAAAGAGATGGCAGGGCTCCAAAGATAAGAGTGAAACCTGGAGATATTCATCTGTCTCATTCACGAAATACTTTAATAAGGAAAAGCTAAATCTGTTCAAATAACACGTTCAAGCAAAATGGTATATTAAGAGAACAGGAATAGAAAACAGTAAAAATATAGGAAAATGGGAACCAGAAATTCCAAAGTTGGCAATGGGCCAGCGAGCAATGCATAGGAACCTGAGCAACAGGGGCACCGGAGAAGTAAGATGGAGTGGTTCTCCAAACCTCACTCACTACCATCCTCCTTTGCTCTGATTCCAACTTTACAGAGTAGTCTTTTGCTTTCAAACTGGCTTCTTGATGAGAAGGTGGGGATTGTCCCTGTTTAGCAAATGCTAGCAACAACTTCTGCAGAAAGGATATCTCTCGTAATTAATTAATGAACTGTGTCTCTGGTTTAGACATGACCTTTATTAGAATAAGTTCATCCATGAGAGACGACCCCATTCGGAGTATATAACATCCATTTTGTAAGATTCTAAGGCTAGATCCAGACTCTGGACTGAGGTGATCCAACATAGAGGCCCTGTTACAACTGTGACCAGCCAATCTTCCTTGGTCACACTCCTACTAGCATATGTGAATGGATTCATTAATTAAATTAATGTACATTTCAATATATGTACCATCGTTATGCTTTATATCCCTACTAAGGCCTTTTTCACTCTGTTTTAACTATTCCCAAGTTATTTTGAGTTAAGACAATGGATATACATTGATCGGCTATAAAATCTGTCAGAGAACAACCCCAGCCTCATATAGGATGGCAAAGACTAAATCTGTTACCATTCCATAGATGCCAAAAGTAGAATCAGAATAAAATAGTTTATTAATCAGTGAACAGAAGGTGCATCATCATTGTACCACAGATTCCCTTGTCTCTCAAGTCCCATTGGCATCATGATGGATCAAGTGAATGTTCTGACATAGTGGGCTATGGAGGAAAATAAAGTCAAGGACTCAGAATCTTTTGTAGCAAGCAACAAAGAAGCTAGTTTCCCTGTATGACCAGCTACAGAATTTGTTCAATATCATGAGACAGAGATAAGAGAGAAATAAATATGCAGGTAATAAATTTTAAGCAGTAATAAATGGAGGGGAGATGGCACCCTATAAAAATTTCCTTCTGGTTTGGTTCACTTGACATATATCCAGTTCCAAAATTAAAATTTTCTCCTCGACAATATAAGTGTCAATGGTTCTTTCATGGTGACAACTCCCATGGAATCCTCTAAGTTGCTTCTTCCATTCTCTAATCAAATAACTATCGATAGTAAATGTACAGAAGATTTTTAGGGAAAATAAAGCAATCAAGGCTGAATAATTCTTGAGACTGAAAATTAAAACAGACAAAATAATAAAATGAGAATAATAGTTAACAAATCTGTGAAGTTACTTTTAAGAAAAAATTATTAGTTTATGGAGACCTGTAAGAGGAAAAAAAAAACCTACCTTATAAGAAATTATGGAAACATTAAATGCGTACTAATAGTAAGAAAAAAGGACCAGAAAAATTTATTCAACTAACTTTTTACTTAGGCCAATAGAATGATTAGTAGTCAACCAGAAAATAATGAAAGTTTAGGGAGAAGAAGCAGCATGTAATCAGCAGGAGATAGCCTAGTGAAAATGTTGCACTTGAGAGGAATTATTTAGATGTCTATATTTAGAATTCAGAAACATATAGGAAAAAGTTTTTACATATTCATTCTACATAAATATATCATTGATTCTTCTACTGATATAAATGGTATTATGTAAAGATAGATAATCTTATGACGTATTCTAACACATCCGGGGGCTAAGTCAACAACTTATGTGCATGATTTTTAATATTCAGTTCTAATTTAATAGACTTTAGAAAGAAAAAATGCTATTTTCCTTCATCAATCTCGGCGTCTAAAGCTTTTTAATAAACCAAGTAAATAAAAACATAAGAAATCAGTGAAAATACGGTAAGTGAGGAAGTCGTTATAGAGGAAAGGAGACTGACCTACATTCTAGCTTTCACTCATACTACTAGAGTTGGTGGACTGAAGTAAATATCCTTCCTGGACTTCAGGAACTTATGTATTAAAGAAGGAGACCTAGATTAAATGATTTATGCAGTGATTTTCAGGTCTAAATTTTATTATTAACTTTATATTAAACAAATAGAAATAGTTGTTCCAGTTAGGAATAGGATTGAAAGATCAAGATTAAGGATATTCAGAATAAAATGTTCACAAAGCCAGTATTTACATACATACATATATATACATACAAAATAGAAAACTCACTTGAATCATAACTGAACATCTGAACGTTTCTGAATATAACAGGGAAATACCAAGATAGAAAATGTGAAAAATAGAACATATTCCAATTTGGAATAAATGAGTCTTTACTTCTTGATTTATTAATATGTAAAAATTGCAAACCAATCTCAAATAGTTACCATTAAAAGTATGTATATTTGAGTATCATATACATACTCCTCTTATCAAAAGAAAAATATTAATTTTGAGTTCAGAAAAATTATTGAGTGAGAGAAAGTACCAGGAAACCCATCTCCTGAATTTACTTTAAGATGTCAACACCAACATAGTTTTTAAATAATTAGTGAATATATTTTATAAGGAAAATTACATCATTTGGATATTAAGAAGTTACTTCTTCGGTACACGACAGCTTTCAAAGATGATAATGTTATCTTTCCCATAGCTAATTATGTTTCTAATCTATTAGGTATATTTATTTCAAGAATCTGAGGTGGGTACTCAATTTAAATGTCTCTTCTACAGCCTTCATGGTGCCCAATTGCTGTTTTTACGTGGGCTAAGGAGGGGGAAACTCTCTTCCAATCATTAAATAGATCAATATAACTGCTAGAGATTCATTCCCTGGAATGGTCTTAGAAGTGGCCTATAAGTGGACATCTGTTCCAGGAAGAAGATTTTCATTCCTTTCAAATAGAAAATATCCCCTACTAGTAGAAAAGCTGTAGGAATGGAACACACTCAGTGGTGTGGTCTTTTACTCCTCATAGAAGATACAGATTACTTCATTTTCCCAAGAAGTTGCTTCCTCTTCTTCAAAAATAGTAAATTGAGCTGTGAGGAGGTGAAAAAAAAAATCCTATTTCACTTTAGGAAAACTGAAAGTTTAGAGATTTGATGGCAAAAATAATATGAGAAGTGAGTTACCCAGCTCCCTTACCCTCCCCCTCCAAAAAAAAATTGAATGAATTTAAGTATTGTCTCTTCACAATAACACTTTGTTCTAACAGTTTCACAACTATAAGTTTATTTTGTTTTGTTTTCTTTCCCTCTACTACTTCAGTGGGCCTTTAGCATTGCTTGTGTTCTATAGCAATTAGCTTTTGATAAATATGTTAACAAGTAAGAATAAGACCAAGAATTTGACTTGTAATAGATTAAAGGGGAATTTAGGAAAAATTTGCCTATTCTCAACATTCCATAACTGGGAGCAAGACCTTTCATTAAAGAGTGAGCCAGAAAACAACAAATACAGGGCTTAAAATATAACACAATAGAAGGGAAGGAATGAATGTCTTAGTATACAATAGAATATTATCTCTACACAGAGCCTGCCATGATGAGATAAATTATAGATGAAAAGAGATTAAATAATAAACAAAGATTGAGATGAGAAGGAAAAAAATATAGGAAGAAACTGCCCCCAAATAAAACTGCAGTAGCCAAAGCTCAAAGACACCAAAAGAGCCTACTTGAAGCAACAGAAAATTTGAATCAGTGTACAGGACATGATGAAACCATATTAAGACTGTAAAAAAGTTAACAGGCCTGAGTATCTATATCCTTAGAAAGACCTGTTTCAAATTTTAGTTTAAAAGTACTATTATAAATTTAACTTTAAATTTTATTATATAACTTTCTTATTAAATGTTTTTCTAAAATATGATAAATCCATTCAAACCTATTGCTAAATTTTAACAAATGTCAAGTCATAGCCAATCCTATTTTCTCTAGTCTCTTCCTTCTTCCACTGCCACTACTGAATTATTTTAAAACCAATCCCAGACATTAGTTTATTTGACATCTAACTATTCCACAAGTCTAAGTGAGATTTTTTTCATCCTTTTTTTTTTTTGCTATTACTTATTAAAGAGGCTGTAGAGCTTTGCATATTCTGTACTCTAATGATTGCATCCCTGTGGTATCATTTATTTCCTATAAACTGATGGTAAGATATAGAGTCTTTGTGTTGGAGCCACCAAGAACACTCTGAGATATCAGTCAAGGGCCAAATTTGTAAGCAGGTCTTTCTAATCTAAGGATATAGATACTCAGATCTGTTAACTCTTCTTTATACAGTCTTGATATGGTTTATATCTTTTTTTTTTTTTCAAGAATACTTCCTAAGTAGGATCTTCTTCCAGGAAGCTCATAATTTCTGCTTCTGTCAATTTTTCTGATGTTAGTGTCCATTTATAATGAATGCCTAAATCTATTATTTCATTTTGGATTGAAAATGATAATATTCTAATTATATAATTTATTTTTTCATATATATGCTGGAACATTTATATTAAGAAAAGACTTTTCCCAAAATAAGAAAGTCCGAGAGTCCATTTCACATAGGAAAGACAAAACAAATTGCTTTAATTTGTTCTTTAGCAAGCTCAAAGGTGACCAGTGAGATTATTTTTTTAAATTATATTATATACTCATGTATTTTTAAGTATTTCATATGTTCCAACTAATTACAGGAAGTCTTATTTCTGCTTAAACTGAATTGTCTTTGGCCAATAAGAACTTCTTCAAGTTATCTCTTGAGTTTGTTTTCTATAATTCTCTTACTTTCTGATTTAACACAGAATTCGAGGTTTATCTTGTATTTTTCTGTCTCAGACCTGGATTCAGCCATTTCTTTAAGGAGCCTTGGTTTTTTTACTGAGACTTGGTACTTAAAGGCCACACTTTAGGCATTGTGAGTGTTCATGATTATTGGGTTACTCATGGTTTCAAGGCTTTTCAGTAAATAAATCTAGGAAATACGTTTACTTGCTTTTTGTTTAATATACATTATAACATAATAATATTGATGTTTCTAATTTAAATTTAAAGTTTCAAAGTTTTTATCTTTCTTAATCTTATATCTGCATCTATTCTTATAGCAAAACTTAGTTCCTGATGACATTAATGTATTTCCTTGCTTGTAACTATTACAGACAAACATCACGAAGACTAGATTACCAAAAACAATTTAACTTTTTCTGTTATTTTGGTCTTTAGCATATAAACTAAGAAAGTTTAGTCAATTTACTATATGTTAAAGTCTCTTGCATTAATTCTTTTGTGTGTGTGTTTATGCCACCAATTCAATACAGTTAGATTTATTTGTTTCATTTTAATTGTTTTTAACTGTTGTATTTTTTCATTTTGATTTGATTTTTTATATTTATGTAAAATATGTCCATGATTACAAAGACAAACTTATAAAACAAACTATATACATTTTTTATCTTCAAAATTCTATCTCCTTTCTTACTCCTTTCTGACCTATAAATAACCATACGTAGTTTTCTCTTATTTTTTTCACTTAAAAAATGATGGGAATTATTCCATATGTGTACATAAAAAATATTCATCATTTCATCTTATAGCTACATATTTCCATTGTATGAATGTATAATAGTTCATATTTAATCAGACACCTATTGATGAGCATTTGGGTTCTTTCCATTTTTTGCTACTATAAATCGTGCTCTAGTAATAGCCTTGTGCATATGTCTTTTCATATTTTACCAGTATATCTTTGGGATAGATGCCTAGAAATGAGCTTTCTGGGTCAAAGGGTAAATGCTTATGTAGTTTTGTGAGATATTGACAAATATCCTTCCATGGGGTTTGTGTCATTTTGTATTACCATGAGCAATACATGAGTGCCTATTTCCTCTTAGCCTTGCCAATAGTTGTCAAACTTTTGGATTTTTGCCAAACTGATGGGGGAGAAATAATAACTCAGTGTAATTTTAATTGGCATTTCTCTTACTGTGAATACATTTGAACATCTTTTCATATCTTTAAGGGCCAAACAAATAGAAGTACAAAGTGTATGAAAAGTATGATCTCCTGTTAACAAGTAAATGTATTCCAAATAAACAAGAATGTTGATTAATATGACATGAATTAATATAATATATAATATAAGTATATCAAACTTAGATGTATTTATTCAAAATAGGCTATCCATATGTCACTTAATATCATTTCCTTAAGGGTGTTTTAGGTTTTAAATTTTGAATTTCAATGTAACAAAATTCTGGTCACATATTTACCTTTCTTACCTCCTTACTTCTCACTAAAAATGAGAGGAAAAAAATGCAAAATAGTGATTGCCTGGAAGCACTGTAAAACTATGAAGTGGGCCATCAAAGAAGCAGTAAATGTTAGGGTTTTCTGAAAGACACGATGCAGATATGATTAAAATTGCAAAGGAGCATATTGGTTCCAAGTGCTGAAATTTAAAGATAAAAAAAGAAAGGACAGTTCTCTGAGAGGTTCTCACTTTTTGGCAGCTATATATCCCCAAAAGTCACAGAGGAACCTCTATGTTTAGAGCAGCTGAGGCCAATAGCTAGTGAAGAAAAAAATAAAGAACTTCAGTTGAAAATTGTTCTTCCTCTAGGAAGAACCCATTTTAGTTCTGAGTGGCTTTATATGAGGAAGAAACGTTTAAGTAGTACTTGAAACTGTAGGATGAGAAGGAGGCAGATAAGCAAAGGTGCCAAGAACTAGGTGTACAGGTGGGAAGTGAGAAGATGGAAGTATTCCAGAAAACGGGAATATCAAATGCAAAGGCTCTGAGGAAAGAAGGAACTCAGTGTTCTACTGACTAAAAGAATACTGGGCAGGGTGACAGCAACAAGTTCATACTTTATCCTAAGTGTAATAAAAAGCCATATAAGGATTTTATATCTATTTTAAACTATTCTTTCTGCTGTAAAGAAAATGTGATCAGAAGAGGGATTGATAGAGCTTTAATCATAAAAAATATTTTATAATATCTTTCAGAAATTATTGGATTAAGTAGGAGATGCAAGATTTAATTAATCTTAGAAGTCTGACTCAATTGATTATATAGTGATAATTCTATAACCAACTAACATAGAATACACATGCTTTTTAAATATCCATGGGATCTTTTCACAAATTCTTCACATACAAAGACCTATGGCAAAATCCCGTTATATTCGAGAAAGAGATTAGGCCACATCCTCTTATTACAATTCCAAGAACAAGGGATTCAATATAAAATATAAATCTAATCTTTTGGAAATAGAAAAGAATTTCTTCTAAAAAACAACTAAAATTACAGACTCTTTAGAACTCAGTGAAAATATGAGCATATATATCAAATTTTGTGGGATAAAAGCAAAGCCACTTTAGAGAAAATTTATAGCTGTATATTTTTAATTATTAAATAAGAAACATTGAATTTTTAAGGAAACAACTACCTATGAAATTAAAAAAACAAACAACAAAATGAAATAAAAATTAATGAAAGGAATTAATAAAGGCAGAAAATAATGAAATTTCAGTCTACATTAAGAATATAATAATAGCAACTTAACGAACAAAGGCATCAAAATATATAAAGTAAAAGCTATTATGCCTACACAAAGAAACTAAAATATATATATACATATATATATTTATAGTGAAAGAATTGAACATCTGTCAGATTTGAGAGACTATTCTAAAGAGGATAATTTAAATAATATAATTTACAAGATTTATTTAACCAAGTTGTACAAAATGTCATAAACTATAGAGAATATATGTTATTTATATATTATGTTAAATGAATTGTTTGCAAAAGCATGTTATCGTGTTTTAGGCCTAAATAACCTCTAAAATTTTGAAAGGTAGAATTTGTGCAAGAAATATTCTTTAATCACAATAAGAAAAATATACTGCCTATCTATAAGAAATTAATAAGAAGGTTATATATTTGTAAACAAAGTTATTCTACATAAGATCAGTGGCTGAGCTGAAACTTTAGCTCATACCCCAAATTAACTGTGCTCCAAACACATAAAAGTACTAAACAAAATCAGACTGATAGTAAACTTCCTAGGGGCAACATAAGTGCAGAAAGATGATGAAGTCGTGCCTTTTAGTGCTCAAAAATTTTAAAACAGAGTTCAAGCTAGATTTTTATATATTCTGTATATTAGTTTTCTTTTGCTGCCATAATAAATTGTCACAAACTTTGTGGCTTAAACCAATACAAATTTATTATCTTACAGTTCTTGGCTTGTAAGTCCCTTCCTCTATCTTTAGAGCTAGCAATACTGCATCTCTTTAACCTTTCTTTCATATTCACGTCTTCCTCTGACTAGAGCCAGGAAATGTTCCCAGCTTGTAAGTACTCATTTGATTAGACTGAGCCCACCTGGATAATCTAGGATAATTTTCTCATCTCAAGGTTTTTAGCCTTAATCATACCTGAAAAGTCCTTTTTTTTCACATAAGGTAACATATTCCTAAGTTTCAGGCATAGTGACATAGTTCTTTGGGAAGCTATCATTCTGATTACCACGCACCCTGCCAAACTATCATAGAAGTGTAAAAAAGAAAAAGAAAAAGGAAAAAAAAAAGCATAGAAGAAAACTAATAATGTAGATTCTAGATTGACATTATTTGTCCCCTCCTTTAACACTTTGTGCTTTGGTATTTGTTGTTACTGAAAAATTTACTGTCAGCAAAGGGGAAGTAGAATCTGGGAAGGTGAGTATATGCAATTCTATACAAAAACATGTTGATCAATCAAAAAATCTTGACTGAATAATAATTACTGTGATAACAACAACCATTATAATGAAAATGTAAAAGGTTAAAGCTAGTAGTGATACTAACTTTGACCGTACTATTAAGGAAGAAAAAGTGAAATTTGTAGAAAAAGTTTTAGTGTTCTAATGTCCTAGTTCTCCAGAATGTTAAATCCTATCTTTCTCAATTAGATAGTAGCTGAGGTAACAATTATTAGCCCCTTACTTCTCTGATCATAACTTAATGCAAAATCAACCAATCAAAGATAAAGTTATCAATTTTGATATAATAGCATTGATGGAGTTAAATTATCTAGGAGATGGGAAGATAAGAGATGTTAAAAGATAAATTGAGGCATATTAAAATTTTAAGTCTATATGAGCAAAAATCTATTCAGCTGGGGCAGCATCAAACCAGAAGTGGTTAGGAGCACTCCACCAACAGGACCCAAGGAAAAGACAAATAGAGAACATGAAGAAAGAAAGAAAGAAGAGAGAGAGAGAGAGAGAGAGAGAGAGAGAGAGAGAGAGAGAGAGAGAGAAAGAAAGAAAGAAAGAAAGAAAGAAAGAAAGAAAGAAAGAAAGAAAGAAAGAAAGAAAGAAAGAAAGAAAGAAAGAAAGAAAGAAAGAAAGAAAAGAAAGAAAGAAAGAAAGAAAGAAAGAAAAGAAATTATTCGATTGGCTATAGCTTAAAGCCTAGATGGCTGTTTGTGATTGGTTGTCCTCAGTGTTTAGATTTTATGACCTTGAGGCACTTACAGGCTTAGGTTTGGATTTGCTTCTGTAGGCCACCACAGCATTAGAGCCACTTCAGTCTAATGGCCTCCTCGTTCAATTAATTTAACAGAAAATATCAGAAAAGATCACTGGGGTTACCATGGGATTCCTGCTCAAATGATACCCTAAGGTAGGGATTGGCAAACTTTTTTCTTTAAATGATCAGATAGTAAATATTATCCATACTCTTCATATTGTCTCTGTCACAACTACTCATTCTGCTGTTGTAGCTCTAAGCAGCCAAAATGTCAAATGGTGTCTAAATGTGTTTCTTAAGAACCTAATATTAAAAGTTCAAATGAACAGAATTGTTCTATATAAATAGAGTAGGGAGGACTCTCTAGACTGTATACACATATACTTACATACATACACATATGAAAGCAAGAACAACTTGATTTCACAACCTAGCAAAAAGAAAATTAAACAATTCTGCAATAAAACTCCATATATCACTATAAATGCAAAAAAACAAAAACAAAAAAACTCCTAAATAAAATGCTAGCAAAGTGTTTTAAGTATATTAAGAGAAAAATAGTCAGTAACCAAGTAGGTCATTTCTAGAATGCAAGGAAATGTGTCAATATAATTTATCTCTGATAAAAGAATAAAAGTCATGTAATTGTCTTGTTAATTGCTAAAAGGTATTATATAGTTAACTATGCCAAGTATTTTTAAAAGCTTGTAAAATAAAACCTTACTAATCTAGAAAAGGAAGAATCCTTGTTTAATATAATAAAGACTGTTTTAACCTAATGTACCTTATGAATGACACCAGAATTAAGTCCTTTTAATGTCAGGGAAAAACAGATGGCTCAGGACAATGTTTATTTAACATTGTCCTTGAGGTTTGTTTGTTTAACATTGTCCTTGAAGTTATACTCAATCCAATTAAATGAGGACAATAATAAGACATACATTTTGAAAATAAAGGAATAATTTTTTTTAGTTAACATTACTATTTACAAAAGAAAAAAGTAAAACAACTAAAAAGTATTAATTTTATTAACAGGGATCACTATAAAATAAACATTTAAAATTCAATAGCTTTCCTCCCTATCAGCAAAAGCAAGTTGGACAATATAATTAAAAGATTACATTTTAAAATTAGCTAAAAAACATAACATTTAGGAACAAACATTTTTAAAAGATAAAGATATATGAGACATACATAAAGGAAAGTAAAAGAATTTACTAAAGATTTTAAGAAAATTAAAGTTATCAAAAAGTTACTTTTAAAAGTCATTAAAAAGTCATTATTAAGTCATTATGCATGTTTGTTATCTATGCTCTAATTTTCTGAATATTGGAAGTATATCATAAAAAAGAAATCTCTTTCTGGAGTGTGATAGATAGGTAGCTAGGTAGCTAACCAGCTAGCTAGATAAGCAAAGATTGGGCAAAACTGTGATAATAGAAGAAATCGCTTAAAAATTCTTCTACATTCATCCAATAACATATTACAAAGAAAATCAAATCCACATTTAATATTACGGAATATAGAAAAAGAAAGTAATATCTTCTTTATTACTTATAAAATCAGGAAAAAAGCCAGCAAATTTCCATAGAAAACATCTCAATGGGAAAAGGAAGATTTAGTCAGCAAGTGGTATCGGAACAATTGCTTGACTATTTTTAAAAAGTAGGTTTCAGAATCTCACTTTCTATCTCACTTTAAGATAAATTATATATTCAATGAACTATAAAATTTAAGTAATGAAACTATCATAAATGTTTTAAAAATAGGTAAACACTTATCAGAAGAGAAAGGATTTATAAACTTGGAGATAAGAGAAAATAAGTACAGACAAAATAGAACAAATTTGACTATGTAAAATATTTAAACTAGAGCATGAAACATAACCAAAATAAAGAA
>NW_011888872.1:2913034-2919846 GCF_000151845.1 Pteropus vampyrus | reverse complement strand
ATTAATTTATTTTCTGTATCTATGAGTCTGTTTCTGTTTTGTTTTTGTTCTTTAGATTCCACATATAAGTGAAATCATATGATATTTCTCTTTCTCTGCCTGACTTATTTCATTTAGCATAATATCTTCTAGGTCCATCCATGTGGTTGCAAATGGTTAGATTTCATTCTTTTTTATGGCTGAGTAATAATTCATTATTATATATGTGCTACATCTAAAGAAGCATGTATTGACAATGATTTATACTGAAGTGATAGCAAGTAGACATACCAAATAAGAAATGAGAACTTAATTACTCTCAAATCCCCCTATCTAAATCCTAGAAGAATTAGTGGAATGAGAAATTTAATTGATGCCTGACAGATCCCCAAATGGTCATATTTAAGAGTTAAATTTTCATTTGTATTAAAATTTAGATTTCTACGATTCAGTTATATTACTTAGAAGTTTCAAGGTTAATGAAATCTTAAGCTATCTGTACAATGAAGCTATAATTTCTTTCTTTATATTTTAAATATTCAAAAAAGAAAATGAGTTATAATACAAACATTTATAAACTCAACACCTAGAAAGAATAAACATATTTGACAGATTTTCTGCTGAAATTTTTTAAAGAAAATATTAAAGACATAGTAGGAATCCCTTAGTATTCTCCAATTCCATTCCTCCTCCCCGGAGTCAGCTACTATCCTAATGTTGTTGGAGTTTCTTTCCAAAAATATTTTAATAATTTCCTACATATTTAGTGCATCATCTAGCCTTGAACTTGCAAAATATTTTTAAATTTGGCTAATCAATTACATAAAATCTGCTTTTAGATGTTTTATTTAAATTATATTGAATTTATTGCCTAATTGGAGAAGAATGAGTATTTTTCTATTTTTGACCTTTTCATTCATGAATCTGGTCTGTTTATCAATTTATAGGTCTCTTTTTATGTACTTTAAAATAATTTGGTATTCCTTTATCATTTTTACTATAGTAATAATAGACATGTTCATTACATTTAGTGTTAAATTACTTTTGGGTTTTCTTTTTATTATGAAACTGCTTTTTCTTAATAATATTTCCCCGTTGGCTTATTACTGGCTCATGGTATAATTTTACTGTTTTCATACTGTCTTGTAAACAATTACCTGGCTGATCATTCTCACTAGTTTAACTGATTTATGCATAGATTTTCTTAGATTTTGTGTCTTACTAGAAATTATGTTAGTTACTACTTTTTTCTCTATGTTACTTTCTAAGTCCCCAGTGAAACATGAATTGAAAAGGTAAAACTGGGCACATTAGTGAGAATGTAAGGTCAACAGCAAAAAAATCAGTGGTTTAAGTTAAATAAAATATCTACCAAAACTGCAATAGAGACTCTACGATGTGAGATCAAAGTGGCGTGTCTGGTTGCCCAGCCATTTTTAGGACATTGCCCTCATTTACATATTTCAGTGTGATTTATAGTTACATGTCCAGTTCAGTAGGCAAGAATGCCTAAAAATCAAAAATGAAATGTGCTCCCTTCCTTTAAAGATGCATCCTGTAAGTTACACTCATCACTTCCAAAACACTTCCAGTGTTGGAATTTATATTTTTTCCAAGACATACTCCATTAATTTTAAGTTTTAAAATTTATTAGATATAAAGTTGTTCTAGTATTTCTTAACCTTTTTTTCAGTTATACAAAAAGTGTGCTTATATTGCTTTTTCATTCTATGTGATTTATTTGTACCTTCTTTTTTGTGTGGTCAGTAGGAATTATTATTTCTATTATATCTTCAATTATTTTTCTATTATATTATTGTTTTTTAAAAAACCCCAGGTTTTGCCTTTCTTGATTATTTATGTTGTTTGTTTTCTATATAAATAATTTCTGGTTGTTTCTGTTATTTCCATCTTTTACTCTTTACTTGGGGGGTAAGGAAAATTTCTTTATAGTCTAGCTTCTTGAAATAAACACTTAATCATTCAATCTTCCTTGTTATCCTAAATATTTATTTAATATAATAAATTACCCTCCAGGTACATCATGCAAGTTTCATATGGAGTGTTTTTATTGTTGTTTTCTTCTAAATATTTTATAAAGTAAATTATAATAAAATGTTTGACCTACGAATTATTTAGACGAGTATTTTTTGTTTTTGTTTTTGAGCATATGCTATTGAACCTGTCTTTATATTTGATTTCTAATTACATTGCATTAAGATCAGGCCATGTGATTCATGGTATCATATCATTGGAAGTTATTGAGACTTTTTAGTAGCCTAATATATTGCCAATTTTTGTACTTTGTAATGTGCATTTAAATCAAATGAACATTGTCTTAGGGGACAGTGTCTATATATATATCAATCTAATTGACTTTTTAAAAAAAATTATAGTTGACATATAATATTATATTAGTTTCAAGTGTACAAAATAGTGATTGAACATTTATATACCTTATGAAGTTATCACCACGATGTCTAATAACCATTTGTCACCATACATAGTTATTACAATATTCATGACTATATTTCCTATGTTGTACATTACATCCCTGAGACTTACTTATTTTATAACTGGAAGTTTGTACCTCTTATTCCCCTTCACCTTTTTTCCCCATCCTCCTACATTTCTGCCTTCTGGCAACCACAAGTTTCTGCTCTATATTTATGAGTCTGTTTCTCTTTTGTTTTGTTTATTCCCTGTTTTGTTTTTTAGGTTCCACATATAAGAAATCATACAGTATTTATCCATCCCTGTCTGACTTATTGCACTTATCAATAATACCCTCTAGGTCCATCCATGTTGTCGCAGATGGCAAGATTTCATTCTTCTTTATGGCTGGGTAATATTCCATTACACACACACACACACACACACACACACACACACACACACACACACACACACAAACACACAGTGATATGCCATGTCTTCTTTATCCAACATTTAAGTTGCTTCTATATCTTGGCTTTTGTGAATAATGCTGCAGTAAACATAAGTATGCATATGTCTTTTCAAATTATTGTTTTTGTTTGCTTCAGATAAATACCCAGAATGGAATTGCTGGGTTATATTGTAGTTCTATTTTTAGTTTTTTGAGGAAACTCCCAACTGTTTTCCCTAGTGGCTGCACTAATTTCCATGAAGATTCACTTTTTTTCACATTCTTGCCAACACTTATTTGTTGTCTTTCTGATAATAGCCAATCTGACAAATGTGAGGTAATATCTCTTTGTGGTTTTTATTTGCATTTCCCTGATAATAAGTGATGTTTCTTATGCCTGTTAGCTATCTGAATGTCTTTTTTAGAAAAATATCTATTCAGGTCCTCAACCCACTTTTTAATCAGATTGTTTGTTTTCTTGGTGTTGAGTCATATGAGTTCTTTATATATTTTAGATATAAAGCCCTTACTCCCTTACTACATATCATTAGTGAATATCTTCTCTCATTCAGTGTGTGGTCTTATCATTTTGTTGATGGTTTCCTTTGCTGTGCAAAAGTTTTTCAGTTTGGTGTAATTCCATTTGTTTATTTTTGCTTTTGTTGTCCTTGTCTGTGGAGATACATCCAAAAAAAATATTACTTAGGCTAATGCCAAAGAGTTTACTGATGTTTTCTTCTAGTAATATTATGGTTTCTGGTCTTACATTAAAAAATCTTTAATCCATTTTAATTTTATTTTTAAATACAGTATAAGAAATTGGTTTAGTTTCATTTTCTTTTGCATGTAGTTGTCTAGTGTTCCCAACATCATTTATTAAAGAAATTGTCTTTTCATGTTGTATGTTCCTGCCTCCTTTTCATAGATTGATTGACTAAATAAGTGTGGATTTATTTCTGGGCTGTCTATGTGTCTGTTTTTGTGCCAGTATTATGCTGTTTTGATTACTATAGTATAATTTGAAATCAGGAAGCATGATACCTCTAACTTGGTTCTTCTTTTTCAAGACTGCTTTGACTATTCAGGGTTTTTGTAATTCGATATAAATTTTAAGATTATTTGTTTTAGTTCTGTGAAAAACGTCATTGGTATTTTGGTAGGAATTGTATTGAATTTATAGACTGCTTTGGGTACTATGAACATTTTAAGAATATTAATTCTTCCAATTCATGAACAAGAAATATCTTTCCATTTATTTGTGTCTTCAGTTTCTTTTCATCAATGTCTTATACTTTTTCTATTGTATAGGTCTTTCACCTCCTTGGTTAAATTTATTCCTAAGTATTTTTTTCTTTTTGATGCAATTGGAAATGCAACTCTTTTCTTAATTTATCTTTCTTATAGTTTGTTATTAGTGTATAGAAATGCAAGATATTTCTGTATATTGATTTTGTATCAAAACCTAGGCATTAAGGTCCTGAGACCCCCACCACTTCCCTCAGAGACATTCAACCTCAGTAATAGCTCACTATTCTGCCTAATTTCAGTCTTTGTTTTTGGCAGCTAAGTTTTCAATTTCTTAGATTCACATTCAAATGTGCAATTAAATTATTTTATTTTTTTTAATATCCTCTGTGCTTGCATCTAGAAAGGGATTGAGTAGTATTTCACATCAGTTAAGGCTACCATCTTGACTGAAAGTCTCACAGCAATATTTCCTAACATACAATTCTAACATCATTTAATTTTCTTCACACACAGGGAGAGTTGGAACATTGTTTGGGCATTTTAAAAAAGAAATGCTCATCTTAATTTTAGATATTTTATATTTTAATTACCTGTTATATGACCCCAATTTTCTACTATATACTTCATGTTTTAGCAAAAGTTTTATTGTTGTTTCATAGTGACTGTATATTATTTTTAATACATTAGTAATCCATTTTAGTAGATTTATGATTAAGCCAATAAAGTGTCAATGATTTAATCAACAACTAAGCCTTCTTTGCAACTTTAGGGTTCAAGAAAACCTAAAAATTAACATCTATAAAGTGTCCAAATAATGAATGCATTCTTATTTTTTTCAGAGAATTCAGACTTGTGAACAAAATTATCAAATTGTAAATAGAAAGGAGTTTAAAACAATATTTATCTTCTGTTTTATTATTTTAAGAAAAATAATATTTCTGAAATAATTTATAAAGCTGCCAAACGATAGATAAGTTAATGGTACTGTATAATAGATCACTAGATTTAGAACATCTAACTGGGAAAGCTGGAAATGAGAAGTTTAAAGTTCAAGGAGGTCTGAAATCTAACAAGCTTAATCAAAGGAAAAGATGTGAAATGTTCACAAAAAGGAGTCTGCAAAGCCACACACACAGAAAGACTCTGCCAGTGTGTGAAAAGAATGGCAACTTTTTCCTATTAAGAAAAAATAAAAATAGGTCACATTGTTGACCTTGGCCATCCTCTGGCATAGTCATGTCACAGTCATAACACAGAGCATAACATAAATGGCCAAGGGGCTCTCAATATGTGAGAGGGGTAGGAAATCAATTCATACTAACTTTTAACTCCCTCTTGTTTCTGCAAAGCCTCATCTTGATTTCTTGGTGAACTTTAACACTCTAAGTCCTTGAAACAGTGCGGTTTTCATACAGTTCCCCTTAGACTACAAAGAGTTCACTGGACCATAGGCAGTGCAACAGATAAACATGACCTATCTTGTACTAAAAATGAATATGTCATACTGGGCTGAAAGAAAAGCATTATAGAGGGTAAATATGGTCCAGATGATAGGACCAGATCACAGGCAGAAATACATTAATATGTACCTTTCAAAATGACACAGCAACTCTTTATACTCATCATCAAAAACTTCATCAAAAAACACCTCTAAGTTTAATATTAAAGTAAGCCTCACTTTAATATCACTCTCTAGTGTTGAACAATAGCTCACATATCAACCAACCACTCAGTCAATCAAAGAAAAAGCATTCATTAAATATATACTGTTACCCATATTTTACTGAGTACTACTGTGAAGATAAAAGAAGTATAAGAATATCTTACATTTCAATAATAATTGTTATTTACAAAGTACTTTGATTGCTGTTAGTATGGGAAAAGACTCACTAATGTATTTCTCTCGTTTTCTCATTATAATGGAAACACACACATTAAAATTTTTAAAAATTACTGCTAAACCAAGGAAATGTTTACCATTATATTTTATTGAATTTATTTCCATTGAATATCAATTGCTTAGATATTTTAAAGAGAATGATAGTATAATTTTAAATTATTTTAGTTACTGATAGAATGAAAATATTCTTTTATATATTATTATTTCTCATCAAAGTAATACATGCATACAGTAAAAATTAAAATGGCACAGAAAGACTTTTAATAAAAAACAACAGTTCCTGCCTTCCTTTTGGCCTGCTCCTATTTCTATTTCTTTTAGTTATTACCTCTCTAATTAAAAAAAAAAAAAAAAAAACAGAGTTGATATGTAGCCAGTGCATCTCAGTCAACCTCCATTCTGAAGATATAAACTGCTGGTCGTATCATTATGTGTTTGTGCCATAATAGTTATAAAACATTTTTAATATTAAATCTGTCTAAATAAAATAATTTATATCCTAATTTCTTGATTTATTACATTTAAGCATTGTTTTAACTCGGCACTATCAAAGAATATTTAGTTCATTCACTATTCTTCTCTCTCCTACCTTTCCCAACTTGTGATAGTTGTATGATTTCCTAAACCTCTTTTTAACTTTTACTTCATAATGTTGAATAATACTTTACTCAAATACCGTAAGTTTCCCTGTATTTCTTATTCTATTAACTTTCAATTGCAATCGACTCTCCATGACTGAGGATATTCTTAGGGCTTCTACCATTCCCTGTACATCTCTTCTGCCTTCCGTCTTCAATA
>NW_011888872.1:2900554-2912664 GCF_000151845.1 Pteropus vampyrus | reverse complement strand
GTATATTATTTTTAATACATTAGTAATCCATTTTAGTAGATTTATGATTAAGCCAATAAAGTGTCAATGATTTAATCAACAACTAAGCCTTCTTTGCAACTTTAGGGTTCAAGAAAACCTAAAAATTAACATCTATAAAGTGTCCAAATAATGAATGCATTCTTATTTTTTTCAGAGAATTCAGACTTGTGAACAAAATTATCAAATTGTAAATAGAAAGGAGTTTAAAACAATATTTATCTTCTGTTTTATTATTTTAAGAAAAATAATATTTCTGAAATAATTTATAAAGCTGCCAAACGATAGATAAGTTAATGGTACTGTATAATAGATCACTAGATTTAGAACATCTAACTGGGAAAGCTGGAAATGAGAAGTTTAAAGTTCAAGGAGGTCTGAAATCTAACAAGCTTAATCAAAGGAAAAGATGTGAAATGTTCACAAAAAGGAGTCTGCAAAGCCACACACACAGAAAGACTCTGCCAGTGTGTGAAAAGAATGGCAACTTTTTCCTATTAAGAAAAAATAAAAATAGGTCACATTGTTGACCTTGGCCATCCTCTGGCATAGTCATGTCACAGTCATAACACAGAGCATAACATAAATGGCCAAGGGGCTCTCAATATGTGAGAGGGGTAGGAAATCAATTCATACTAACTTTTAACTCCCTCTTGTTTCTGCAAAGCCTCATCTTGATTTCTTGGTGAACTTTAACACTCTAAGTCCTTGAAACAGTGCGGTTTTCATACAGTTCCCCTTAGACTACAAAGAGTTCACTGGACCATAGGCAGTGCAACAGATAAACATGACCTATCTTGTACTAAAAATGAATATGTCATACTGGGCTGAAAGAAAAGCATTATAGAGGGTAAATATGGTCCAGATGATAGGACCAGATCACAGGCAGAAATACATTAATATGTACCTTTCAAAATGACACAGCAACTCTTTATACTCATCATCAAAAACTTCATCAAAAAACACCTCTAAGTTTAATATTAAAGTAAGCCTCACTTTAATATCACTCTCTAGTGTTGAACAATAGCTCACATATCAACCAACCACTCAGTCAATCAAAGAAAAAGCATTCATTAAATATATACTGTTACCCATATTTTACTGAGTACTACTGTGAAGATAAAAGAAGTATAAGAATATCTTACATTTCAATAATAATTGTTATTTACAAAGTACTTTGATTGCTGTTAGTATGGGAAAAGACTCACTAATGTATTTCTCTCGTTTTCTCATTATAATGGAAACACACACATTAAAATTTTTAAAAATTACTGCTAAACCAAGGAAATGTTTACCATTATATTTTATTGAATTTATTTCCATTGAATATCAATTGCTTAGATATTTTAAAGAGAATGATAGTATAATTTTAAATTATTTTAGTTACTGATAGAATGAAAATATTCTTTTATATATTATTATTTCTCATCAAAGTAATACATGCATACAGTAAAAATTAAAATGGCACAGAAAGACTTTTAATAAAAAACAACAGTTCCTGCCTTCCTTTTGGCCTGCTCCTATTTCTATTTCTTTTAGTTATTACCTCTCTAATTAAAAAAAAAAAAAAAAAAACAGAGTTGATATGTAGCCAGTGCATCTCAGTCAACCTCCATTCTGAAGATATAAACTGCTGGTCGTATCATTATGTGTTTGTGCCATAATAGTTATAAAACATTTTTAATATTAAATCTGTCTAAATAAAATAATTTATATCCTAATTTCTTGATTTATTACATTTAAGCATTGTTTTAACTCGGCACTATCAAAGAATATTTAGTTCATTCACTATTCTTCTCTCTCCTACCTTTCCCAACTTGTGATAGTTGTATGATTTCCTAAACCTCTTTTTAACTTTTACTTCATAATGTTGAATAATACTTTACTCAAATACCGTAAGTTTCCCTGTATTTCTTATTCTATTAACTTTCAATTGCAATCGACTCTCCATGACTGAGGATATTCTTAGGGCTTCTACCATTCCCTGTACATCTCTTCTGCCTTCCGTCTTCAATACTGATAACATTTACATGTTGTTCTGCAAACATATTGAAGTCTATATTTTGTCTTTCAGTTAAATATATATGTATTAGTATATGTACTTACCAAAATATAAACATAATTAACCAAAACCCAAAAATGTATAGTTTCATATTCATTACTCATTCATACACATTAAAAATGAGTAAATAGTATTTTTATCAATATAGCTGTGTAATACTCTCTCTCTACAAATTCAGTCAAAATCACCGAGCAACTCAAAGAGAAATTTCATGGCATCAAATAAAAAGAATTCTCTCTTCTGATTTCTCAGAGTCATACTACACGTTGTCTGCTTCTTATATGGATCAGACTTTCCTGTATAACTTTTCTTTTAAACCTGGAGTCATCTTCCTTTTCTTGTGGAGACAAGGAATATGTTAGCCATCTTTATCATATCACTAGCTTGTTCCTTATTCTGTCTTTTGCTTAGAATCTTGCTCTCTCTTTCTTAGAAGATATTTTTTCTAGAGTCCAGAGATTTCCTGTTCTAATTTGGGCTGAAATTCTTCCTAAGTCTTGTGGATATAGTTACATCCAATTAGTTGTAACCAATTCTCCCTTTCCACTTAACACATAGGTTTAAAGTGTTGGCTGCACATGTTTGACTTCCTTCAGGTTATGCCCAACACCTATCGTCCCAGAGATTCTCTCCCTAATTGATCAGTATAAAAAGCAGAAAGTCAGGAGCCTTTTCCTCTGCTCCTTAAAACAACCTCTCATGGTACTGTTGATTTTTGAACAACATGGGTTTGAACTGGGTAGGTCCACTACACATGAATTTTTTATATTAAACACCTGTACAGTTTTTGATCCACTGTTAGAGTCCACGGATGTAGAGGGCTGACTGTATGCATTGATCTATGCCATTTTACATAGGGGACTTGAGCATCTGCAGATTTTGGTGGGATCTTGAAACCAAACCCCTGTAGATACTGAGAATAGTTAAGTTTTGAGGGAGTCAAAAGTTATATGCAGATTTTTGATTATTCAGGGATTGGCTTTAGCAAACTTTTCTCTATTTCAGCAGTTTTTACAATATGATCTGTGGACCTTTGGGGGTCCACAAGACTCCTTCAGGTAAAAAATATTTCAAAGTAACACAGACATTACTTTGCTTGTTTCTTTGTATTGGCATTTGAACCAACGGTGCAAAGCAATGGTGATGGGTAGAACTGCTGGCAGCATGGCATGAATACGGTTGTACCAAACTGCACTGTTTTTAAAAGCCAATTTCACATACAGTATTCTTGATGAAAAAAAAAAAAACACTTATTACTGTATTAAATCTTGACCCTTGAGTACATATTTTTTTTATATGTGTGATGAGACAGGAACTATGCATAAAACACTTTTGCTGCATAGTGAAACACAGTAACTACCTTGAGCAAAAGCATTTACGTGATTGGAAAGTGAGCTGAACTACACACTTTTTCTTGGAACATCATTTTTATTTGAAAGAACAACTGATAGAAAAACTATAATTATGTAGACTTGGGAATTTGGCGATATTTTCTTGATGGAGTGAAACTGTCACTTCAAGGAAACCACATACAGTATTTGTTGCCAATAATAAAATGTAAGCTTTCAGGCAAACGTTTTTGGAAAACTCTTATCCACTACTGTGAGCTTGACAGCTCCTCAATAGTTATTTATTGCTGAGATTGGTGGTGATATTAACAAATGTAATTTTTAAAATGTATTTTGTGATGAAGAAAGACCTATATAACTCAGCAAACTATTATTTTCTAAAATCATCAATGTTCCAAACCATGTATGGATGAAAGACCCATTAACAAAATCATCAATGTTCCAAACCATGTATGGATGAAAGACCCATTCAAAATTTCATATTGACCAATGTATTTTAATATAACAGAGTATGCAAAGTCTGCTCACCTGATCTCAGCTTTTATATTGCAACTAACCTTTGAGAAACTATCACTAGGTCAGGTATTAGTGTAGTATCAGAGAAGAGTACCCAAATTTAACTGAAAGTGCTATTAAAATTCTTCCTTTTCCTACTACATTCTGTGTGAAACCGTATTTTCTTGATATTTTTAATCAGAATTAAGATATCACAACAGATGGAATACAGAAGCAAAGAAAATCCGGCTCTATTTATTAAGTCAGACATTAAAAGAGACAAAAATGTAAAATAATGTCATTCTCACTATTTTGTTTGGGAAAGTATAGGGATTTTGGTAAAAATATGTTGTTTATATTAACAGAATAAGTTTGTTATTATTATTTATAAATGTATATAAACTTTTCAGGTTTAATTTCTAAATTGGCAAATATTGAAATATGTAATCCATAAACAAATTGTCTTTGGGATCTTCAATAACATTTAAGAGAGCAAAAGAGCCCTGAGACTAAAACCACTCTTCTTGACTTCTTACCTGCAAAGACTTAAAGTATTTTCTGTATTCCTTCTGTTTAGCTGAGTTTTTTTGCTTCTAGATCTTTCTATCTCTCATCCCAGTGGGACAGAAAATAGAGACTGGTTAGTTATTTTTATTCCTTCAGACTGTGTAGACAGCAGGTGTTTCAAGCTCCCAAAACCTTTACTTTGGGAAAATGATTATCTAGTTTACTTATAGATTATTTAATTTACCAAATTATTGACACTGACTCATGTTCCTATCTCTTTGAACTGATGCAGTTATAATGTTATGTCAACTTAACCATTTCCCCATCAATTAGTAAAGGCTATTCTCCTGAGAAAGTTACAGATTTTATTTTCTTCCCAGAAAGCTAACCATAACCTTATCACCTTTCTGATTTAAAGAATGGGATCTCTTTACATTTCAATGCCTATAAAGTTTTCTTTAAGAAACTCAAATAGAATCATCTACCAACATTTCTGATAATTTTCTGAAGTAATAAGAGCACAAAGATGAATAAATCCTTTAGAAGGGGGAGCCTTTAACGTGGTAGCATTGCTTCATCTCTTTCTACAAGACTTGAAAGCCCTGTGTTCAGTAATTTATGTTAATGCTTTATTTTCGAAGTTTTCTTTCTTCCACGAGCTCTTCATACTTTGACCAAGAACTGACCTTTCCTCTCTTTGAAATGTACCCTCCAACCTACCCTCCCCTCCCCCCCAGGCTGGCCTTTCATTAGGGAACATGGGAGACATACCCTCATATTGCTGTGCCTTGCACTCTGGTGGCAGGCCTCCCTGACAAAAATCAAAGAACTGCTAGTACCAGAAGGATGAACTCTGTGATCTCAGCCCTGTAAAGAGAAGCATCCCCAGAGAGAGGTTCAATTCATGTCAGAGTTAAATCTTAATTCATCTAAGAGCTGAGAAGCAGTCAAGCTTTTAAATATTTTTGTTGAGAAACTTTGAATATTTTATTGAGAAACACTTTCCAAATCACTGATCAAATTAATATTTCAGTTACTTCTTTGAGTGACTCTGGTCCAAGACAACAAACAAAACCAATAGCTCATGTGATTTAGAAAAAAGTTTTTAGGGTGTTGAAACAGATTCTACTACTTTTTTTTCAGGTTGAGTTAGAGACATGGCCTAAACTTCCTCTCCCCTTTCTTTTTGCATTTTCTTTCCTTCTTTCCTTCTTTTCTTGCTTCCTCCCTCCCTTCCTTCCTTTTCACTTTTTCTAAAGATTTACCAATTTCAAGAACAACCCATTGTTTAATTTTGAATGCCATCAGTGAGTATAGTTGGGTGTTTTCTGAGGAATTAGATACTTCCTTTGACTTTTATGATGTTAAGTATCATGCTATCCTAAATAGATTGTGATGCTAGTGCTAGAATCTGTCTTAAAGTTACAGCGAGTGACTGTAATTCTGTCTTTAAAAAGACTGAGTTTAATTATGCTAAATGTTGAAAGATGGATATCTAACCTTCATGGGAAATGTCTTGTGGCCTTAAAAAATCTTATTTATTGAGCACTTATATATGCTAGTCACTGTTCTAAATGACTTGCATGCATTAAATTATTTATCCATTAGAACCACTTTATAAGGTCAGTATTTTTATTATACTCATTTTATAGATGAGGAGATCGAGGCACTGAGAGTTTTAAAACTTTGTCCAAGAGTGTTAATATGTATCAGAAATGAGATCAGAATGCATGTAGTCTGGCTTCAGAGAACATGAATTTAATTACAACACTTGATTCCTCTCCAGGTAGTCAAAATATCGTGTGATCATAAAAAAAAAATAGTGAATTCTACTAGTAGCTTATGGAATTTTTATTATTTCTTGTATTTAACTTTACTGACTTATTTCCATTTGACTGCAGGACAACTGAAATATTTATGCCTTGGTACATATTGTCTTCTAATCTCGAATGCCCTTCTTTCTTACTGTTAAAATTCAAACTATTCTTTAATGCTTATTTCAAATTTCATTTTCTCCATAAACTGTGCCTGTTAAAAGTCAGAGGTCTCCAAAATTTGAGTTGGAATGGAACACAGAGAATTTCTAGCACAGTTTTTACCCAAACCAAGAAATTACTGAGACGACTCAGTAATGAAGAATGATCCCTATTTTATGGATGAAGTACCTGAGGTATAGCAAAGTAAATTAACTCTTTCAACATCATAAGGCTAGTAATTGGAAGAAATGAAATTCAAGTTCTCATTTTTCACTCCATAACTGATGCTCTTAAATTAGGGTAAAGAAAGAGTAGCATCATATTCAGAGAGTTTTAAGTAATTATTTAAGGCTAAAATGTGGGATGTGGTAAGTGAAGGAGTTGAGATATTGGTAAAATGAGTCAGAACAGTTAGGTAACCAGAGGCCAGATTGTGATGAATTTTGGAAGCTATGCCAGTATGTTCGGACTATATTCTCCTTATCCATTTCTTCTATTACTGAGAAAGCAATTTGAGTTTCTCTTCATGTTATTGATTTGGTTTTCTTGAATGTCAATGTTGAGTTTTTCTGATGCAATATTAATTTTAATTCTATTGTTACTTTTAAAAGTCGTTTGTTTCTTTGCTTATTTTGCAGCCAGTTTCATTTTCTTTCAATTTTATCTCAGAATATTGCCCTTCATGACTCCTGGTTCTGCTCTATAAAATTTATTTTCTTTAAAAACTCATCTTTTCAGATTTTTTTTTTTGGTACACAAAATAAGTGTTTTACACAATATTCTTATATTTTACATAAGAAGCAACTTCAGTGATATGCTTTTATTCTAAGTTTGTAGGGAATTATGCTTTTCTCTTATCCGTCAATATTTTAATATATTTATATAACATATAACTATATATTTTTTCAGATATATTTTTCATATTATTTTTTAGCCTCGAACTTAGGGAAATCTAGACAGGTATACACATTTACTCTTGTCTGTATCATTAGTTCTTTTAACCATATATTTTAACTTTAAGAAAATTTGCACTTGCATTGGCCCATGATATGCAAATCAGTATATATAGTCTCTAGACCAGTCTATGTTGCACAGTAGATCATTATTTAGTGTAGGATTTTTCTCCCAATTTTAATTGCAGTACCTCTGGAGGGTCAAATTAGTCTCTGATTGCCATTTGTTTGCCCAAGAATTTCATATGTTTTAGAATAAAAGTGTTCCATGGTCAAATAATTTTAGGAAATACAATGTGCTACTTTCCCCTCTTAGAAAAGCTCTAGGAAACACCTGGAGAAGTCCTGTAGCAAAGAAGCTTGTTAATCATTCTTTTTAAAATCAGTATTTATTAAACTCTTTCGCGAGGAACATGTTTTTTTAGCATTTTATTTTATTTTATTATTAGTTTCAAGTATACAGTATATTGTTTAGACATTTATATAGTTTATTAAACAATTCTCCCTGATTACTCTATCATCCCTCTGGCTCTACACCTAGCTATTACATTAATGCTGACTGCATTCCCTATGCCATGCTCCCCATCCCCGTGACCATCGAACAACTACTAATTTGTACTTCTTAACCCTTCTCCCCTTTCTCCCGGTCCCCCGACCCCCATCCCCTCTGGCCCTCACCATATTGTCCTCTATATTTGTAAGTCTGTTTTCAATTAGTTCATTCTTTGTTCCCTAGATTCCACATACAAGAGAAATCATATGGTATTAATCTTTCTCTGACTTATTTCGCTCAGCATAATAACCTCTAGGTCCATTCATGTCATTGCAAATGGTAGAATTTCATTTTTTTATGACTGAGTAATATCTCATTGTATATATGAACCTTAACTTCTTTATCAATTGTCTGTTGATGAGCACTTAGGTTGCTTCTGCTATGAACATGGGATGCATAGACCTTTACAAATTATCATTTTGGTTTTCTTTGGACAAATATCCAGAAATGCAATTGCTGGGTCAAAAGGTAGATCCATTTTTAATTTTTTGAGGAACCTCCATACTGTTTTCCCTAGCAGCTGTACCAATTTGCAGCCCCACTAACAGTGTATGAGGATTCCTTTTTTCCCACTTCCTCACCAACACTTGCTGTTCTTTGATTTATTGATGATAGCCATTCTGACAGGTGTGAGGTAATATCTCATTGTAGTTTTAATTTGCATTTCTCTGAAGATTAGTGACCTTGAGCATCTTTCCATATGTCTATTGGCCATCTGTATTTCCACTTTGGAGAAATATCTATTCAGGTCTTCTGCCCATTTTTAAATTGGATTGTTTGTTTTTTGTTGTTGAGTTGTATGAGTTCTCTATATATTTTGGATATTAACCCTTTATCAGATGTATCATAAGTGAATATATTCTCCCATTCAGTAGATCATCTTTTCATTTTGTTGATGGTTTGTTTTGCTATGCAAAAACTTTTTAGTTTGATGTAGTCCCATTTGTCTATTTTTTCTTTTGTTTCCCTTGCCTGAGGAGATAGATCCAAAAAGAAATTACTAATAGCAATATCAGAGAGTTTACTGTCTATGTTTCCTTCTAGAAGTTTTATAGTTACGAGTCTTACATTGAAGTCTTTAATCTGTTTTGAGTCTGTTCTTGTAAATGGTGTTAGAAGGTGGTCTGTTTCATTTTTTTTTTTTTGCATGTATCTGTCCAATTTCCCCAACATCATTTATTGAAGAGACTGTTTTTACCCCATTGTATATTCTTGCCTCCTTTGTCATATGTAAAATGAGTATATAGATATGGATTTATTTCCAAGCTCTCTATTCTGTTCCATTGATCAATGTATCTGTTTTTATGCCAATCAGTGCCATTCTGTTTTAATTACTGTAGCATTGTAATATAGTTTGATATCAGATGTGATACCTCCAAATTTGTTCTTCTTTCTCAAGATTGTTGTGGCTATTTAAGATCTTTTATGGTAAGGAACATATTATTTTTATATGTCCGTTAACATCCTTTGGACATATAATTGTCCAAAGTATATAGTATATTCTTTGGTATATACTATCAAATGAATAGTCTATTTCCTATAGACTTTGTTAGCCTGCATTAATCTGTCTCAATATGTATTTGCAATGCTTTTTCTTAGGTAACCATATCCAGATTCTACACAACAGTGCCTCCACCTCCTATCATTTATTGCTATATTGTATGTTTTTTAACTTTTTTTCTGAGATGTAATTTACATATAGCATAGTTCACCCTTTTTAACAAGTGTAGTTCTATGTTTGGCAAATGCATACAGTCATGTAACTACCACTACAATCAAGATATACAACCATAGTGAATATTAAAAACTTCAATGTCTAAATGGATATGTAAACAGAGGCACTGATGGAGGGGAGGATTACTGGTGAAATTTGTTGAACTCAGAAGGTATGCCTCTTACAGTTGGAGAATGTTCACTCATAAGTACAGACTGTATTTTCAAGTTAGAGTCAGAGAATAGGAGGTAGATTAGTTATTTTTAGAATAGAAGGTAGATTAGTCATTTGTTCCATTCTGTTTCAGGAAGTGAATTTGAGGATATTCAAGGATGCATTTTTTTTTTCCCTCCATCTCTATGCACAGGAAAATTCATAAAATTCCTCTTCCCAGATCTTCCTTCTCTATAGTCTTAACATATAGTTTGTGTCTTCTACTTCTCTTTTATTTACTCTTATTTAATTTCTCAAGGATGTATAAAGGAATTACGTCAAGTTTTAATTTAGGAGATAAATCATAATTTTACTTCTTTCTCATAATGATAGGAAAGAAATGGAAAATATCCTAAACCATATAGTTTATCTCTAGAATACATTTCTTTAAAAGTTATCAATGTTTTAAATGTTGATAAACATTGATAAACAATGTTATCGATGTTTAAAAAGTTATCAATGTAGGGGATTCTCCTTACCAAAATTAAAGATGATGTTGGAAATTTTATTTTACTTTAATGAAGGGACCCCAATGAAACATAACTTATATCTATATGACACAATTAACTCTCTTTTCTGTACTTTAGATCACCACAGAGAACAGGAGGCCTGAAATAATTAATAGAAGACGTATTTTGAAAACATTGCTTTATTTGAATTTATGAGCAGTACAATTAGTCACAGATATTGTTGGCTGCAAGAAGTTTGTGAAAAATAGTCTCTCAAATAACATAGATGCCTAGGCTTAGAATTATTTGGTTGTTGGACTCATTCATTCCGAAGGTATATAAAATTAGTAAAGGATAATATGTAAGAAAAGTTATCAATGTAATTACTTGCAATTTTTATATGTTTCAAAACCTAGAATTTTATAGAATTGTGGGTATATTTATAAATATGTGAAAATTTTTATAATGTTGGACAGTTGTTTTATTACAAAATATAAAGAGGTACAGTAGATGGACAGACTAGTCAGGGTCCCAGAATGCTTGGGTTCATTTGGAGGACGACCTCACAGAACAGTTTTGAAGTTACAATCCATTTAACCAACATCTCCGTCTTAAATCAAAGTCCTCACTGTGTAATATAACAATATCTTTGTATAATATTTTGGACCCTCAGAGTCAAATAACATAGTATTTCAGGCCACATGGCATTCTTCTTTTGTATGTTTCAAACATTCAAGTTATAGTACTTTCTTTACTTACATTTATTAGTTAATTTTTATAGATCCTATAGAATAAAAATATATTATAATTATACATAGTTTAGTCTTACATATCTGAAAGATAGTGGAATTTCTACATGTATGCACATAAGATAACTGTTAGAAATGGAAAACATGTCTTACTAAAGCGAGCAATATTGAATTATTTAAATCAAATAACTTTGTGTTTGTACACATAGATCTACTACAGCCTAATCAACAGCAAAGATAGGAAGTTAATAATTCAAAGCTTTGATTATTCTTAATCAAAGAGGTGGACTTTTCAGGCATAAAAGTCACATATACATAAATATATAAAGTATGTAAATATATAAGAAGTCTGAAAAAATATTGCTAGATGCCTGTACATTATTTAAAGTATTGATTAAGTCTTGTGTCACGTTAACCATGACACATGAGTTCTAACAAACATCTGTAGGAAGAAACCAAAATTAGTGTTTAGAGTTAGCGTAAGTTACTGTTTAAAGCAACAAGGTTAGATAAATCATTATATTAAAACATTTCTTTTTGTTCTATAGTTTATTCTATTAGAGTTCTTAAGGGTATTATGACATACCAAATGAATGTGTATTAAAAACTGTTTTAAACCACATTATTTCTACCTAAAAAGGCAAATTTAATGTACTAGCTTTTCCCCCATTCATTCAATTATCTATTCATCATTCATCTTATAAATATTTATTGAGCCCCTTTACTCTTACACAACTTTAGAGAAGGCAGATGTGTAAGTGCTCTGAGTTATTTACCAAGTTAGGCCATTCACAAGAATAAATAAGTTAATTACAAAGGTCCCTCAATAATTTTACTTCTGAAGTATCTGGTTTTAAAATAAAAAGTTGTCTATGTTAGACTTCATTATGCTATAAAAGAACTGGCAAATGAAAAACTTTAGTATTATATTTACATTAAGGAAAATTATACAAGACGCCAATCTTAACTTTATATTCATTTTAATGGACACCCATTCTTCATCTTTTTTCTTCAGTTATAGAAATTCTTGAAAGGCATTATAATGGGTTCATTTTAATAAGAGAACAATCAC
>NW_011888872.1:2848115-2900504 GCF_000151845.1 Pteropus vampyrus | reverse complement strand
GAATGTGTATTAAAAACTGTTTTAAACCACATTATTTCTACCTAAAAAGGCAAATTTAATGTACTAGCTTTTCCCCCATTCATTCAATTATCTATTCATCATTCATCTTATAAATATTTATTGAGCCCCTTTACTCTTACACAACTTTAGAGAAGGCAGATGCGTAAGTGCTCTGAGTTATTTACCAAGTTAGGCCATTCACAGGAATAAATAAGTTAATTACAAAGGTCCCTCAATAATTTTACTTCTGAAGTATCTGGTTTTAAAATAAAAAGTTGTCTGTGTTAGACTTCATTATACTATAAAAGAACTGGCAAATGAAAAACTTTAGTATTATATTTACATTAAGGAAAATTATACAAGACGCCAATCTTAACTTTATATTCATTTTAATGGACACCCATTCTTCATCTTTTTTCTTCAGTTATAGAAATTCTTGAAAGGCATTATAATGGGTTCATTTTAATAAGAGAACAATCACTATATTATTCTCAGTTCAGGATTTCACTGTTTGTTTGTTTGTTTGTTTGTTTGTTTGTTTTAATTATAGAACAATGACTATATTATTCTCAGTTCAGGATTTCACTGTTTGTTTGTTTGTTTGTTTGTTTGTTTGTTTGTTTTTGCCTCAGGCTTTGGGACATTAGGGCCATGTTATAAATCTGGGTCACTGCTTTTTCTAAAGAGCAAAAATAAGAGTTTATTAGCATCTCAGTGGTTGCCTCAATAATGACAAGCAGTTGCTCATTACTGCTCATTAGTTTTATATTAGATTCATTTGCAGTAGCAATATATCCTCTATTCCTACTCTATTGCAAAATAGACAATATGATTTGACACCTGTTGTACAATAGAATTCATTAGACAATAATAATACAAATAGAAATTTAGAAGCTGGACTTTATTTGCTTCTATGATGACTCTGTACCAAAAAAATAAAAAAATAAAAAAATAAAAAAGGCCTCTCAAATGATCCAGGCTAGAATAAGATAAACATGCACAGCAGATAATCAAGGTCTTCAAATACTGAATTTTTTGTTTTTCTATCTACAATAATGTTCTATATATACAATGTAATATTTTAATGAGTGGTATAATTTCCAAAATAATGAAGCACTTCCTACTATACAGGTGAAATGAAATATTAATTTAAAGAACCATCCTGAATAAAAAACAAGCCTAAAATAGTACTATGAACCCCAAACAGAATAATACAAAAAAGAAAAAATGCTTTAGGACAGCAAAGTAAAACTGCTGAAAAACAAAAACCAAATTTTAAAAGCATTCAGAGAATATATACTTCAAAAATATACTTCCAAACTGAAGGGAAATAAAGATATTTTTAAACAAACAAAAAATTTATCATCAACAGATCCTCTATGGGTGATCTATGGGTGATCTTCAAGCAGAAAAAAATAATTCTGAAAGGAAGCTTAGATGTGCAGGAAGAATTGAAGAACAATAAAAATGTAATTACATTGGCAAATCTAAGCATACTGTATAAAACAAAAATAATCACAGGTCATGAGGTTTAAAAAATATATGAAATCAAAATACATGGCAATGATAACAAATAATTTATAAAGGGGTAAATGGTGATAAAAATATTTTAAGAACCTTGCTGTGTCTGGGAAGTGGTTGAACTTTAATAAAACAAAGATGCGTGTAATCTCTAATGTAAAATCTAAAGAAGCAGTAAAAGAATATGTAACTGATGAGATAGGAGAGAGAAAATAAAACTATAAAAAAAAATTCTCAATCATTACAATAAAATGCAAGAAGGACTTGGAATACAAGAAAAAGAATTCAGGCCAAATAGAAAGACAATAGATACAAATACAATAATTACATTAAATGTCAATGAATTAAACGATCCAAGTAAAAGACTGTTAGACTCAATTTTAAAAGCTTGTAAGTTGTTTATGAGGCACATCTACAATATAAGGATACATAAAGGTAAACAGATGAAAAAGATAATCCATGTAAATACTAACCAAAAGAGAGCTATATATCTAAATTAATATGTTTGTATATTAATAAATACCTAATATATACCTATATTAAGAGAAAGATTAGACTTCTCCTCTCATCCTTTTCCCACTCCAGAGATCCACTGATTTGTTTTCTGTTATTACAGTTGTTTGCATTTCCTAGAGTTCTTTACAATTAGAATCATACAGTATACACTATTTTTTAGTCTAGCTTTATGCATTAACAAATTTATTTGGAGTTATTGTGTGCATTAATAGTTGGTTCTTTTTTTTCAATCACTGAGTAAAATTTCATTGTTTGGATATGCCACTATTTGTTTATCCATACATTTGTTGATAGATATTTGGGTTATTTCCACCTTGGGGTATTACAGATAAAACAGATACCATTTGTGTAGCAATTTTTGTATGGACATATACTTGCATTTTTCTTGGGCCAATATCTACGAGTAGAATGACTGGATCATATGAACCTCATATCTCACTCAACTTTTTAAGAAACCAATAAACTGTGTTCCAAAGTGATTGTACCATTTTATATCCCCATCAAAACTGTATGAGTGTTCCAGTGCCTCCACATTCTAATACTGAGTATGATCAATCCTTTAAATTTTAGCCATTCTAATAAATGTATAATGGTAGCTCATTGTAGTTTTAATTTGTAGTTCCCTAATGACTAATGATGTTAGGCATATTTTTAGGTTCTTATTTGCCATCTATATATTTTGTTTGGTGAAATGTCAGTTTTTTAAAAAAATTATGGTTCCTTTAAAATATGGTCACAAATTCTTCAATACTCCTCAAGAAAAGGAGCTTCATTCTCATTGCCTTTAATGTGGGATGGATGCAGTGTGAATTTTGTTTGTTAGGTTATATTCTCCCCCCCCCACCCCGCCCCGCCTTCTTCTTCTCTATATAAGCCTCTAGCTTGTTAAATTCTGACCTCATTTTTTAAAAAAATTATTATCATCATCTCTGATATAGAATAAAACAGAGTGGGCAGGTAGAAGGGTGAGCTTATCCAGCCAGCCCCACTCTTGAATCTCGCCATCCCAGGTCAAGGATGACGTCATCTTCTGGAGAGTGTTGTCCATTGCCTGAACACAGAGGAGATAAGCATCCACATACCCTGAATCCTTCATTAGTTTTTGCCAAAATTCACTTAATTTTTGAGTCTATTCTTAATTTTCAATTGAGTATTTGGTACTCTTTTATAGTTTTCATTTAGGAAATATAGCAATTTCTTTTCTTCATTCTCTTTAATGATTCTAGTAGGTTTTAAAGAGCTGAGTGTGGTAGAAAGCCTTACTTTACCGTATTTAAATGGAAGTCATTCTAAATTTTTCAAATTTATAGAAAATGCTAAGATAAATATAGTTGTATTTACAAATGTCTACATTTATATTGTTATTTTCTTAGTAAAGTTAAGACATCTGGGACAGAGGTATGATATTTTCAGACTGTCTTTCAGGAAGGTTATACCAATTTAGATGCCATAATCAATATATGAGTGTGCCTGTCTTCCCACCTTTCACTAATTGTGCTACCATTCTTTTTAATCATTGCATATAAGATAAATAAAATGATATATCACTTTTTTAATTTTAACTATTTGATTCTAGCAGTGTGTGTATGTATATATACATACACATACAGATATATAGATATATACATAAAATAAGGAATTGACTCATATGGTATGGCAGCTGAGAAGTCTCATGATCTGCCATTTGCAAGCTAGTGACCCCAGGAAAGCTGGTAATGTAGTTCTGAGAACCAGAGGGCTAACAGTATATGTCCCAGTCTAGGACAGGAGAAAACTTACATCCCATTCAGACAGGCAAAGATAGCTAATTCCTCCTTCCTCCACCTTTTGTTCTATTCATACCCTGAATAGAACACACTGGAGTGGCAATCTGCTTTACTCAATCCCCTGATTCAAATGCTAATCATTTCTAGAAACATACTTACAGATACACTCACAAATAATGTTTAATCTGTGCACCTCATATCTCTCTCAAGTTGACAAATAAAATTAACCATCACAGAGAGTACTCTTGGGAGCAACATCAGTGATGGGAGTGAAGGAAGTAGGGGTTGGGCAGAGAAGTGGAATTGTACTACAGTCACAGCCACCTCTAGGAACGGTATGGTCCATGGAAGTTCCCCACATTGAGCAAAAGGTCAGGTCTTTGTTTCCTCACATAAATCGGTTTTTGATTTGGGCTGTGCCAAGGAGGGAACATGAGCTTAGGTGAGAGTATTCTTTGACTGAGAAATTACTGGAGAGGGTCTCAATTGTGAGTCATCATCAACCAAAAGTCCCAGAAACTGTTAAATTGAGTCCCCTGTCCTGAAGGGAACATAAAGACAGTATATCACATCATCTACTACACCCAATTCTCCAGATTTTCCTTTGGTGAAATTGACCTCGTGGAATTTTAGCCCTGAAGTTTGTCTGAAATTGACCTCATGTGACTTCTACCTCCCAGGATAGATTGTGATTGGCCTAATTCTGTCAAAAAAGTTGCAACCAACTCTCTTGCTACCACAGTTAGTTCAAGGATGGGCACATCAGTAAATAGAATTGTCTAACCAAAATAGTTGCTTTGAGGCAACCAGAGTCACAGCAAATGGTTCAGTCAGAACAAAGATCAAAACTAACTGATACTATGTCTCTTAGATTTAAGTTTGGGATACTTACTGTTAATGGCTAATGTGATAGAAAAGAACTAGATCCAAAGATATGTTGATCCAAGTGGATTATGTGCTGAATTAGCTGTGCTTCTAAATTATGACATTCACTTTCAAATTCCCATAAACTAAATATGCACAGGTTTTTTGTTAAGATTTGCATATTAGATTTCCACCTTCCTTGTTCCAGTCATGTTTTGCAACTCTTCAGAATGTGGTATAATTTTACATTTTAACAAGTGATTTCAAAATTCACTGAAACTCCTCATATGGAAGATTTTTAATCATGTTAGAAAATTTTGTTTCCAAGTTTTTAAAGTATGTAGATATGTGAATTTTTATCAATAGCACATTTATATCATTATCAGACATCAAAAACAAACATTATGATGGAAATATTGCCATACATTCATTTACAAAATCTTTCCTCCTTACTGAGTTCATTTTGAAAAGCTTTTACTTTCTCAATTGATAAAAATCATTTTTCTAAAGGAACAGGTTAAGGTGTTTATCTTTTCTAGAATATCAACTAGCAATCCACTGACAGCCATTTGTCTTTAGAAAATCTAGAATGCTTGTCTTTTTATAAAAGAAAAACCTATAGCTCATATTCAATTTCAACAGTTCTCTTAAGTACTTTATCATGAGGTAACCAGTACAAACATTTTTCATAGTCGCTTTTCACCTCATGTACTGAAAACAATATCCTATGATATAGGAAAGTGCAATCTGAGAATTTATTTAACTGGGTACATAATGCATTGTGTAGGCACTTACACACATTGCTATATGCAAAAAAAAAAAAAAAAAGCCTGAGAGGACCACTGCCAATCTCTCAGGCTGTAACATGGAGCTTTATTCTTTTGTCTGTATACCACTTCTGTTGAATGTCATCCATGATATGTGATTTATTAACAAAGGGGAGCCACCAGTACAATCTATACAGTAAATATTAGTAAAGGTTGATTTATTACTTATTTTTCATTTAAAAATAACATAATTAATACATTTACTGTGTCTTCTTATGCCTCGGTCGATGATTTTGTTTTCACTCATGATATTTATACCTGGAATTGGACGCACATTTTATTTAATTCCTAATTTCATTTTCTGCAGTGTCAGTTTTGATCATTACTGATCTTTTTATATCATTTGACCCTTCAGACTAGTCCATTTTCATCTCATTCATATAGCCCATATTTTGTTGAAATCGTAAAGAGTACAACATAGATACTTAATAAAAAAATCTTATTTCTTAAAGTAATGTTTAGATATGCTTTGTTTATTTTCTTTAGGTCCATGTTTTACTTGTTATGTGAGAGAATACTGTCATTGATTCCTCATGTTGATTTTTTTCTAGATCACTTATGCTTTAATGAAGAGCAATCAATATACTAGGCCTACAGGTTATAAATTAAAAGTGTGAATATGTATTCCAACTCTTCTACTTAATGTCCACTGGGATGCTGCTAAAATTCTCCTCCCATATCTTAAATTGGAGAACAATAGATGCATGCAGAGCATCCCCAAATCTGTGGTTTCTAGCAAGCACTTACTTGGTGCAAGGGACAGAATTGTTTTATTTACCTCTACTATCTGGTTTTTTTACAGTCCATAAGCAGTCTGGTGTATTGTTTAAGAATTTGCTATCTCAAGTCATGTTGCCTGGGGTAAAATCCTAGCTCGACAACCCATCAGAGGTATGACCTTGGGCAAATCATTTAACTTGTCTCTGCTTTAGTTAGCACAAGTCTAAAATAGAGATTATAATCTTTACCTCACAGGGTTGTTATAATTCTGTGGCCAATGACTGTCAGCTCTTATTAATTTATTTTAGGATCCACTTTTTGCTAAAAATGCTAGATGAAAATTAAAATTTTATAGAATATCAATTCTCTGTGTTTCCTATTTCTACAGGATTCAGTGTGCCCCTCCTGTTCCTATTCACCTTTGGCTCATTTATATGCTGTGACTTTCAGGTACTCAATGGATAAGGGCAATTTAGTCTGTTGGTTGATTTTGCTCTTCCCAGCAGGGGAGTAATTGCCACTTTTTTTGGTTGGAACCATGACCTCCATTTCTGATATAGGGATAGGGCTCAGAAACTCTCTTCCATCTCCGACTTGCCTGTCTGTGCAGCGTTTCAGAAGCCCAGACCTGAAGGCCATCATTCCTTGATCTGATCCTTTCACATAGTTAATACTTTCAGACTTTGACAACTCTGTATAACCCTCTCACTCATAGCCTCCTTTCCTTCTAACATATTATGTTAATTGTGTACTGTCTGCCCCTACCCTAGCTAGAATGGCATTTCTACAAAACCAGGACATTGTCTCAGTATGTTTACCTAAAACAGTGCCTACCCCGGAATAGGCCCTCAAATAAATATTTCTAACACATTAAAAACCTTACTTTTTAGTACAATCGTGATTCAACCAGAGTTCCTGTATTTTCAGAGGCGATTCAGTGGGAACTCCATCAGGCAAAGCTAGCTGGCCACCATAACTTAAAGGTCAAGAGCCAATCATTTGGACTTTATTCAACCCATAGCGTTTTTATTTAATATATATTTAACAGCACGGGGCTTTTCTTTCTTTCTTTTTCTTTTTTTCTTTTTTTAGGTAATGTCAGAGAAGACTACTGAAGTCACTGAATTTGCATTAAGAACAGCAACTTTTCCTCTAACAATGGCTGCCCTAGGGCAAGGGCAAAACTTCAGCGATGTTGGTTAGACAGGGATGAAAAACCTGATCGGTCACAGATGCTGCTCTCTATATATCAGCCAATAAAATTGATTTTAGTAATATTTATGGCATTCCTTTTTGGGGGTTTACTCCAATTCTTTTCAGTTCTAAAGTTCTGCCTCCATTTATGATGATTCCAACTGCTAGTCAAAAAGCTTCCATCCAAAGCTGCTAGCAAAGGAGATACTTGAACTGGAATATATATTAAATTTTGTAGACAGTGATTTAGTGTCATTCCTTTAATAACATATTAAATCATGGAAAAATATACAAGTTGAATCTGATGCACTTTTGCTTTTGATGAATTTTTCCCTTCCTAATAATGGCACTTAAATTGCTAAGATGCTAAGAGATGTGTTTATGTTAATATACTGAGAGATCAAAACCAGTTTAATAAAATGAAATTGTATTAGTTGAAATCCTGAGTCCTCACTGTTATGCCACGATTCAAATTCACAGTGTCATTTGCTGTTAATTATCTGAAATATCACTTACTATTTGGAGGACAATATTTGGGTCTTTCATTTTCCAAGAACAATTCTCTGATTCTCTGATACTATCTAGGTGTCCTACAATTCAATCCTATTCTGACATTAAATACCCAGAGTTTGCATCAGACTCCATAGGTTTAAGGGCTCAGTCTTACAAGACTGCCCTCAATTCAAATACTAGTGATAATTCCTGGGTCCTGCACTTTTGTTGGTCTCGGCTAAGTATCAGGGTCTCCCACAACCCACTGCCCTCCAGGTTCAATAATTACTAGAACAACTCATAGAACTCATGAAGTCACTGTATTTAGGATTACCAGTTTATTATAAAGGATACAGCTCAGCCAAATGGGTAGGATACATAGGGCAAGGTACTAGGAAGAAGGGGCAGAGTTTTCATGCCTTCTTCAGGACTGCCACTTTCCAGCATGTCAGTGTATTCACCAACCAGAAGCTTCCTGAATCTCATTGTTCAGTTGTTTAAGGTTTCATTCCTTAGACTTGCTGGATTAAATCATTGGTCATTGGTAATTGAACTCTATTTCTAGTCACCCTCTTCTCTCCAGAGTTTGGAGGATGGGGCTGAAAACTAACTCTCCAACAGGTGCAGCAAGACTCTCCCTTGAAACTATCTAAGGGGCCACTGAGTCATCTCATTAGCATAAATCCCTGGGAGATAGAGGTCTTTATTATGAATGACAAAGGATACTCCAGTCACAAAGGGTTTAAGAAGCTTTGTGCCTGGAACTGTGGTCAAAAACCTAGCATAGTTTTTGTTACACAACATGGGGTAAATCATATTTATTAGACAAAGATGTTTTGCATATTATATCTAAGTAATACTAAATATTTTAGTTACCATATGTAGCCAGGTATTTTTAATGAAAAATATAAAATCTGAATCTTCCAGTGTGTTTCAAGGTGGCGAAATTTCCTTTAAACATTGCATATCTGAAATATCAAACTATGTAAGGCTTTTAAATCATAATTAGGAAGAAGCAGGCTTATAGAGAATAATCTTTCAAAAGAGAGCAAAATTTTGATTTTAGATGTATTCCATTTTCCATTTTTTAAAAATAAATTTTAATTCATTTAGATGAATAAAATTAAACCAAAAAAAAAATCAAGAAGCAAAATAATTTAAAAATGTTTTGGAGTCTCTGCTCTTTAAATGCCAACACATTTTTATGGGAAAATATGAAAATAGACGTAATATAAAAAGATCTTTAAATATGATAACCCAAGTTTGATCATAAGCATTAGATAACCTGTAAGTGCACTTGTGAAAGACATTTATGTATTTCAAGTAGTTTATTTATTTCTGGTTTTTGTGCATTTACTAAGACCATCAAAAATGTCTAATGATACAGCAGTGGCATAACCTAGGTGTTTAACTCTAGGTTATATATTTACATATTCTGATTGCTAACACTATGCAAATGCAGAAAGAAATAAGTTAAAATGTACTTTCAATGGTAACCTAGTAAAGAATTTAATTTTTTAATTGTTTGTTTATTTTTGGAAATTCCTTTTTATATTTTTAAAATAAGTAATAGTTGCTAAAGAGTTTTGTAAAAAGAGACAGGTACAGTACCTTACTTAGTACAAACTGATAAATTTTTCATATTATTTTACTGGACTGGAATATTTTTTGTTTATTCAAATTTTGCATATGTTATAGGTTAATCCTTTTATAATACTTTCAGAAGATAATAGAATCACGTGGACAATAATGATATCACAAGGTTTCCACTTTCTCATAGCAGAGATTTAATAGAAGCTATTCTTAGCACAGATAATTCTTGCTAATAGGTCAATTTTATCAGTTTTTAAATTGATACTTGTACTAAAAATTTGTACATGAACTTGAGAACATACTATATTGTAATTTGTTCTAGCTAGTGTGCTGTTCTATTTTCCTAAAGAGATTAAACCATCAAATGTGCAAAGGACAACAGTAATGTAAAATATCAATACTGTATGGTCAAGGGTAATTCCAATTAATACACAATGTCCTTTCTGCTACATTTAAATACCTAGCTCAATTCTTATTATGAAGTTTTCTTTGATTATTGGTTCTCTGTCTACTCTTTTTAAAGAATTAATGCTTTGGGCTAAGTTACATTACCTAGCTTCACCGCTTAAAATCTCTAATCTTTGGTCAAATTGCTTAAACATTCTGTGCCTAAGTTTCCTTGTCTCTAAGATGGAGAATATAGTAATATTCACTTTGTGGTGGTGTTATGGGGATAAAATCTCTTATTGCATGTAAAGAATTAAAACTCTGACACATAATAAGTATTCAACAAACATTATTGATATTATTTTAATCATCATATTTATGTAGAACCTTTAATTTACATAATCTCCATTTGTTTTAATTTTGGAATAGAGTTTTGCAATCTTTTTTTTTAATTTCTAAACTCTTACATTTGTATAGATGCCATGTTTTCTAGACTCTCCTGGGGAATATGAACTAGAGAGTATTAAAGATTTGCTCCTGTTTCTTGGAATAGACTGTTTTATTTCGACCCAGAGGACATTAATTTTATATTCTTACAATAATTTTCTTCCCCTGAACTACTAAATATTTCCATTTGCCTGGTGATTCTTCTGTTTGTTCAACTTTACAGAATGAGATACTTTGTTCAGTTGAGGAAGTTGATGCGGAATCAGTCAGCAATTACATGGGTTTTATTTCCAACTTTTAACTCCAATCAAAGGGGAAAAAGAAACAGTTCCATTCTCTATAGCTTTATTTTACTACATCTGGGAATTCTCTCTAATTCCTCTGGATAAAAATACCGATTTGTGTAGTAAAATTGCATCTAGATCTTTGTGTTTTTTATTTTTATAATAGAAATATGGTCTAGATAAGAACCAAACTCCGATTTCTTTTTAATTCTTTATTATATGATCTAGGTATAGCTGACAACTTCTGAATCTGAAGGCATATGTGGCAAGTTCTCTTCGTTCTGCAGGCTCTGTTCTACCTGCTTGGAATGCTTCTCCAGCCCCAGGACTTCAATATTACCTAGTCTACACCCTCACTTCACCAAATATTCTCTACTCATCCATGGGTTATGTGCTCCCTTCTCTGAGAAGTTCTCCGGAACTACCTAGCTTGGCTTATATTACCTGCATATGCTCTTCACAAAAATAGTACTTTTCACACAGTATTGGAAATGCCTCTTTAAATTTGCTGTCTATCAGAAAAAGAAGCTAAACACATAGCAGGCAAGAACTATGTCTTCCTCAAATTTGTATCTATAATGCCAAGCATATATAACATCAGTTCTCAAAAATATCTATGGAATTAATTACTAGTAATGTGACCATGTTAAACAGAACAATAGAAAATTGAACACTGTTACCACAATGCTGGCAACACTAAAAAATTTCATAACCATTGGTATGTTCAGTGTGGTGGTAATATATCTTTAAGACTAATTAATAAATATCTCTTATTTTTTAAGAATTTAGCAGTAATTATGTAAATGTCAACATTATGTAATGTTGACAGTTAAAATTTAGTCATGACATATTCATACCAGGTTTTCATAGCAAATGTGATATAGAGAAATGAGACAATTAGCCAGAAAATTAGGGTGTGTGATAGGAGTAGAAAGCTTTGACTTAAATGACATTGTATATATAATTTAATCCAGCTTTGATTTTCAATTGAGACAGAAAAAGAAGTATCAATACAGTTATTTCAGAATTATTCAGGCTTCTGGCCTCCTAGTTCTAATGAAGACTCCCTTTAAACAAGTGCTTTTCAATCTTGGCTGCACATCAGTATGACCTGCGTGATTTTGTTCATAAAGATGAATTTCTGAGGAGGACCAGGGCATCTAACTGCTCCTCAGAAGTATACTAATTCCCTTATTACGTAGAGTGCAGAGTAAATAGATATTATTTCAAGGAATAAAGAATTGAGTGTATTATATAAAATTATAGTTATAGAGGAATAGCTAGAAGGCCTAGAAAAACTGTATACTTTCAACTTTTCAAATAATGCAGACTTTTAGAAGGAAAATACAAATATACACACACAAAAAGTGAATACTGACCATTAGGGATGGATTTAAAGTATTAAAAACAAACAAAAAAGCATAAAACGAGGTGACATAACAAAGAGTAAATATATCAAAATATGTGGAAGGTCCATATGAAGAAAATATTGAAACACTACTTAGGGACATTGTTTGATAGTAAAATACTAAATGCTAATTAAGTGACAATCGACAGAGATCGGATCAAATAAAATGTATTTTTAAATAACCAAATACTACTTAGCCGTAAAAAATACAAAAGGTACTTTTTTTATACTGATATGCAACAATTGCCAAGATATACTATTAAGTGACAAAACTAAGGTACAGATTATTGTATAAAATATATCACTATTTGTGTAGAAAGCAGAAAAATCATGTCCTTTGTAAATATATACATGCAATACAATATAAATATATTGCATATATTGTATACTTAAATATGAGTAGAATATCTCTGAAAAGGCTTATAAGAAATAGTGGTTGTTTCTGGGGAATAGATTTGGGGGTAAGAGAGAGACTTGCTTTTCAATGTATAACTTGTACAACTGACTTTTTTTAGTGTTCATTTATTACCTTTTAAGTTTTTTAAAATAACAAAATGAAACCTCCAAGTAATTCTGATACTTAGAATTAAAAGCTACTAGTCTATTTTAAACCATTTAGACCTTAACACAACCATTGTGTAGCAGGGGTTCTTAACCTTTTCTGTGCCATGGCCCCCTTTGACAGTCCAGGAGAGCCCTTGGACCCATTCTCCATAAATATTTGATATTTTTAAAAGAAATAAAATAAAATAAAAAACATAAGATCATAAAGGAAATAAAATCTATTAAAATTAGTTATCAAAATATTTCTAAAAACTAGGTCTGACAGTGGGTCAGACTTTTGTAATAATGAAAAACACAAATTGTATTTTGAGATATCTATAACAGCTCTATTATGATATAAAAACATCTTCAATTTCTTTTGGTAGAAAAACCATAATACTAATGCTACATGGTTTGTTATATATTATAGGAAATGCTAAGTTTCAGTTAAAATTAGTGAAAAGAAAGATATGATTTTTTTTCTCCCTTCCAAGTTCACAGACTGCTCCTAAAATCCACACTAAGTGTGGATTCCAAATTAAGAACACTTTCTTCATAAAAATCTCCTGGGCTTCAATTCTTTCATATTCAAAATAAAAAAAAAATAATATAGAATAATGTGAATGACATAAGGGTTTCAGATGAGTAGCTATATGTTACTGTAGATTTTTCTTAATTCTAACTTATAAACATGCTTAGGATATTAATTTGTTCTAAGATGCCACAGTCACAGGTTAGTCAGAAATACTATAATAATTTTGTTTGAGGTTATACTAATGTATGAAATGAAAAATACAACTATTACACAGTGAATCCCTTCCATGTAGACATCTGTTAATATTGATTCTAGCCTTTTTTTAAAGTAAGTAAATTTTCCTTCTTTTTCCACCCCATTCTAAAATCAGTGAGTGACAGTTTTTAACATTTTCTTTACTTTTCTTTTATGCACAGGATTCAGCCAGTAACATATCTCCCCACCTATGACTGATGTATACTGAAATCTATGTCTTCATTTGATTTTATATAGCATCACATTTTTTCATCCTGGGGTATGTGATTAAAAGAAATTCCTCAAAACTCTAATGCCCCTGACTTTTAAACAGTCATTGCTTCTTCCTTTTGTTTCAGCTGTCAAAGCTGTTAGTACTTTGAACCCTCTTTAAGTTGCAGAATTTCCACTTGAAAACCTTAATCAGTCAGAAAGTTGGTAAATTATACCTTCACGCTATCCATATTGAGTATCCATTACTCCTGGACATAGCACATTAACTGACTCATTAGCTATTTCAAACCATATGGACTTAGGTTTGGGTGGGTCATTTTGATAATATCCTGAGGTGAGTCTCCTAATTATTGCAATTATGTGATCTCAATCATGAGGCCAGGCTCACAAAATAGTGTCAGTACCTTTAGAATGAGTGTCAGTGCACCCAGACAATGACTGAGATGAGCAACATGCTCTTTGGTTGTTATAAGTCCCTTGATACCCAAAAAGTAATTACTTAAAAAGTTCTGAGAAGATGCCAGAAACAGTCTGAGAACTGAGTAAGCATGGAATGTTACAGTGCTTAACAATCACAAGAAGATTGCCCAGAGTTGAAAGTGGGAAAATTTGAATGCCTTAGTATTGATGTTGTTTAAACAGTTTGTTTCCAGTGTATATCTTGTATAGTATCGAAGCAACAAGGCAGATATTTTTTAGAAAGGAGTAAGAAACAAATAAGTGTAAAAATCATGTTGTCTGTGGGAAATTCTGTGATAGTATCACAAAACAATAAGAGGTTAGATGGTCACATAAAGGAGATAGGGGAATAGCAAGATTTTTTTTAATAACTGAAAGTTGTTTTTATAGTGGTAAAGTATACATAAAAGTTACCATTTTAACCATTTTAAAGTGTACAGTTTTATGGCATTAAGTGCATTCATGTTGATTCTGCTGCCATCACCATCATCCCTCTCCAGAACTTTTTCATCTTGCAAAACTGAAACTCTGTACTCATTAAACAATAACTCCTGATTCCCTCCTCCTCCCATCCCTGGCAACTACCATTCTACTTTGTATGCATTTGACTACTCTAGGTACCTCATATAAATGAAATCATACAATTGGTTCTTTTGTGACCAATCTATGTCTCTTAGCCTATCTTCAAAGTTTGTCTGTTATAGCATGTGTTAGAATTTCCCTCCTTTTTAAGACTCAATAATAATATTTCATTGTGTAGATATGTATGTACATAGATAGATATATGATAGATATATGATAGATAGATAGATAGATAGATGATAGATAGATAGATAGATAGATAGATAGATAGATAGATAGATAGATAGATAGACAGATAGCACATTTTGTTTGTCCCTCATCTGTCCATGGACACTTGAGTTACTTTCACCTTTTGTCTATTGTGAATAATGCTGCTATAAACACGGGTGTACAAATATCTGTTCAAGTCCCTGCTTTCAATTCTGGAAGGTTATTTTTAAAGAGCAAATTAGTAAATGTGCATGTTAAAAGCCTACCCCCACGATAGTACCAAGAAGTTACCAACTACAAATTAAAATGATCAGTTTGAAAGTGAAACAAAGGAAATCCCCAAAACTCACCATTTCCTTTTATTTTTCTGGCTTCTTTACTTAACAGCCAAAGGTAAACATTATAAGTCAAAAGCTCCTTTTTCTAAGAATCTAAGATACATATGAAAGGATTAGTACAATCAGAGCTGCCAAGGTGGGTCAGCTTGGGACAACACCTGAACAAAATCACAAAGTAAATACAGGCATACTCATTTTATTGTGCTTCATGGATTTTGCATTTTTTACAGATTGAATACAAAACCCTTCGCCAGCAAAAAGATTATGACTTGTGATACTGCAGTGGTCTGGAACTGAACCCACAATATCTCTGAGTTATGCATGTGTAGAAGCTTTGGAGGGGAGTGGTCATGCTCAGGCTGATATAAACAACCAAACTATTGAATTATGGAGGTTTACTGGAAAAAGGAAAGAAATCTGTAACCTCACAATTAAATACTGATGATGAACAGATGACAAGCTGATAAGAAATATTTTGTCTCTCAGGAAAAGTCTAAAGATGGGGAGAGAGAAGAGCAGCTTCTGAAACAAACATGCATTTAGCTGGAATAATGGTCCTTGGTGTGGGTGAGTCTCAGATTTGCCAAGCAACATTCACATTTGTGAGTAGCTTGAGGGTTCAGGACAGATATATTCCAATTTAGAGGTTGAAATAACAGTCTAAGAAAGCAGGATAAATCAGGAATTAATGGATGTGTGTGTGTGTGTGCGTGTGTGTGTGTGCGTGTTTGATTTTATTAAAAGAATTAAATTGAAGCACTTGATAGAGTATAATCTCAATTTATAGTAGGAGTCTAATTCAGTGGATTTATGATGTTCAATAATCAGTTCATTGAGAAGACACTCTAATTGTCTTTCATACTTTTAAATTTATTTGTGGTGGGAAAGAGAATCATGGCCTTCCTGATATTTTATTTTGGAATTGTTCTTCTGAAATTGGGCCTGTCCAACTTTATTCCCAGCCAGCCTACCCAGAGATCCTTTTGAAGCAAATCTGTTTCCTCTGGTATAAGGGCCAATATCCTAAAGACATTTTATTTCAAGGTTTTGATGTTCTCATAAAGACAAAAGAATTTTAGGCTCTCATAAAATTCTAAGTTCTTAAAGGTGTCTGAATATAGCACCTGGACTCACCAGTATTCAAGTAATGATGCATGCTAAGGGTACTGAACTTAGTTGGTTAATGTGATGGCAATTTAATAAAAAGAATGTTTTGGAGTTAAGGATTATCTAAAGAGATTCACATATAAAGGAAAAAAATCTTCACTAGAAAACAAATATAAATATGGGTAATGGACCTTGTTTTATTTGCCTGGGGGTTAGCTTATAAAATAAAAGAAGACAGACTGGATGAAAAGGCTTCTCTTCAGGGCAAAGGACATCTCATCTGGCCGCTCTTCGGTTGAGTCATCCTTGTTACACTGAACATTGTATGAAGCATAGCACAATGGTTAAGAGCATAGGTTCTGCAGCTAGACTGCCAGGATTCAAATTCTGTCTCTGTTACTTCCAAGCTGTGTGACCTTAAACAGGTAACTAAACTGCTTAGAGCCTCAGGTTCATCCACAGTTTAAAAAAAAAAAGGACAATAACATACATATTTCATTTTTTTAATTATAAAATTGGTTAATAACTATATAGCAATTACAACAGGGCTTGGGACATGTTAATAGCTTAATATATGGTAAGCCATTACTATTGCTATCACTATGATTTCTTTCTTTCATTTGACTTTTTGACAAGAATTCAAAGGTCAACTTTAGAGAAAGCCCAAATTGAAGAACCAGACAAAGGAAGAAAATCATAGACAATTTTTTAAAATTAAAATATATACTATAGTTCAACCATTTTTAAGTTAAATGTCTTTCATCTGCCTTTATTGCTCAGGGCTATTCTGTGAGTTCTGCTCATGCATAAGTCATGGTTTATCTCATTGTCTAATTTAGATCTGATGGACAGCCAAGAACTGAGGCATGAACTTTTTTTCCAGAGACAGGATAAATCCTCTAGCTGGATTAAAGATGCTCTTCTGTGTTGGAATGCTTTATCCTGGTGTTTTTCATGGTTGGTTCAGTTTACCAGAGAAAGGATGCCAGTTGGGTGGCTTTTACAGAAAAGGTAAGTTTTTGCTAGAGACACTCAAAAACCTTTCGCCTGACCTTTGCAGATCATTGGCTCCTGCATTAGCCTTTCCAAGTAGTGTCTCCTTTAGCTAACTTTTGCTCCCATACTCCTAGTCCCTTTTCATCTAATTTATAAGGTGTACAAAGTTTGTAATGGTCCCTGTAATTTCAGTATAGATGACTACTCCTCATGCATTAAATAGTGTTCTATAAAACTATATGTAAATGAAATAAAATGTGACTCTACTGGGGGATTTTAACACCTCAACTATTGCAAGTATCTCCTTTTTCAATATACTCTGTCTCACTTATTTCATTACGTCATGGAGTTGTGCAGAGTGAAAATTGCCCAGTACATTTTCCCTTCTAAGAGAATAATGGAAAAATCTTTGAATTGCTGAGATTATTGGAATGTCTATTACCTAAAAGCTAGTTGCCAGTGGGACCAATGGGTGTGCGTGTGTGTGTGTGTGTGTGTGTGTGTGTGTGTGTGTGAGAGAGAGAGAGAGAGAGAGAGAGAATTTAGTTTATAATTTATGTAATTAATTTCTATAGCATGAAAACATCCTATATATTTACCTAAGAAAAGTTGATATGATTCCTCTAAAGACTATGGATCACAATACTCTTCCTACAAATGAAACCATGAATGATAAGCAGGTTCCCAAATAGTTTGGAGTTCGTGGATGAAGCTCGTCAGTATTGGTATATGCAACATTTTAAAAGAATGAGTATGGTTCTGTTTAAGTTTTAGAATGTATTAACCTTAATGGAATAAAGGATCATTCAATAATTTTTCTTATAGGCTGGTGGCAAAAGGGAAATCTTTCTTTATTTATTGCTGAAGGAATAAGAATCTACATGTTTTAGTGGGTTTGAGCTAACCTGTAGTTATATAGGTTTAAACTTTTATTTAAATAAAGTAATAAGCTAAATAATTGTGCCCTTTTATGCAAATTAAGGATAACCTTTCTTTTTCAAACATTTCCTTTCCAAATTGCCTAGCACCTCCATCCCATCATATTCCAAACTTAAAGGCATGGAATACAAGATGCCGGTGACTCAGAAGAATGAGTAAACCTTATTTGTGTCTAGTGAGAATTCAGGATATCATAAAAACACAAAATACCTCTCCATCCAACCCCATGAACATAAACAAGTTTTCTCAAGTATTCAAATTACATCTTGGGAAGGGCACCAGAACTGGATAGGAATGAGAAGACTCCTATAGAGTGAGAGCAATAGCAATGATTGTTAGCATAACCTATAAAATGGCTGAATATAAATCCCAAGTAGTCTTTTAAACAACAGGAGACTGAGTTTCCCCTGCTTAACAAATTATGATTTTGTTTGGGTCACACGTAGTGATGCACAGAAGTGGTGGAAAAGGTCAGAAAGTGGTGGGTGGATTTGTTAGCCATCTGTGAAAATGACGGCTGCAGAGTTAAAGAAAATAGTCAATTATAGTTAGCCAACTATATGAATAAAAATAATTTTCATGTACATCTGAGTAAATATTATAAATATTGACCCCAGTACGGATAGAAATATTGACAGATCTTTCTTACAATTGTTTCAGAAAAATAATAGAAAAATAATACTGGCTTCATCTATAAGATTTATAGGAGTGTTAGTTTCCAACATGGGAGACTGACCAAAGAGAGAATGATAGAAATAGTTACATTAATAAATTGGGCGGGGGGGGGGGGGGGCGGAGAGGAAGTCTGTCCCTGAACAGAAATTTGCTTTTATTTTCTTGAATATAGTCAATACTTTAAAATAGAAGTGGCTAAATGACATAGTTTTAGTAAAATGTGACCAACACTGCAGTATTCATCTATCTGGTGTAGGAGGGAAATATCATGGCCAGGGCCTTCGAATGAAGAACTGTCTAGTAAGGAAGACAGCAACTATCTGTCATTAAATAGAGCTCAAACAACTATCTGTTATTAAATAGAGCTCAAACAGTCTTGAATCTAGATGGAAAATGTCTGAATACTGCACCTGGAGCCATCAGCTACTTTTAGGACTCAGAGAAGCAGAAATTGTTTTTTATCTTGGGACTTATATTGATCCTGATGTAGTGCTTTATACTCCAGGGCTCCTAGAAAGAGGTAACACTTGAGAGAGACGAGAAGTAACATCATTTTCTGGTTTTGTCCATAGTTCCTATTTACTATAGCTCTACTTCAAGAATTAGGGACATAAAGAAGAAAGCAGTTTCTTACAAAGAGAAATCCAATAGAATAGTTTCTGGGTTCTTGAAACTCTTGACAGTTACATCGAAACACTTATCAATTTGATCTCTCTTTTAAAAATCCCCATAGAACTTCTGGAAGATGAAAGATGTAATTGCAGTTTAGTCATCCAAAAATTCCCAAAAAGCCTGCTGAGAATTCTATAAAATAAATTCCTTTAAAAATCTAAAGCTCTCTATGGAAACTGATTAGCTATTTCTATTTCTATTACAAACCAAATAGAAGAAATGAAAATCAGACCTCCAGGCATGAAGCACCTCCAATCTTCTGCCACCTTCCATATCTTCTACCTATCTGGCCGATTTCCACCATTCTTCTCTGTCATAGACCAGTTTCATCACAGGTACCATTGGACTTTACCTCTCAGAAGTCTCTGAATTTCTTCTCTAATGTCTCCTAAATGGCACCATTTTGCTTTTTTATACACATTTTTTAAATTTAAATATATAAGTATAGTTGGTATACAATCTTATATTAGTCATATTAGTTTCAGATATACAAAATAGTGGTTCAAAATTTTTATACTTTACGATGTGATCACCTCACTAATTCTAGTAATCATCTGTCACCAGAGTGATGTAATTTTTAAACTTCTTGTTGGTGAAAGTCAGCATTTCTCTTTCTAGATGAATTATCTGGACCAACACCAATTTCCTGTTTTGTCTTTGGGAATTGGTTTAAAGCTGTCGTTTATAAATACTTTCACTTTGTCTTTCTAATTCTTCTGAACTTTTTTTTCTTTTTCTAATTAAATGTATTGAGGTGATATTAGTTAACAATATCATATAGGTTTCAAGTATACAATTCAACAATATGTCATATGTATATTGCATTGTGTATTTACCACCCAAAGTCAAATTTCTTTCTGTCACCATATATTTGACCCCTCTTCACCCTTATCTACCTTCCCCCTTCCCCTCTTCCCTATGGTAACCACTAAACTGTTGTCTGTGTCTGTGAGTTTCTGTTTGTCTGGTTCATTTGTTGCTTTCAGTTTTATATCCCACATATGAGTAAAATCATATGGTTCTCAGCTTTTTCTATCTGACTTATTTCGCTTACTGTGATAATCTCAACATCCATCCATGTTGTCACAAATGGCAATATTTCATCAATTCAAGTAGAAAGAAGATTTGACTTTTACGAAAGGAACTTTTACTAACATTTAAGAGGGAAACTAAATGATTCTTTATTGACCAAATGTAGACTTGACCAAAAGCTAGTAGTATGGCTGGCATGGTTTGCAGGGTCTTGCCCCGAGCCCCTAAAGAAGTCCAGGCTCTAATACCTGGAAACCGAATATGTTAACTTTCATAGCAAAAGGTACTTGCAGATTTAATTATGTTAAGGATCTTGAGATGGAAAGATCATTCTGGATTATCTGGCTGAGCTCAATGTAATAACAAAGGTCCTTATAAGAGGGATCAAGAGGGTTAGAGGATGAACAATACTGGAAGATACTACACTGCTGGCTTTGAAGAGGGAGCATGGGGCCACAAGTCAAAGAATGCAAGCAGCCTATAGAAACTAGAAAAGTCAAGGGAATAGATTCTCCCCTACAGCCTCTAGAAGGAACACTGCCCTACTGACATCTTGATTTTAAGATTTCTAATCTCCAGCCCTGTGGGAGAATAAACTTGTATTGTTTAAGTCGTAATTCTGTGGTAATTTAAAACAGTAATAGGAAATTAATACATACTATTTTTAGTTTCATAGGTAAAGATGTCGTCTTTAATTTTTTTGTACATATGAATCAAAGAATTTTTAGAATTATTCTCCGTTTATTATAGTAACTTTATTTTTAAAAGAAGGTAGTTTTGATTTTTCAAAGAAGAGATGTAGTCTAGTGGTGATTTCCTTCCTTAAGAATGGTAATTTTTCCCAGTTTGATCATACACAGAAACCTACCAGTGCTTTCCTAGTCTTGTTTTATAGCCAAATAGAAATGGATATGCTTTCTGTTAAGCTGATATTATTTCCTACTAGTATCTCTCCTGTCTAGATCAAGTGATAAATGGAAAACATTAAAATGTAACTCTGATGTCTTCCCAAATCTCAAGGTTTCTGGAATAGTTCTTTCCTTTCTTATAGAAATGAGGTAACTCAAGCTCCCATCCAGTATGGGTGCAGATAGTATAGCTATTTACTAAATAATTTCTGAGGTCTAGGTAGGTACTTATGAATTTTTGCCATCTTTCACTAAGAATCATTTAGAGAATGTTTACTAGTAGCTAGAGTATTCTTAAACTGTAGATAATACATGTCATTCCCTTATTTAAATTCTTCAGAGACTCCTCATTTCACTCAGGAAAAATAAAAATTTTTAGACTCACAAACTTCAGCATTATCTGTCCTTTGCCTTATCTCTCCAGGATTATCTGCTGCTATCATCTCTCACCATTGTCCTTTTAGGGTCTTAAATACATCAAGTTTCTTTCTACCTTAGGACTTTGCATAAATCCTATCCTCCACGAAAAGTTCTTCTTCGTCTCCTTCTGCTTCCTAAAAGTTCTTCATCCTTCAGGTCTTATCTTAGGTGTCACTGTTTCAACAGTTTCCCATGACCTTGCCTGCCAGTTGAAATTAGCTCCACCTGTTACAACTTCTAACAGAATCCTATAAATTTTCTCAGTGATTATTTAATGCCTGTCCCCTTCAAAAGGCTGTAAATTTTAAGATGGCAATGACTATGTCTTACAGTTTATCTCCAGAGCCAACCTCAAGTAATATTTGAGTAAGTGAGGGAATTTGAATGCTTCTCGCTTCTCCATGGTGATTTCTGGCCATTTCATTTCACTCTCTGTTCTATTCCATGAATTCATCTTAGCCTCAGAGCAGGAACACCACCTTTCATCTTTGTCTTTCATTCCCCAAGTCAGTGCTAAAGGAAGATTGACATCAGGTTGCAGGTTTGGTCTTTTTTTCACTTCATTTATTCATTCAAAATAATTACGGAGCAAGTATACACTAAATACTAGCCTTAATGTTTAGTAGTTCTCTCATGGTATAGGAGCAAGCTGCAGTGTTGCCAGCTCATTGCTCCATGAAGCCTCGCAGTGCTGATGGTATGGTCTAAACTTTTGGTCCACATAGGCAAGGTTATGCTCCTGATGATGCAATGCCTGGATTTCACTTTCTTTTTTTTAAATTTTCTTTCTTTTTTTATTAAAAATATTGGTGTGACATTGATTAATAAAATCAAATAGGTTTCAAGTGTATAATTCAATTATATATTGAATTATATATATATTGCTTTGTGTGCCTACCACCCAAAGTTAAATTTCCTTTCATCACCAAGTATTTGACCCTCTTTACCCCTATCTACCTTCCACCTTCCCCGCTTTCCTCTGGTAACCACTAATCTACTGTTTGTGTCCATGAGTCTCTGTTTGTCATGTTTGTTTAAAGATTTTATTTTTAATCCTCCAAATTTCAGGGGGTGGTAGTATTAACTGGTCAGTGTTTTCTTTAATGCACCCATTAAAGAAAAGAGGATGCTTGATATTGGTACTCGATGTCTTCCATTGATAATATTCTATCTGTACTACTTTTAACAGAAATGCCTCAAAATTTCTTGCATGTGGCCAGTTATTCATCTTTATTTTCTGGTGTTAATGTAGAATTATTTTCCTCTTTCCTTTTCAAAAAATATTATATTGGATATTGTAATCAGAATTTTAAATCAGGGAGATAAAAGTCTGCCCTTGTCATTATCTTGCCCAGAAGCTGCCAATAGGTTTCCTCAACAAACTATGGTCTCCTTACTCTCTGTCTTATCTGTTGTCTGTTTCTCAGTCTATTTTTGTTGTGGGTAGGAACTGCATTTCAGGAAATTATTATGTATATTAAAAACTCAAGAATATCCATAGAGCATGAAATATCTTGTAATAGATTGTACAGATAGCTTCAGAGGAAGATTTCATGACTCTAGTAACATTTGCATTTCATAGTTGATTGAATACTCTTGTGGAATGAACAAGCCCTGTCATGACTACTTCACACTGTTGATTCACTCCAGTATATCGGTATTTGAATGTTCATCACCCCTATCAAATCAATTCAGCATTACTAACTTCACTTCTAAGGAATGAAGTTTTTGTAGCCTTCTTCTCCATAAGTTGGAAGAAGAGAGAATGCGCCACAAGGTATGGAAGAGTGCTGGAATTCCTCCATTTTATATGTAAATTCAAGTGGGATCAGATGAAACCCGACCACAGATGTGCGAAAATGTGAAACACTACGGTGTGGGTAATATTCAGATATAAAGTGAGATTACTGTGTAAAAAATACTATCTTCAAAATAGAATTGTTCTTTTGAACTGTATCATTGGAGAATAATCTTGGAATGAGAACTTCCAAAACTAGTTATGGCTGTTATTCATTAGAATGACTTTATAAGAGCGTCTTAGTATCCTCTTAAACACTCTTGAATAAGAGTAATTTTTCTCTTATATGACTGAAATGGTAAATAAATATGGTATTTCCAGAACTGAGAAAAACTGGATATATCATTAATTTTGTCCAATTGCTTCCTGAAGTAGTTCCAATTATATGATTATTTTTCTCACCTAGTATAGTTCTCAAATAGAATGTAGAATATAAGCAATATTGTATTATCTTTTCCACCAAGAAAAGGGGGTTTATTCGATATAATAATATTATTTGAATCTTCTATATTTAAAAAAATTATATATATACATCCCTTTTAAGTACCTACATTCTACTGGGTACCTAATTATCTTTTTTAGGACTTTTTAAAAAATGTGATGAGGCAGTAGATATATCATTAATTTTATTTTATAGAGATACCATGCATGGATTTTTCTTTGTCATAGTAACTAAAATATTTCAGAGGTCTAAAATAAAATATTAATCTACTCTCACCTTTCCTATTCCACATCTTGAGATAACTCAATGTAATCAGTATCAGGATGGTATCTATATTCCACATCCTTTTTTATGTCCATACAAATAAAATCAATATAAAAAATATATATATTTAGAAAAAATTTGTGGAAACGTCTAAGACAATATCAAAACTGAACTAAATATATTTTAAAATTACTACAATCAAGACATATAGTATTGGCTGAGGAATAGACCTTTACATATACACTACTCTGTATTCTGTGTGGCTATCACACCAGAGCATTTAATGTTAGCCTCCTGCTCATTTCCAGTGATTCTCCATTGTTTATAGTCATGCTATCCAATAAAACTTTCTATGAAGATGAAAATATTCTATAGCTCATTCTTTCCAATAAGGTAGCCGTTAGCTACATATAATTAGTGGGCATTTGAAACATGGCTCATGAAATTGTGGTACTGAATTTTTTATTGTGACTGGTTTTAATTAATTGAAATGTAAATGTTCACAAGTGGTTTGTGGCTACTGTACCGGACAGCACAGTTCTGTAATGTTAAGTCCAAACTCCTTATCAAGCATTTAAAATCTTTCATAATTTTCACAGACAACCTGAGCTCAGGCTCTATAGGGCCTAAGAATAAAAACTGGAAGAGGGTGGTGCTGCAAACACTTGAAAGGAAAACCTAAAAGCATGGCTTACATGACACAGAGGACAACTGGTCTTACCTCTCTTTTGATTACATCATCAACTCTATTCTTATAGAAAACACAGCTTCTGCTTAAAAATCATTTGGCCAATTTCCCTTCCTTCTTTTCTAGCTCAAGCGTTTGATTATTGCAGGCATGTTGGGGAGAAAAAATATAAATGTCAGAATATAGAGTGTGAGCATAGTCTTATAATTAATTAACCTTTTATGATGCTTATATTAAGGGAATGGATAGGGTAGGACCAATGCCAATTTTGGCTTGCCCATATTAGATATACCACATTCAGTTGTTTAAGAGATAATTTGATACACAGTTACTTCCAATTGTTTGGCAGTAGGGCTCTACTAATTAATATCTCTAGAAGAGATTTTCTGGAGCCTGTTGACATACTAACTGATGACATTTTAAATTATGTTTATATACCCTTCTCTTTAGTTTAAATGGACAATCAAGAATTATGTTTTTTGACAAATAAGTTCATACTTTGTAATGATCTTATATGTACAGAATGCAAAGGATATAGATACTTGGTCTGATCCTGTATCTGATAGGTTTGTGATTCTATTTATCTGAATACTATTATATTCAGAATTTCTATGTCTAACACTTCAGCTCTTCAGAGATTGTGCATTTATGAGTGTAAATGGACTCCTGATTTTCATAAAACAAAACCCAGCTCTTTGGCAGGCAAAATGTTTCCAGTGAAGTGATCTCCTTTCTCACATTAAATAACAAAGACTGGATTTTTCTAAATGTTTTGTCTATGCAACATCTTTAACATTTTAATTGATTTAAAATGTTTTTGGCCTTGTAAAGTGTGCTCACTAAATGGTTAGGTTTTTCTTTTTTTCTTTGAACCAGAGTGAACATTTTATAGCACCTGGTTCTTTGAAAAGGAAAACCCATGCCATACCTACAAGTTGGCACACAGCCAAGAAAGTTCTTTTGTGTGTGTGTGTGTGTGTGTGTGTGTGTGTGTGTGTGTGTGGTAAATCATTCATACATAGTTTGTAAGATTTATCAAAATAGTGTTGTTTGAAAACCTTGTTTTCTCTATTTTTTTCTGATGACTCATACTTTACTGCTTTCATGTCTAGATTCTTTTCTTTCTTATTTCTCATCATGTTCATTCAGAAGACATTCTTCCAAAATTTGTATTTCTATATTCTGTCAGTTTTCATCTTGAAACATACACACAGCAATATGCTCTGAATCATAAAATTCTGCATTAAATCGCAACACTTAAAAAGCCCTGCATGTTCTCATTACAGGTTTACCTGCACTTCTGTTCCCATTTTTTATTTAGTACAAATTTATTAACATTTTAAATCATTGGCACTTGAAACTTTATTTCATCTGTTAGGAAGATTTTGGCTGCAAGACATAAAAATCAATGCTAAGTGGCTTAAACAATAACAATAACACCTTATGGATGAATATGAAAAGTATAGTGCCTTCAAGGTTAGTTGAATGAATAGTTCAGTAATGGTCTCAAGGACTCAGGTTCTTCTCATCTTTCTCTTCAGCCATTATTTTAAGTCAGTTTTGTTGAGTCATAATTTACACATAATAAAATTCATAAACTTGAAGCGTACAATTAAATGAGTTTGACAGATGTGTAATCATATAATCAGTACTGCAATCAAGAAATTAAACATATCCATCATTCCAAAAAGTTCCATCAGCCCCTTTGTAGTAAATCCCATACCTCCAACCTTGTCCCTGGCAATTTCAATGGGATTATACAGTATGTATTCTTTTGTGTCTTCTTTCCTTCACATACCATCAATGCTTTGAAGATCCATCCTGCTTGTTGCTTGCATTAGTAGTTTGTTCCTTTTCATTGCTGAGTGATATTCCATTGTACAGGAGATACATTGTATACCACAATTATCCGTCCACTAGTTGATGGGAATTTGAGTTGTTTCCACTTTTTGGCTATTACATTTGAAGCCACAATAAACATTTACATACAAGTCTTTGTGTACATACAGTTTTACATTTCTCTTGGGTAAATACTTAGGAACTTTAATGCTGGGTCTACATTATTTATATAATTAATATTATACAAACTGACAAACTGTTTTTCAAAGTGCCTGTACCATTTTGCATCTCCACCAGCATTGTAAGAGAGTTCCAGTTACTTTAGACACTTACCAAAAGTTGGTATCTTAACAGTGTATTTTGAAAAGAAAAAATTTTTAATTTAATGAGGTTAATTCATCAATTTCTTCTTTTAGGTTTTCAGCTTATTTATTTATTTATTTATTTAGGTGCATTCTACACAAACTCAAATATCACAAAAATTTACTAAATCCAAGATCATAAAGCCTTCCTTCTAGGTTTTCTTCTAAAAGTTTTATAGTTTTAGCTCTTACATTTAGATTTAGGTCTATAATCAATTTCAAGTTAATTTTTATATGGGATAAGAGTTAAGAGCTGAAGTTCTTTTATATATATATACATGTATATATGTATGTATATGTGTATATACATACATACATATATACATGTATATGTATATATATATCCTAACCTCATTTGTTTAATTTTCTGCCATTTCTGCTGTATTGGATTTGTATTTGTCCTACCCTCATGGTCATAAGATGACTGCAGAAATTCTAGGCATCATATCCATAGTGATATCCAGAAAAGATCATCACCTCTTTATAGAAGTATCCAGGAAACTTATCTTCACCTCTTATTACCTATACTTCATACATGTTTATTGTCTAAACCAATCACTGGAAAGGGGAATGGGACCATTATCATTCATTTATTCATTTAACAAGAAAATAGTATGTTTTCTATATTCATTTAGGGGCTGAGAACACAGGAGTGAACAAAACAGTCAAAAATATTGTCTACTCTCATGGAGCATACAACTTACTGAGGAAGATTATTTCTCCATTTTCAAAGTAAATAAGTAACTCATATAATATGTTGTACAGTAGTAAGTGCTAGGAGTTAAAAAATGAAAAAGAGGCTATGAAGAAGTATCGTGAGTAGGTTGACATTTTAGACAGTGTAATTAGGAAAAGTCTCAGTGGACTTTTGAATGAGACCTGAAGAAAGTGACAGAGTACCAGATCGAATACCAGATTGAAGAGTGGGTCAGGCTAAAGGAGAACTACACAGATCCTGAGAACAGCAAGGAGGCCATAGCGATTGGAGAGAGTAATAGGAAATGATGGGGGTGGGGCATGGGGAAAGGTGTAGAACATGTTGAAGCCATTCTCAACTGGTGGAAATTTTGGTAAAATTTATAAATTTTGGTAATGTCTGAGGACATTTTTGTTGTAATAACTTGCAGGGGAGGGAAGTGGTGAGTCCCAGGGTGCTGCTAAATAACAAGTTATAGGAGAGTCTACCTTTTGACTATCTTCCCTCTCAACAAATAATTATCTGACTTAAATGTTAATAGTGCCAAGGTTGAAAAATGCTTTTAGGACATAGTAAAGACTTGCTAATACTAAGTGATTTAGAATGACACTGAAGTGTTTTGAGCAGAGAAATGATCTAATTTAAGCTTTTAAAAAGATCATGTGGCTGTTTGTTGTGAATAAACTAAAAGGGTAGAAGGGCAAGAAACAGGATAGAATTTAGGAGGGGACTACAATTATTCAGGAAAGAAGTGATTGTTTGGACTAGGATGATACAAAAAGGGGCGATGAGAAGTGAAAGATTATGGATATATTTCGAAGGCTGAGCTACCAGGGACTTGGTAACTAAATGTTTGTGTCCTCCTAAAATTTGTATATTGAATCCTAATCTCCAGTGTGATGGTATTTGGAGGTGGGGACTTTGGGAGGTGATTGGGTTATGAACTTCCTAGACTTCAGAACTGTGAGAAATTCCTATTGTATATGATCCTCCTAGTCTATAGTATTCTATTATAGCAGCCTGAAAGACCATGACACTAAAATACTGGGATATAGGTGTGAAGGAGAGGAGCTATGTATACGACTCTTCAAGAGTAATATTAAGGCTGATGCTGGAGCTGCATCTTCCCAAAGAAAGTAACCTGGAGAAGTGGGCAGAAACCTAAACAAATTTGGAATGGGAAAAAGAATGTCCATATGGATGTTTGGATAGGCAACCAATAGCATCTTATGGAAATAAGAATGGATACTGTTGGATATGTGAATGACTATCTCAAAGGGCACAATTATTCTACGTGTAGACTGTTGAGTTTCTTAAAAAAAAAATGCTTTTTAAGAAATGTCTTCTCATGTCATGTTTCATTTGGTGACAGTCCGATAGATATAGGAAGTCCTAAAACCTTATTCCATCAAAGTCATTAAAGGATTTTGATTTTCCTTTCAGTATTTGCATCCCAAGCAAGTACTGACTGCCTACAAAGTAAGTTGGTGTATTGTTTAATAACTGCTTTCTATTTGTTTCGCCTACCCTAAAATATCAGCCCCCTATGAGTCCTTATTATGGGCTAGAAAACTACTTAACATATTTCTCTGTTATCTAATAATCTTATAACAGCCTAATAAAGATCCTCTCTTTGACCAAACTCTACTTAGGCTTCCCTGAACTCTTTTTCAACTAGGCCTTGACTTTTGAACTTCCATTTTCTCTTTACATTGTCCAGTTTTAGCAAGCATCTTGCTAAGTCAAAATCCCCTATCCTCCATAACTGATCACTCCCATATCTAATGGAGTTCCTCATCCTACATCATTCCCAGGTGATGTCTTATAACCTGGACTGCCTTCAGCAAGAATTCTGTTTAACTAGAATCTTAGCCTTATCTTTGCTGTCGCCTCCTATTTTCCATACATTGACTCCCATCTTGCTCCTCGGCTATACATTCCCACTTTATCTGGAATTGAACGTAGTTTTCTCCTATTGCAATACTTTTGAATAAAGCCATTACCACTTTAACAAGTGTCAGAATAATTTTTTAAATCTTTAGCCTAAATAAGGTTATTTCCACTTCGTAGACAACAAAATTGCAGTTTTGTATAGTAATTACGTTTAATTAAGATGCCAAAATGCCTCCGAGAACTTAAACGGTTGTTGGCACTCGTTATACCAGGCTTCCTGCTCTCGAAGGCCTAGTTAGTATGATAGCTGTCTGGTAAGTGCTCAGTAAGGACTTGCCCTCTGAGTTAGAAGCTCCAGGTTCTGAGACCAAGGATACAAGAGACCTAAAAGTCCTCCAATACAAGTGTTGTTTCACACCAAACTGATCTGCTGGCTCATCCTCCAGACTCTGGAGGGCGAGGGTGGATGGCAATAATACAGCGCTCATTCTCGATTTAGACCCGCCGCTGCCTCTTTCCCGGGGCGTCACCACAGTGCGGTCCAGCAGCTGTAACGAAGGGACCAGCCGCGACCTGAGCGAGGCCGCGCGGGCCCCAGGGCCGGCGACCCCGCCTCAGGCGGCGCGGGCCGCCCGCTACGGCGGGCCCAGGTGCGGCGAAGTGCGTCCGGCCGCTTCCGAGGGCCGGCGCCGGGGCGGGCCCGCCTCCCCGCGCGATTGGAGGCCCGCGGCCCCGCCCGGCCCCGACAGGCAGGCGGGGAGCGTCGCGCGCGGCCTGGCGGCGGGGACGTCCGGGGCCTGGTCCGCCTCCGCTTGCTCTCGGGTTCTGGCGCCTCGGGCAAGAGCCGGCACCGCTGCGCCCCAGGCCGGGGAGGAGCTGCCGTCGGAGGGAGACGCCGGCCCGGAACGGGTCCCTGCTTCCGCGGTTGGTTCCTTACTTTTTCCTAACTCGGAGCGAGAACCCGTTTCTCCCTCCAGTTCGCGTTTGCCCCAAAGCGCCGGACGGAGAAGTTAGGCGGGGAAGCGGGGGATTTTCTTTCGCGGGTTCGGAGAGCGTGGAAGGCGGGACGAGAGTCTCCGGACGCCGGCGGGGGGCGGGGCGTCGCCGCGGCCGGCCGCAAGTCGGGTCCTGGCGCGCGTCTGGCCTCTGGGTACCGGTTTGTCCCCAGAAACTCTTGGTGAGCGCTTTTCATCGTCGCCCTAAGAAGAAACCGAGAAGCAGAAGGGACACCCGTGTCGGAGACTGGCCTTGAAGGGAGGCTGTCGCTTGCGTCTGGGAAAGTGAACTTGGGGCTCCGCGCCCAGGATGTGCATTTTATAGACAGATTCAACTTTCAGGTCTGAAGTTCTGATGCTCCAAACTGTGTTTATCCTCTTTATACTTATTTAGAACTTATGCGCAGCTGAAAAGTTGTTCTTTGGAGACTTTAGGTTTTAAAACAACAAATATTTATTGGACACCAATATATAGAAAGTATTGGTCGTGGAGGAATCCCCACAAAACCTTTTCCTACTTTAGGCTTAGCTTACTATCTAACTTCCTGGCTTCCCTTGTGTTCGCGTTAGGAGGAGGACAGGTGAATATTGTTAAAGATTTCAGCTGTGTTGTAAATGATAGGGGTTTGGATTAAAGTTAATTGAAGGAGGGAAAACCTATTAAAAGGAACAGTTTCTCATTCGGAAGACAGAAGATGATAAAATGAAAACTTAATTTTCATTCAAAAGCACTCACCAGTTTTTAAAAATTCTTTGGAAATATTTAGAGGATTACAGTTACCTTCACATTTAAATTAGTTTCAGGCGTATATACGTGATATACCAACCCTCCCCCCACCCCAAGAAATTTCCTTTTGCAGCCCCAGATCTCTCATTGTGAAATTCACTAACCTGTGTACAATTATAATTAATTGATTAAAGTTGTATGACTATACTGTGGAGTCTGTGCTGTTGTTGGCAGTGCCGCTTTAATCTCTAAGGCAGGGCAATTTTTACTTTGATGAGGTTGGGGAAGGTGCAGAGTACAAAGAAAAAGGAAGAAGCTGAAAGAGGCATGTAACAGCCTGAAACTACCCAATGGCCTAGGGCTCTGCTAAATAATAAATCCATGAAAATCCCTGACTCATTTAAAAACTATCTGTCACTTGCTGTGTTTGGTAATGATGTGTATTGCCGTGTTCCGTATTTTCCCAATCCAAAACTATTCTTTCATAGTGACCGAAGACCTTCTCATCTTCAACACAGCATTTTCAGTGAAAGGAACATATACAATTTATTTTCTCTTTGTTATCAGAAATTAACTCATAAGGTATACTCTTCACTGTTAATAGGTATTATAGACCCTCTAAGTGAATTTTGGAAATGTCGAATTAAGAGACATTTAACAGGTTTGTTTTATAATATCAGCACTGCTTAGAATTCAATATTGTAATGTGTGTGTATCTCCATTTTGAATATAATGTGTGAGCTTTCTGAAACCCAATCGACTCCAGAATCCTAATTTCTAGGAACCTGGGAAAGTGCCCCATAGAAGACATTTTGAGAAATGTATTTCAACGGGAGTTTTTATGTTGCTGTTGTTTTAGTTTTAATCACTTATCTCACCCCTTCTGCCAGCAGAAGTGATGCCACCAAGAAGAAATGAGAAATACAAACTTCCTCTTGCACTTCCAGAAGGCAAGGTTCTGGATGATACAGAGGGGAAACAGTGGGTGCTGGGCAAGAAGATTGGCTCAGGAGGATTTGGATTGATATATTTAGGTAAAGTATAACTACAAATTACCAAATATTATATATATGACCGTAACTGTGCTTAATAATATTTCAAAATTGAAACTTTAAAATAGAATAAATATACTTTAAGATGAAGATAGTTAATGTTTAGTAGAATGTCTAGTTTCAAGACATGATGGACCCCACTCCTTGTTGTCCATGTTTTTCTGAATGACTCTTAGAAGTCTTTTCAGAGCACAGTAACACAGCTTGCCAGACAAAATGTTAATGTTCTTTTTCGAGAGTATGTTTTTCTGGAAACATTACCTTTTACAGCTCGGAAAACACAACCGTATAAATGTGAACACTTTCCATTTGTAAATTTTAATCATTACTATTTAAGTTCCAGTCATATCTTCTTTTTTAATATTTATGATTATTTTTAATTTGGTATGGCTTTTTATCCCAGTTACATTTGACATTGGCATCAGTGAGAGTGATACATATTAACCTGGGAGAAATTTATCTGTATTAGTTATTAGTAGTAGTGTTTCTCAACCTTTTAAAATCCCTCTTTGGATAAACATAAAAACCTCACTTCAAAACTATACCTCCACATATCCTTATTTTTTTTAAATTTATTTATTTTAATTAGTTTCAAGTATACAGCACATTGGTTAGACATCTGTATAGTTCATAAAACAATCCCAATTGCTCCTTCCCTCCCCTGACCCTCCACCTAACCAACATATTAATGATAACTGCATTCTCTCTGCCGTACTCCCCATTCCCGTGACCATCCATCAGCTACTAATTTGTATTTCTTTAACCCTTCACCCCATTCTCTCAGCCCCCCAAACCCCTCTCCCCTCTGTCCATCACCAAATTGTCCACTATATTTGTGAGTCTATTTTTGATTAGTTTGTTCTTTTTATTCCTTAGATTCTGCATATAAGTGAAATCATATAGTGTTTATCTTTGTCTGACTTAAATACCTTCTAGGTCCATCAATATCTTTTTTCATCCCCTTTTCATACGTAGGGGTCTTGTTTTCTTATTCTTTCAGCCACTCTATCTTTTGGTTGGAGCACTTAATTCTTTTCCATTTAAGGTACTTATTGATAGGAATGTAGTTGTTACCATTCTTTATTCCTGTTTTTGATACATGTTTTTTCTTCTTAAAGAAGTCCCTCCAACATTTCCTGTGATACTGGCTTGGTGGCGATAAATTCCTTTAGCTTATTTTTGTTTGGGAAGCTCTTTATCTGTGCTTCAACTCTAAATAGCTTTGCTGGAATAAGTATTCTTGGTTGCAGATCCTGGGTCTTCATCCTGTTGAATATATATATATATATATATTTTTTGCCATGCCCTTCTGTCCTGAATAGTTTCTTTTGAGAAATCGGCTGCCAGTCTTATGGGTGTTCTCTTATAGGTAACTATTTTTCTCTTGACGCTTTTAATATTCTTTCTTTGTATTTAACCTTTGGCATTTTAATTATGATGTATCTTGGTGTGGGCCTCTTTGAATCTCTGGTTTTGGGGATTCTCTGAGCCTCCTGGGGTTTTATGTCCATTTCCTTCACCAGGTTAGGGAAGTTTTCCATCATTATTTCTTCAAACAGCTGTTCAACATCTTGATTTTCTTCAGTTATGCCGATCAGACAGATATTTGGATCCTTAATAGTGTCCCATATTGTCTTTAGATTATTTTTGTAGCCTTGGCATCTTATCTCTTGCCTTTCTGAGTGTCCTTGGCTTTCCAGTCCACTAGATAGGGCATTTCATCCTTTTCTTTATTCACTTTGTTTATTCCATTTAATATACTTCTTGTCTCAGATATATTTTTCATTTCAGGCTGGTTCGTTTTTATAATTTCCATTTCCATTTTTGTTTTTTATCTCTTTGTTGAAGTTTTCTACACTTCCTAAAAATTCTTTGAGCATCTTTATAACCAGTGTTTTGAACTCTGCATCTATTAGATTACTTGACTCCATTATATCTGGATCTCTGTTCTCTTCTCTCATATGGCTTCTGCTTCTTTGTCTTCCCATTTTGGCTGTCTTTCCATGTCTGTTTCTATGTACTGAGCAAAGCTTCTAAGTCTCCCAGTCTTATTAGTGTGGATTTGTGAAGTATGTGTCCAGTGGCACAGTCCTGAGAGGAGTTTGGCTGCAGGCCAAATTTAGTCCAAGCCTCTACCCCTCCAGGGCCACCAGTTAAGTTTCAGCAAGCAATCCACAGATGCTGTGCTTATAGTTGCCTCAAAAGGCCACACCAGAAACCGAGGCCTCCAGTGTAAGTCTAGGCGCTGCTCAACAAGGAGCACCTGACTCGCTGAGGATATACCTGGATGTGGCTTGGGTGGGGCCGCGAGTTGGGAAGGTTGGGCGGAGCTACCTCTATTATCCAGTCTGATGATGTCACAGCTATGGCGGCAGTGTGTCTGCGCACTGGTAGCAGGGAGGGCTCAACAGGGAACAAAGGATACCCCCGGTACTTCTGTACAGACGAGTCTTGCTTTGGCCCTCACTGCAACAGTGTCTCCCTGTAAGTCCCTGGTGCCCCCTGTGCACAACCAAATCGGCACTGGTGCTCAGAGCAAGCAGGTCTGTCATCACGAAAATCTGCTCGTGGACACGGCCCCCTTAAGAGGCTTCTGCTGCTGCCACTGCCTCCATCTCAGCTCAAGACTGGGCAGCCATGCATCCTTGCCCCATCCTACCTTCTCCCTTTGCAGGGTGATTTCTTAGATTTCTCCCTAGTTGTATGGCTTGTTCTTCTAGATCCGAGGCAATTTTTCCTTGCCGTTCCTCCTTGTTTCTGTCACAACTTTAATTTGGTCGCCAGAGGGATGAACAGAGCCTCTTATCATCTACACCATTTTTTTCCTTCTCCCCTGGCCATTTCTTAATTAGGCTCCACTATATAATAGTTCAAGGCATCTATTGCATGGAATGAATTAACTTCTCTTCTGTGTACCTAGAGTGGTACCAGTTATGTGCCGTCTTTGGGATGATTGAAAAAATAGACAATATTCTTTTCTCTGTTCTTTGGTACAGATAAGGATCCCTTAGTATTCTTTTATACTACATTTAAAAATATTTAAGTTACTCTGAATTTAAAAGGATGATTCAGGGCTACCTTAAATCTGTATTTTAATGATCGGAGATACACATTACAAGACTGAATTTAATGAATAAAATAAGATAAATATTACTGATTTACAAAAAATTCCACTTGAGGATAAATTCTCCTAAATGTATTGACTCATTCCATCTGTTTCAATAGGAGATTAAGAAGTTGATAAAAGATCTCTACTGGAGGAATCTTAGGTTCCTCATTAAGCATTTCAAACTGTAGGGGAGGAATCACTTTCCCTCTACTGGCCTAGGTTCAATAGCTGGATTTATGAAATAAACTGACAAAAGATAGATTAATAGGAGATAAGATATACAAATTTATTTTCAATGTTACGTGCAAGGGGATATCACAGGGAAAAAAATGAATATCCCAACAAGCGGTGAGATTCGAGAGCTTATAAACCATCTTAATAGAGAACAGGGGAAGAGATGGAGGCTACTTAAGGGAGAGTAAATGATTTTTAGGAAAGATGAATGGGCCCTTAGAAGAATAGATGGTGTATATGATAGTTTGTGACAAAGTCTGGGAGTATGGTCAACTTCAGATCTCTTCCTCAGTGATAAGAGTCGGTCTCTCTTGGTTGATGAAATTCCCCTGGAGGGGATTTATAAAAATTGAGGTTTTATTGGAGAGATCTATCTTTAGGCAAATAATGGGAGTTTAGAGAAAGCTTCTTTCTGCATTTGCTATTTTTCAAGTCCTTTCAGCTTAAAATATAGTTAATCCTTGAACAAAATGGGTTTGAACTCCATGGGTCTTCCTAAATGTGGTGTGTGTTTTTTTTTTTTTTTTTGAATAAATGTATTTTCCTTATGATTTTTTTGATAACATTTTCTTTACAATTACTTTAGTGTAAGAATACAGCATATAATACAAATAACATAAAAATATGTGTAATTGTTTATGTTATCAGGCTTTCGGTCAACAGGCTATTAGCAGTTAAGTTTTTGAGAGTTAAATTATATGCAGATTTTTGACTGCAGGGGGATCATCACCCTAACTCCCATGCTATTCAATTTAATCTTTACGCAAAAGGCATATTTTAGGGTGGCACATTCTGCCACCCTTCACAAACAAACATGTTTTATGGATCATGAAGGATAAAACTTCTATTGGGATTGTAGTTTTGAACAAACGAATGAAATTCAGGCAGTAAGTTATTAATCACCTTAGTGTCTAAACTAGTTGGAAGGATAAGACCACCAAAAATTTGTGTGGGCAAAATAAAGGACAGTCGCCCCATTTAAAGATTTTGAACTTGTTTGGAAAATGCTGTGATTCTAAGTACTAGATTGAGTTACATAGGCAGCACTGATCAGTAGAAATGTAACTCAAGCCATATATATAATTTAAAATTTTCTAAGAACCACGTTTAAAAATGTAAAAAGAAACAGGTGAGTTTTATTTCAATAATATATATTATTTAATCCAGTCTATCTAAAACATTATCGTTTCAACATGTTGTTAATATTAAAAAAAATTTTACTTTTTTAGTTAAAATCTTTAAAGTCCAGGATGTATCTAGTCACATTTCAAGAGCTCAGTAGCTACATATAGCTTAGTGGCTACAATATTGGATGGTGCAGGTAAAGACCACAAGAGTACTTGGAGTCCACAGAGAGTAGAATTCTCTATAGAATAAGTGTTGGCTGACTTTGAATTAGTGAATTCTTTTGTCTAGCAAAGAGTTAAGATCTCTTCTACCATAGTGTCTTGACTCTGTCAGAGATATGGAGTCAAATAAATTATTTCCAATGTGGCTGAGATGTAGCCTTGTGTAAGACAGCTTATCAAATGTACTTTTGGTTTTCAAATGTTTGAATTATTTGAGTAATTTCAAAGAACTACAGAAAAGCACTGATCATAGTGATCTTATTTCTTTTTTAAAAAAATGTAAATATATTTGAGTAAGTTTAAGTGCATGTTTAAAATTAAATATCTATACCTATATACTCACTACTTGTGTGATTCCTGTTGTGAAAAAGGGATTTATTTGCTCTGATATGTGATTAATTTGTCTCTATTCAAATACAGAAAAATCTTTGGTTTTTTCAGTCTAAGTATGTGTCACATATTTTTTACTTTTTTATCATTACCAAAATAATATTTGTTTTACAGTAATTTTCAAGGTTCCATATATATGCAATACCCTCTACTATCTGAATTTTATAACCTGGATCCTGGAAATATTAGCTAATGAACACCATTGGGGAAAGACGTTAAAAAAATGTTTAGCTATTTTGAGGAACAGGCTCCCTACTTTAGAATACGTAACAAAGCTGTGTGTTCCAAATGTTGTCATTGTCTCATCAAAAGTGGCACTCATGAATCATAGAATAATCAGCCTTAATTTCATTAAACTTAGTTTTTATTATTATTAAAGCTATCTGAGCAATCCATGTGATATGATTTTTTTTTTTTCATTTTACCATGGTTCTCATCACTTCCTCTCTTTCTCTTTCTTTCTTTCTCTCTCTCTCTCTCTCTCTATATATATATATATATATATATGAATGAAGTGGGTAAATTCAGGTTTTCCTTACTACCTTGTGTCCAGCTACATTCTTTCTGGTATTGTTCTTTCTAGATGCACTGTTTTGGGAGATACTTCATTAGCATTTGTTGCCTAAGGCTTAGGAGAAACCAGTTTCTGTGTCTAAGGCATTGTGCGAATGCAAGTCTCTAGCTTTGAGATCAATAAGCAAGGCCTTTCAGTAATCAGCAACTTACTGTAAAGGGGAAAGGGCAGAGAAGTTTGGTATTCTTGACTTGGAGAAATTACCTGTAGCATTAATAGAAATAGTTTAAGAGGGAAAAAGAAAGTTTGGATGCAAATACAAAGTCAAGATTTTCTTTATATATGAAAAGAAAGGAGGGAAAAAGGAAGAAAGGAAACTGGTTTAGGGGATGAGAAAAATCTCTGTCATTTTAGTATAAAATAAGAGAAAATGTGTATAAAACTCCAGGGGAGGAGAGAGAACTGAGTTTGAATTTTGCTCTCACAGATTGTATAAATAAAAGCATGGCTTTTGGTGTTGGTCAGATCTGGGTTGAACTTTGACCTGATTAAGCTGCTTAAAAACTGTGTGACTTTCACCCAGTCGTGAGTCTTTTTTTCTGTTCTGTATAATTGGGATGATAATTGTGAGGATTAAATTAAATAATGTTTTTAAAGAACTTAGAACTTGGTAAGCACTTAAATGTAATTTATTTATTTAGAATTTTCCATACTCAGTGATAATTGGACTCTAGGTTCAGTATGTAGTGCCTCAGGGGATTAGGATGGTGACAGAGACATCTATTGGAGGGATTTTCCATTTATCCTGCCAAAGATTGTGATAGATTTAGCTATTAATGTGGTAAAACTAAGAATATAGAGAATGTTGGTGGAAGACTATGACATTTTTTACTTTCTGACCTATATATATACATATATATTTCCCCCTAAAATTTACAATAGTAGCCATGATAATATAGTGAAAAGTTTTCATTTAAGCTTCATCTTATCTGCCTTAGATATGAAAGAAACCGGGTTTCAGGAATTAGTCAAAACTTCAGAAAAACAGAATTATAAGTAATAAACTCCAGCCAAATTCCTTTACAGGCTTATTATATGAATAAAAATAGAAATTATTTATCTGTGGAAGTTTTAGTTTTTTGAAGTTGGGCTTAGTGATGCCTATTCAGCATCTTTGAATATCAAGCACAGAGTAGATGTTCAGCAGTTATTTGCCTCAGAGATTGAGACTGAGGTTGGAATATTTAACCCATACAAGCCAGTTGGCTTTATTTTCTTCCATAATTATAGATGTCACCTTTAATTTCAGCCTGTAATCTTACAGATGTACTCTTAGTCACAAGAAAAGCTGGGACAAGTTAACAATTATGGTATCATCTAAAAGAATCTAGGTATGTTTTATTGACAATAAATCAATAGCATTATCTTTTATGAAGAATATTACATTATTAGAACTAAAATTAACTCTGGTGAAGCCTTAAGACTAAGTCATGTATCCATGGTTAAATGTTTAGAAAGTGACTGTTGCACATATCTTTGGTCATGCTCTCAAATTAGCTCAGTTTTGCTCTTTAGAAACATTAGAAGGAATTTTTTCCCCCTGAGTGGAAAGAGTGTAGGAATACTAGAATTTTTAGAAATTACCAAAGTTTAACTCATTTATGTTATTTTTAAGGAAACAGATTTTTATTTATGAAGAAATAGAAAAAATCATTTATGCATTTGTGGTTTTTACTCATTTTACTTTTTAGTCAGTTATAATGAATTGGTTTTTAGAGTATGCAGAATAATGTTCACAAGAGCTTAATGATAATGCTATCGACAAAGTGGAGTTATTGAAACACGGGTTGTTTCATTATACATTGCTGTATTAAATGTTATTCTGGCAGTGCTTTATAGAGAAAGCTTTGAGATAAGCAGTTAGTCTTATGTGACACAATGCCACACTGTGGTGCCACTACAGTTGTTACTAGGAGATTTTGCAAATGATACTGTGGGGGTGAAATCAAGAAGGAAATAAATATGAAATAAGGATAACATACTAGAAACTATAGTAGATGCGACGAATTAGTTTCTAGATGAATATTTAGAGAAATAAGATGATATAAACTCAGAGGAGGAAGAGACCAGTTGCATTTTGTGAATTAAATATACTTGTTTGACCTACACACAAGAAATAAGAGTACCTAGAACATGTATTTTAATTTTGTATGTGCTGTCCTTAGGCTATTAATTTTGAGTTTTTAAAGAGAGAGCAGTGTTTATTTAACTATCAGTTAAGAAATCTTAAGTATTTACGAAAGTTTGGGTTCTTTGTATAAAAAGAGAGAGTTCTTCTAAGGCTTAGCTTTTGCTTTTCTTTTTTATTTTTTTTAAGTGCCCGACCTTTTTAATATAGTTTATGTTATAGTTTTCATTTTAAACATTTTTACTGTTAAACTCTTTTGCCTTAAGGAAAGATTTACAAATTCTTCCGTTGTTCAGTGATTTATATATAATGTCTTTTCCGCTGTACTTGTTACTATCTTGTAACTGTTTACGATGGTCAAAGTTTTAAAATTTGAAACCTATTGCTATAGGGAAATTTCTTCTTCATGAAATGAGATCACCTCTATTGCCACATAATAAAAGAATTTTCAGCTTTTGAGAGCTTCTGGCTTCCTTTTGAAATATGGATAGACTTTTGTTTCTGAAGTGTTTTAGAGTTTTTTCTTTAGAGAAGAAGAGAAATAAATAGTAGGAAATATGGTCCTTCTTTTAGGACAGAAATATCTGTGCTTATAAAATAAATGAGAGGAACAACTCTAAACCTCTAAATGGGAGAACTCACTAGAAATTAGCTGTTTGGATGATGACAGTTTGTCTACCATCCACACTTAATGACAAAAAGTATTTATAGATTTTATACTGCTTAGGTGCTTGGTATTGCAATTAATGCTCCTTTATAATGTTTGTTCCTTATAACTCCATTATATGGACTGAATACAGTATTATAAGTGAAAGAATATTTTAGGAGAAAAGATAGAAAATTCAGCAGTTATTTCAAGATAATTGTTGAAGATTTCCATTTTTTTAAAGGATGGCCTTCAATTAGTCAGTTAGACTTCTTTCTTTAACATCTCCAGTCAATACTTGAGGGAAAAGATTCCATAGAAAGACATCCATTGAAGGCCAGAAACATCTACAGATGCAATGTGATCCCAAGCAATGAAGCATGTGGCCCTTCATTGGCATTATATGATAACAGGAGGATCTTCTGGCAGAAGAGCTGACTTTTGCTGCGTTCTGCATGCTGCCCCTCCAAACCCATCTTTGATTGGCACCTATGCCCTATTGAAACTGGCATCACACCTTCTGAATGGGCACAGTGCCAGGCTAGCAGATGGGTATGGGCAAAAGCCTGCCAGAAACCCAGTATGTGCATCAAGTTTAAGTATCAGGGGCCCAAACTTCCATCCAGGGATATAAAAACTGCAGTCTGTTGAGAGCTTTTTGTGCTTAAGGTTAAAGGACATGCCATTTCTACTCCAGCTTAGAGGTTGATTAATTTTGAAAGTCAAACAGGAGCTCCTGTGGCTGTGTCAGGCAAATTCTATCTTTGGTGAATGAGAATTACTACTTCATGTAGGGAAGAGAAAGTATTGTAATGAAGTTTCCAATGAGAGTTACTCTCCTGCAAGTGCCTCCAGCACTTAAGCAGCATGTATTCGGTGGAGATGAATATTTCTATTTTCCAGCAGAGCCAGGTGCAATCAAAGCCAGATCTTCAACCTGCTGCAGTAAAGAACCCTAAATTTAGAAAGGGCAGCAAAGTTTGGAAAAACTCCTTGATGGCAACTATCACCATAAACAGATGAGGTTTCACAAAAGTATGTAAAAGAGATGAAGGAAAATCTCCAAATAAAAACCCTTCAGAATACTTCAGCCTGAAACAGAAAGATCTTTAACAAATGAAAAATGAAAGTTTAGTCCTTTCTCCTTAATGCAGAAATTCTTCTGAATTTTATAGCAATAAAAACTTAGTTTACCAAAATGTTAGATCCAACTTAATGCATAAGTAACAAAGCTTCCTAGTCTAACATTTATTTCATTGCATGTCTATCATGTATATAAACTTCACTTCTTGAATAATGGATTTTGCATAAAATTGAGTTCTAAATATCATATTCCTTATGATCGTCTCACACCAACTACAGAACTAGGCAAAAAAAGGGGGGGGGAGGTCATCATTCTTTGTGATCACTTTAATCATATCCCCTAAATGCTCTTAAATTTATAAGAATGCCTGTAAGACCAGCTGTGGCCAAGAGAGGCTTTTCCAATCTCCTTATAGCCATTGCTTTTCCTTTTCCACAGTGTAAACTTTATCTATGGAACAGATTCCATGAGACCGTTGTGAATACTTCAGCGTATTCAAAACATATAACTGCCACAAATTAAACTACTAAAACTAAAGCTGGTGCATTGTAACTGCCAAGTAAAACTGGCACGTCCCTCTGTCAGACTGCGGGAGAGTATGCCATACAGTCCTCAGAAAACACAATTCATCCAGAAGCACTCTTGTCACTTGCTCTGATATTAAACCAGAGAAAGTGACATTAATTAAAGAAGTGACATGAGCCAACAAAGGCAATGAAATTCTAAGCTTTGGCTCATGTGCAGACCTTAATCCAACTTGCTCTGCTTAGGTATTGTGACCATTTCTGAAGAATAGTGTGGCTGCTTTCCCCCTTCCTCCTCTCATCTTTCCATTTTGAAACATCATTTTCAAGCAACTAAAATTTCATAACTAGGATTGGGCTAGCCAGTTGGTACACTGGTAGTCATTGCAGGGTTTCCCAAAATGGTAGTGCGATGGCATGGATGCATATCTGCACTTGGTAACTGCATGAAATTAACAACTAGAGGCAAAGGAGAGTTGATTTAACAAAAAGGCAAGCAACAGCCAAAGAGCAGAGTACCTAGATTTGGTAGACTGAGAGTGAGGGGAGTCTGCTACTAGATCAGTTGTGAAAACAAATGGTGGCTGGTAAGCCTTATGAAAATTCTAACGTGGTAAAGAAGCTAGCAGGGGAGTAGCCACAACTTTTCTCTCTCTTTGTTCCCATAGTGTATTCTCTCAGTGCTTATCTTGTCGTTTCATATGACTATTATTTGGACATTGTCTGATGCACCCCCAACAACTCTAGATGATAAACTCCTTGCAGGCATTCTTTCAGAGTGCTTAAACAACATCTTGCATATGATAGTTTCCCTAAAATGGTTAAAATAACTCTAGAACTAGTTTGTTAGGGAAAAATAATTTTCCCAACAACTAGGTTATCTGAGATGAAATTTTGTGCTCTGTATACTATAACATGTGGTATGGGTGTAAGACACTGTTTTTAGATTTAAAGATATTAGATAGTTGGAGAGAGAAGTATCTGTTCGTTCTCTTTTCAAGGATGTTTTTAAAATACAAGAAGCCATGTACTTAATCCATAGATTATAGGATATATTGGGAAAAGTCGACTTTGCTCATACATAGTGTAGAGAGAGTTAAAAAATGGATATTGTTTTAATAGTAAACAGTTTTGTGTCTGAGTAGCACTTAAGTCGACCTAATAGCAGGTATAAACGTTTGGAGGAAATGGATAGTGTTTATTGTTATGGATTGACTTGTAGGCATGTAACATGCATAAGAAATCTACTTTTACAATGTAAACACAGCTTTAATGGAAAATAAATTATTGGAATTTCTTTTAAACCAAGTGAATGAAAGGTTTAAGAGTTTTGTACATCGTCAGAAACTTTTGCTATTGTTTCTGGGCATAGGTATTTTATATTGGAGATCAGGAATTTTCTATCTGTGTAATTAGTCATGAAGTTTAATGTACATTTTTCACATCAGGCAGACAGTGGCTTCAAAGAGACAGCAGTGCTGCAAAGGAGCAAGAAAAGAGGCCAAAGTTGACACACACACACAGGCAAAACAGTGTAGGAAAAATCAACACGTTTTGCAAAATCAATCATTGAAAATGTGTCAGTGTTCAGGAGACTGTCTTTAATTTGCAATCCAAGTAAAAAAGAGTATTTAAATATGAGAGGCAGTATTATTGAGCCCAGCATGCCTGCTACCACTTGTTTGACTAGCTCAGAATAGAACACTGAGAGGCAAGGGCTCAAAGTTAAATGAACATTTATACATTTTAAAATCAAATGAAAGATTCAGAGTATATTCATGAATTAAAAATTTTTTCAGAACCCTAAATTTAATCAGCTGGAATTACTTCTAAAGTGTCATTCTATTTAACTTTCGGGAATGATGAATTTGCCTTTTAATAGGGAGGCTGTATTTTATCATGAAGATAAAACAAACTGTCTTTTGTTAATTATTCCCCAGAGACACTGGCCATTTTTCTCTCCTATGCTTAATGTGGAGTAAAGGCAGCTTTCCCGCAAACTTATTTCAATCAAGAACAATTGTAAGCTACAACATGTGTGAAAGAGGCTCATGGAGTGCATAGCTTCCATTGTAGGTGTTCAGAGTGCCACCTAATGAAATTCTTACAGGTAATGTTTCCAAAGCCTTACTGAGGTGGCCATGAACATAGAACATAGAAAAGTAAAAAAGAATGAAAGAGAGAACCTCTGGTAAAGAGTAGCAGATCAGTCATGTGTGTCTGTGGTATCTGATAATTGCTAGGGACAGTTCTTGTCATCTTTTTTAGGAAATCATCATCAACTACTAAAATCTTGGTGTGTGCCAAGCTCTGTGTTAAATGCTTAACATGCATTATTTCATTTAATCCTCCTAACAACTTAGTAAGGAAGATATTGAGGCCTAGGGAGATCAAGTAATTTGCCTCCATGCCAACGTTTTAATAATTGTCTCCTTTTACATTTGAACTCAGGTCTCTTTGCTGTACTGATTGATGCCCTTTATCAAAGAACACTTTGAATTAATCCTAGGCAGAGAAAATAGTGGCCGACAACATGCTTATGACATGCTCATTTCTAAAATAACAGTGCACTATCTAATTGATAGTATTGGCAGCTAATTTAAGAAATCTGTTAGTGATGATGCTAATGGTGTCATTATCATTCAGATTGACAACTCGAGGTGTAGAGCATCAGTGATAATGTTTTTAATATTATTACATTTATAAAATCTGTGAAAGAACATCTGATATTTATAGTAAATCTAATGTTAAGAACTGGAAAAATTACATAAAAATGTACTATACCCTGATCAAACAATATTTTTATCACAATTAAAGTGAGAATAGGTAACTAATAGTATATACAAACTGATGAGAAAAATTTGGTTAATTTTCCTGCTTTTTAAAAAATGGGTACATTTGTCTAGTTTATAGGGGTTTTATGTGTTTAAGTCTAATAAGCAAAAAGAAGCCTTTTTAAATCCCTATGATACAATTTAAATAAACATAGAAATAGATATTTTTATAAATATTGAGTTATTCTGATCATGTATTTTTTCCATTGGATAATAATTTAAAGATACACTATTTAAAAAACGAGGTCTTTTAAACAGTAAAACAAAAAAATACTTAGATAAGTGAAATCTTGATAAAGAAAACATTTCCTTATAGAATTTGTTCAGATACCAAAATATTTATAATAGAATGGTTTTTGAAAATTATTCATTTCTTTTAAGATATTATGTAATAGTGATTTATTACATACCTATAGATGATTTTATGAAAAAATATAACATTTTATGTAGAGGCAGATCTTTAGATGTTTTTAATGGAGAAGAGATACTTATCCGATATTGTAATGTTAATTTTTATGCTACAGTTTTTTTTCTTTGGAGTATATATATAGCAAGGAAAAGACAACAAAATATACTACATTAGAATACATGTTTTTGAGCACTTATGCTGATATGGGGTTACAATTTCAATTTCTGGAGAATGGGAAGAAAAGCTATTCATTGTACTTAATCTTTTTTCTATTAAAAGATTGTGTTATAAATCTAACATAGATATCCAGTGTCAAATTAGAATTGAGAATGTAAACCTTCTATCTTACAAAGTATTAGGATACTGGTAGAAGGAAAATTATAATGTCCACCTGAAAGTTATATAATTGTATTTAACCAGTGTTACCCCAATAAACTTAATTAAAAACAAAAAAAGAAGGAAAATTAGTAAAACCCACTAAAAAATCCCCACACAGTTTATTTCAAGAAAAATGAGACAAGCAAAATGAAGTTGTATATCTAATGGGCAAATGTTTCTGTGTGATACAAATAGGAAGAAAATCATAATTAAAATACCAAAGAGTAAAGACAGAGAATCTTAAAAGCAGCCCCTACAAGGGAGCTCTCATAAGACTGTCAGCTGATTTCTCAACAGAAGCTTTGCAGGCCAGAAGGGATTGGCATGAAATATTCAGTGTTGAAAAGCAAGGACCTACAACCAAGATTACCCAGCAAGGTTATCATTTAGAATCAAAAGAGAGAAAGAGCTTACCAGACAAGAACAAGCTGAAGAAGTTCATCACCACCAAACCAGTATTTCAGGAAATTCAGGGACTTCTTTAAGAAGAAGGAAAAAAAATCAAAGGTATGGACAAGGAAATATTGCAAAGAAAAATATTCTCACTGACAAAGGCAAACACATAAAACAGTGGATCAACCACTATAGCTAATACAAAGGTTAAGAGGCAAAAGTAGGAAGATGGTATAATTACAATAGTAAATTAAGGCATACAAACACACACACTTAGAAAAGAAGTAAAAAATAATGACAAGAACATAAATATGCAGGGGTTGAGTACAAATGGCAGTGATTTTAGAATGTGTTCAAATGTAAGTGACCATCAACTAAAAATAGACTGCTATAAAAATATCTTGGGTATATATGAAGCACATTAGCCACAAATCAAAAATCTACACGAGATAATACATGAAGAGAAAGGAATCCAAACACAACACTACAGAAAGTCATCAACACAAAAGAGACAGAGCAATAGAATAAGAAAGGAACAGTGAAGAACTACATAATAAAACAATTAATAAAATGGCAATAACTACATACCTATTAATAATTACTTTAAATGTAAATGGATTAAATGCTCCAATCAAAAGATGAATGAACAATGACAATATGTACAATGGAGTATTACTCAGCCATAATAGAGAATGAAATATTACCCTTTGTGACAGCACGGATGGACCTGGAGACATTATGTTAGGTGAAATGTGTCAGAGAAAAACAAATGACATCTGATTTCACTTAAATGTGAAAAACAAATCTGAAAAACAAAACAGAAACAAACAGATACAGAGAACAAATTGATGGCTGCCAGATAGGAGAGGGATTTGGGGAGCTCGTTGAAAAAGGTGAAGTGATTAAGAAGTACAAATTGGCAGTTACAAAATTATCACAGGATGTAAAGTACATTTTGGAGAATATAGTGAATAATATTGTAATGACTGTATATGGCATCAGGTACAAGACTTATCGGGGGAATCACTTAGTTATATAAATGTCTAAATGCTGTACACCTGAAACTAATGTTGAATGTCAACTGTAATTGAAAAAAAAATTTAAATATCATAATCAGGTGCCTAAAGAGAAATACTTAAAACAATAAAATATAAAGACTAAATGATCAATATTTTTCATGCACAGGTAACTGAAGAATAAAATAAACAGGCTTTTTTTTTTTTATTGTTTTACATTCCATAGTAAAAATAATGATGAGGGCAAAACAATGATGTTCTATAATAGCAAAAATTTAATAAAGCCAAGTAAAAATGTACTGATAGAATTGAATATACCCCAAATAATTATGCTTTAAAAAGAGAGAAAAGAAAATATAGCAGACATTTAAAAAGAAATTGTTACAGATATAACTGGAGATATAAACAGATACAGAAAATAACAAATTAATTACCAGTATATCTTTACACTGGCCTCTGGAACCCAGGTGTACAGGTGAAAGAGGGCTTTGGCCTTCCACCCTTGTTTCAACCTGAGCATTTCTATGATCTGTTCTATATATCAGGCTTCAAGAAAAATTTTATTACAAAAAGAGTCTTCCACCGATACAGTATGTCTCTCCATTTCTTTAGGCCTTTGATTTCTTTCTTCAGCATTTTGTAGTTTTTAATATTTGTCCTGAATATGTACTGTTAGCCACCTATAATTATTGTTTTTCTTTTTAAATTTTCAGTGCTGTTCAGAATGTGTATATTGAATTGTTTTTTGTGTGCTGACCTTATATCCCATGACCTTTGTAAACTTATTCTAGGATTATAATTTTTTTTTTGGCAGATTCTTTGGGATTTTTATATAGACAATAATGTCACCTGCTAATAGGGACCACTTTATTCTTTTCCATCTGTATGACATTTTTCTTTACTCATTGCACTGGCTAGGACTTTGAGTACTTATTGAATAGGAATGAGCCCACATCCTTGACTTGTTCCCAGTTTTAGGGAGAAAACATTCAGTCTCTCATTATTTAGTATGATGTTAGCTATAGGGTTTGTTTATTTGTTCGTTTGTTTTGGTAGATCTTCTTCAAGATGAAGAAGCTCAACCCTAGTTTATTGAGTTTTTATCATGAATGGGTATTGAATTTTGTCAAATGCTTTTTCCGCATTTCATTGATATATCAATATGATCATGTCATTTTTCTTTAGACTCAATATGGTGGATGATATTTATATCTGTCATGAGGGCTATTGGTCTGTAGTTTTTTTTAAATTAAATTTGTTGGGGTGACATCGGTTAATAAAATTACATAGGTTTCAAGTGTATAATTCAACAATACATCATCTGTATACTGCATTGTGTGTTCACCACTCAAATATCCTTCCATCACCACCTATTTGACACCCTTTACCCCTACCTGTCTCCTCCAACCTCCCTTTCCTTGTGTATTGGTCTGTAGTTTTCTCTTTTTTTTGTCCTACCGCCTGTTGGGTTTTGGTTTCAGGGTAAGCTGGCTTCCAAAATAAGTTGTGAATTATTCTCTCCTTTTCTGCTTTCTGGAAATGAGTATATAGAATTGGTGTTAGTCTTTTTAAAAATGTTTTATAGAATTCTACAGTGAAGCCATCTGGGTTTAGAGATGGCTTTTTCAGAGAAACCTTTTTCAGAAGAGTTTTTTAGAGAACCTTAGAGAATACCTTTTTTGATACCTTCATCTTGAAGAAGATCTACCGAAAAAAGAAAACAGAAGAGTTTTCTTTTTTTTTTTTTACCCTTCATTTTACTTTTGTTAGTGGTTTTGGGACTAATTTATTTATGTCTTTCATCTTTAGTAACTTTTAGTAGTTTGTGGTTTTTAAGGAATGGCTCCATTTCATCTAAGTTGACAATTTATATAGAGAGAGTTTTTCATGGTATTATTTATTATACTTTAAATGTCAGCAGGTTCTATAGTTTTATTTTGATGTGGGTTTATCAATTTAGTTGATCATTTCAAAGAAAGAGCTCTTGGCTTTATGGACTTACATTATTTTGTTTTCAATTTCATTGATTTTTTTTTTCTTTATTATTTCCTTTTATTTGCTTTGGGTTTAGTTTGCTCTTCTTTCTCTGAGTGGAAACTTATGTGAACCTTTCTTTCATAGTATAAATATTCAGTGCTAGAATTTGTTTCTAAGCCCTTTGGCGGTGTCCCGCACATTTCGATGTGTTGTAATTGTTATATATTACATCTATATTCATTCAAAATTCCTCAAACCATGTTATAATTTTTACTTCAACTACCAAATGTGTTTTATTTCTGATAGTTATTTCCTCATATGATTTCGTTTTTTTTCTGAATATCTTTAGCAACTCTGATGTAGCAGGTCTGCTGGCTATGCAGATTCTCTTAGTTTTTCTTCACTTGAGAATGTCTTCATTTAGCCTTAATTCCTGAGGATAATTTTGCTGGATATTGAACTAACAATTTTTTTTTTTTTTTTTTAGCACTTCAAACATGTTGCGACATGTCCCTCTGGACTTCATGGAGTCTGATGAAAAATTCGTAGTCATTTGAGTCATTGTTCCTCTATAGTTAATGTATTGTTTTACTCTGGCTTCTTTCAAGATTTTTCTTTGTTTTTAACTTTCAGCATTTTGATTTTCTATGTCTGGGCATTGATTTCTTTGGGTTTATCATGTTAGAGATTCACTGAACCATAAGTTTATATGTATATAAAACTTGAGGATTTCAGCCACTATCATCAAGTATTTTTTCAGCATCCACTTTTTCTGTATTTCTGGGAATCCAATACCATGAATACTAAATCTTTAGTTGACAGGTTCTTGAAGCTCTGTTGTTTTTCCACATTTTTGCTGTTTTTCAAGTCAGATAAATCTTTGTTGATCTGTCATCAAGTTCATCAGATTTGATTATTGTATTTTTTCAGTTCCAAAAGTATTATTTGATCTTTCTTTGTATCTTTTATGTCTTTGCTGCATAGATCTATCTTTCCATTTGTCACAAATGTGTTTGCCTTTACTTTCTGTGGAATTTTTATAATCACTGCTCTTAAAGTCTTTATCGGATTAAACATTCGTATAACTGTCATTGGTGTCTTGAATTAGTGTGGTACATTTGTTACAATTTATTAACCATTGTTGATCCATTATTATTAACTAAAGTCTGTAGTTTATATTGGAGTTCACTCATTGTGTTGTACAGTTTAATGAATTTTGACAAATACATAATGTCAGGTATCCACAGCAGTTTCATGGTCCTGAATTTCTTTGTGTTCCACCTGTTTATCCTTCTGCCCCCTGCCCCTAAACCCCTGGCAACCACTGGTCACCTTGATGTTCCTGTAGTTTTACCTTTTCCAGAATTGTATTTTATGTAGCCATTTCAAACTGGCTTCTTTCACTAAGCAATATACATTTAAGTTTGCTGTGCTTTTTTCATGGTGTAGTAGCCTATTTTTTTTTTTAATTGCTGAATATTATTCCATTATGTGGATATACCACAAATTGCTTATCTGTTTGCCTGTTGAATGGTATTAGGGTTGTTTCCAGTCTTTGGCAATTATTAATAAAGCTGATATAAACCTTCTTGTGTAGATTTCTGTGTGTACGTAGTTTTGATTCCTGGATTATACTGTAAGACTATGTTTAGCTTTTTAAGAAACTGTTAAACTGTCTTCCAAGACGGTTATACCATTTTGCAGTTCCACTAGCAATGAATGAGAGTTTCTGTTGCTCCACATTCTTGTCAGTGTTTTGGATTTTAGCCATTCTAATGAATGTGTAATTGCATCTTATTGTTTTAATTTGCAATTCCCTGATGACATGTTAAACATTTTTTCATATGCTTACTTGCCATCTGTATATTTTCTTTGTGAAAGTGTCCAGATTTTGGCCTGTTTTTAAGTGGATTATTGATTTTTTTATTGTTGAGTTTTAGGAGTTCTTTGTATATTTAGGATATAATTCTTGTTTATTAAACATGTGTTTTGCAAATATTTTCACCCAGATTGTGGGTGGCTTTTCATTGTCTTAATGGTGTCTTTTGCAGAGCAAAATTTTTAATTTTTATGAAATTCAGCTAACCAATTTTTTTCTTTCGGAGATCCTACTTTTGGTGTTATATTTAAAAACCCATCACCCTAGGTCACCTAGATTTTCACTTATGCTATCTCTTCTACATGTTTTATAATTTTGTGTTTTATATTTAGGTCTCTGAACTATTTCGAGTTAATATTTATGTAAGGTCATTGTCTACATTCATTTTTTGCAAGCGGATGTTCAGTTCCAGTGCTATTGGCTAAAAAGAGTACCCTTACTCTATTGAATTGCTATTGCTCCTTTGTAAAGATCAGTTGACTATACTTGTATGGTTCTATTTCTAGGCTCTTTATTCTGATCCATTGATCTGTTTGTCTGTTCTTGTGAAACTACCACACTGTCTTAATTATTGTAGTTTTATAGAAACCGTTGAAGTTGGGTAGTATCAGTCTTCTGACTTCGTTCTCCTTTAATATTATGTTGACTCTTCTGGATCTTTTGCCTTTCCACATAAACTTTAGAATCAGTTTGCTGATATCCACAAAATTACTTGTTGGTATTTTGAATAGGATTCCATTAAATCTATAGATGAAGTTTTATAGAATTGACTCCTTAAGAATAGGAGTCATCCTATGAAGAGTGA
>NW_011888872.1:2780506-2848065 GCF_000151845.1 Pteropus vampyrus | reverse complement strand
TTTTTTTTTTAATTGCTGAATATTATTCCATTATGTGGATATACCACAAATTGCTTATCTGTTTGCCTGTTGAATGGTATTAGGGTTGTTTCCAGTCTTTGGCAATTATTAATAAAGCTGATATAAACCTTCTTGTGTAGATTTCTGTGTGTACGTAGTTTTGATTCCTGGATTATACTGTAAGACTATGTTTAGCTTTTTAAGAAACTGTTAAACTGTCTTCCAAGACGGTTATACCATTTTGCAGTTCCACTAGCAATGAATGAGAGTTTCTGTTGCTCCACATTCTTGTCAGTGTTTTGGATTTTAGCCATTCTAATGAATGTGTAATTGCATCTTATTGTTTTAATTTGCAATTCCCTGATGACATGTTAAACATTTTTTCATATGCTTACTTGCCATCTGTATATTTTCTTTGTGAAAGTGTCCAGATTTTGGCCTGTTTTTAAGTGGATTATTGATTTTTTTATTGTTGAGTTTTAGGAGTTCTTTGTATATTTAGGATATAATTCTTGTTTATTAAACATGTGTTTTGCAAATATTTTCACCCAGATTGTGGGTGGCTTTTCATTGTCTTAATGGTGTCTTTTGCAGAGCAAAATTTTTAATTTTTATGAAATTCAGCTAACCAATTTTTTTCTTTCGGAGATCCTACTTTTGGTGTTATATTTAAAAACCCATCACCCTAGGTCACCTAGATTTTCACTTATGCTATCTCTTCTACATGTTTTATAATTTTGTGTTTTATATTTAGGTCTCTGAACTATTTCGAGTTAATATTTATGTAAGGTCATTGTCTACATTCATTTTTTGCAAGCGGATGTTCAGTTCCAGTGCTATTGGCTAAAAAGAGTACCCTTACTCTATTGAATTGCTATTGCTCCTTTGTAAAGATCAGTTGACTATACTTGTATGGTTCTATTTCTAGGCTCTTTATTCTGATCCATTGATCTGTTTGTCTGTTCTTGTGAAACTACCACACTGTCTTAATTATTGTAGTTTTATAGAAACCGTTGAAGTTGGGTAGTATCAGTCTTCTGACTTCGTTCTCCTTTAATATTATGTTGACTCTTCTGGATCTTTTGCCTTTCCACATAAACTTTAGAATCAGTTTGCTGATATCCACAAAATTACTTGTTGGTATTTTGAATAGGATTCCATTAAATCTATAGATGAAGTTTTATAGAATTGACTCCTTAAGAATAGGAGTCATCCTATGAAGAGTGAGTATCTACATATTTAGATCTTTGATTTTTCATCAGACTTTTATAGTCTTTTGTTAGATTTATACCTATGTATTTTTTGCAGCCTCTTTATTGAGGTACAGTTCACAAAAATTATAATATTTAAAGTGTACAACATAATGATTTGATATACACTGTGAAAGGATTCCCAAAACTGACTTAATTAACAAATCTTATTACCTCACATATTTACTTTTTTTTTTCCTTTTTGGTGAGAACACTTAAGTTCAACTCAATATTTGTAATTGTACAATACAGTATTACCTACTATAGTCACTGTGTTATAGATTAGATCCTCAGACATTATTTATCTTATAACTGAAAATTGTATCCTTTTATCAACCTATCTCTATTTCTTTTCACTGCCAAGCCCCTGGCAACCACTATTCTATTTTCTGTTGCTACAAATTCTGCATTTGACTTTTTTTTTTTTTAAGATTCCACATATAAGTGATACCATTGCAATATTTATCTTGCTTTTTCAGGCTTATTTCACTTTGTGTGATGCCCCCCAGTTTCCTCCATGTTGTCACAAATGGCAGGATTAACTTTTTCAAGGTTGAATAATATTCCATTATATATGCATGTGTTGATACACACACACACACACACACACACACGTATACCACATTTTCTTTATTTGCTCATCCTTTGATGGCCACTTAGGTTGTTTCCATACATTGGCAATTGTGAATAATGCTGCAATGAACATGGAAGTGCATTATCTTCGAGATAATGATTCTTTTTCCTTTAGATACATATATACCCAGAAGTGGGGTTGCTGGATCATATGACAGTCCTATTTTTAATTTCTCGAAGGACCTCCCTACTGTTTTCCATAGTGTCTGTACCAGTTTGCATTCCTATCAGATGTGCACAGAGTTACCTTTTCTCCACATCCTTGCCAGAATTTGTTATCTCATCATTTTGGTAATAGCTTTGCTAACAGGTATGAGTTGATATTTCATTGTAGTTTTAATTTCATTTCCCTGATTATTAGTAATAGCAAGCCCTTTTCAGGTACCTGTTGGCTATTTGGATATTTTTGGGAAAAAGTCTGGTCAGCTTCTTTGACCATTTTTAAATTGGGTTGCAGTTTTGTTTGTTTATTTGTTTGTTTGTTTGCTATCGAGTTGTATGTGTTCTTTGTATATTTCGATATTAACCCCTCATTGGATGTGTGGTTTGTAAATGTTTTCTCTCATTCTATAGGTTGTTTTTTCATTTTGTTGATTGTTTCCTTTGCTGTTCAGATTTAGTTTGATGTAGTCCACTTGTTAATTTTTGCTTTGTTGACTCTTGCTGTCAAATCCTAACAGTCACTGCCAAGATGAATATCATATGCTGACCCCATATGTTTTCTTCTTGGTTTTATGATTTTAGGTCTTACAGTCCAGTCTTTAAATTCATTTTGAGTTGATTTTTTATGTGCAATATAATATAGGGTTCACTTTAATTATTTTGATTGTGGCTATGCAGTGTTCCCAGATTCACTGATTGAAGAGTTTTTCCTTTCCCCATTATATGTTCTTGGCTTCTTTGTCAAAAATTAATTGACCAGATATGCATGGATATATTTCTGTGCTCTCTGTTCTGTACCCTGGATTTATGTGTCTGTTTTTATGCCATTATGATGCTGTTTTGGTCACTAGATTTATGCTATACTTTGAAATCAGTAAGTGTGATGCCTCTAGCCTTGTTCTTCTTCATCAGTATGATCTGGCAATTTAGGACCTTTTGTGGTTCCCTAGAAATTATAGGATTTTTTTTTATTTCTGTAAAAAAAAATGCTATTGAAGTTTTGGTAGGAATCTCATTGAATCAGTAGATGGCTTTGGGTAGTTTAGGTAGTTTAACAATGTTAATTCCTTTGATCCATTCTTCCAATTGTCTCTTTCCATTTCTTTCATCAATGTTTGATGGTTTTCAGTGTACTAATCTTTCACATTCTTGGTTAAATTTATTTCTAAGAAATTTTCGATGCTATTGCAAATAGGATATTTTCTTAATTTCACTGATAGTTCATCGTTAGTGTATATAAACTCAGCGGATTTTTTGTACATTGATTTTGTATCCTGCCACTTAATTGTATTTTTTTTTTTATTTAACATTTTTTTGGGATAGAATCTTTAGGGTTTTCTCTATATAATATTGTGTCATCCACAAAAAGAGATAATTTTACTTCTTCCTTTTCGATTTGGATTCCCTTTATTTATTTTTCTTGCATAATTGCTCTGGCTAAGATTTACATTACTGTGTTGAACAAAAGTATCTTGTTTCTGATCATAGATGAAAAGCTCTTCTTAACTGTTGGGTATGATGTTGGGTTTGGGTTTCTCACTTTTAGCCTTTATTTATGTTGAGATATGTACCTTTTATACCCAATTACTTGAGAATTTTTAAGCATGAAAGAATGTTGATCTTTTTCAAATGCTTTTTATGTACATATTGAGATGATTTTGCTATTGTTTTTCTTTGATTTCTTAATATGGTATATCACATTAATTTACATATATTGAACCATCCTTGCATCTCAAGAATAAATCCCACTTTGATCATGGTGTATGACCCTTTACGGTACTAATATTTTGCTGAATATTTTTGCATGTATGTTCATGATACATATTGGTCTGTAATTTTCTTGGTTTCCTTCCATTGCTTGATATTTTTCTATTGTCTTTCTAATCTATTTCACTTATTTTGACTCTGATCTTTGTTATTTCCTTCTATTAACTTTGAGCTTTGTTCTTTTTTCTTTCTTAGTTCCTTGGTGGGGACAGTTAGCCTGTTTATTTTGAATTTCTTTTTTTAGTGTAGAACTTTATAACTAAACTTTACAGCAATAAACGTCTCTCATAGAACTGCTTTTGCTGCATCTCATAAATACTGATATGTTGTGTCTCCATTTTCATTTGTCTCAAATTATTTTTTTTTTTTCTACATTTAGCCATTGGTGGTTTTAAGAGCATGTTTAATCACATATTTCTGAATTTTCCAGTTGTTTTCTTTTCTAATTGATACATAGTTCAATACCATCATAGTGGAAAGGATACTTGATATGATTTCAGTTTCTTAAATTTGTTAAGACTTGTTTTGTCGCTTAACGTCATCTCTCCTGAAAAATGCTTGATGTGCACTTGAGAAGAATGTATTCTACTGCTGTAAGATGGACTGGTCTGTATATGTCTATTAGTTTCATCTTATCTAAAATGTGCTTTAATGTCTGTTGTTTTTTTTTTTAATTGATTTTTCTGTCTGATCTATCCATCATTGAAAGTAAGATATCAAAGTACTCTACTAGTATTGTATTGCCGTCTGTTTCCCCTTTCAGGCTGTTAATATCAGCTTTATATATTTAGGTACACCTATGTTGGTGTAAATATTTGTAATTTGTATCTTCTTGATGAACTGATCTCTTTATCATTATATATAAATGAAATAATGTCTTGTAATTGTCTCATTAGTTTTTGGTTTAAAGTCTGTTTTGTCCAAGATAAATATAGCATCTGCTTTCCTTAATTTTCATTTACATAGAACATCTTTTTTCATTCTTTCACTTTTAGTCTCTATTGTATCTTTAAAGCTGAAGTGAATCTCATGTGGGTATCATGTAGTTGGGTCTTTTTTTTTTTTTTAATCAAATCACTCTTTTATTTGGAAAATTAGTACATTTACACTTAAAGTAATTATTGATAGGTATGGTCTTACTAGAGCCATTTTTGTAATTGTTTTCTGGCTGTTGTAGTTCCTTTGTTTTTTTCCTTTTGTTCTCTTCATTTGTGACTTGATTTTTTTCATAGTGGTATACTTTGATTACTTTATCTTTTGTGTCTCTACCATAAGTTTTTGTTTTGTAGTTACCATCAGGCTTACATAAAACATAAAAGTCTGTTTTAAGCTGATAACAACTTTGAACATATACAAAAAGCTCTACATTTTGGTTTTCAAAGTTTACATGTTTCTGCCCTGTATATTCATTTAAAAAATTATTATAGTTTTTTAAATACTTTTGTTTTTTAACCTTTATGCTAGAGTTTTAAGTGATTTACTAACTTACAGTAGTAATGTATTTTGAACTTAACTGTATGTTTACTTTTACCAGCTAGTTTACTACTTTCATATATTTTTTATTTTAAAAACTAGCATTCTTTTTATTTCAGCTTAAAAACTCCCTTTAATATTTCTTGTAAGGCTGATCTAGTGGTTATGAATTCTTTCAGCTTTTGTTTGAGAAACTCTTTATGTCCCTGTCATTTCTGAAGAACTGTCAGTAGAGAATTCTTGGGTAGTAGTTTTTTTTCTTTCAGCACTTTGATTATATCATCCTACTCTTTTTCTGTCTTGCAAGGTTTCTGCTTAAAAAAATCCACTGTTCCTTTTTCTCCACATCCTCTCCAACTTTTGTTATTACTTGTCCTATGGATTATAGCCGTTGTAACAGGTGTGAGATGGTATCTTATAGTGGTTTTGATTTGCATTTCCCTAATAGCGATGTTGAGCACCTTTTCATATATTTGTTGGCTATTTGTATTTCCTCTAGGGAGAAGTATCTGTTCAGGTCCTCTGCCCATTTTTTGATTGGATCATTTGTTTTTTGTTGTTGTTATTGAGTTGTATGAGTTCTTTGTATATTAGGTCCTTATTGAAGGTGTGGCTTGCAAATATATTTTCCCATTTGGATGGCTGTCTCTTTACCTTGTTGACTGTTTCTTTTGCTGAGCAGAAGCTTTTTAGTTTGATGTAGTCCCATTCATTTTAGCTTTTACTTCCCTTGCCTTTGAGGTCAAATTCGTAAAATCTGCTTTAAGTTCAAGGTCTTTGAGTTTAGTTCATATGTTTTCTTCTATGCATTTTATTGTTTCAGGTCTTATACTCAGATCCTTAATCCATTTTAATCTCTTGCCTTTTTTATCTTATTCTTTTTGAGATTCTCTCCTTGTCTGTAATTTTTTATGATTTAATGATAATGTTTTAGTGTGGGTCTCTTCAGATTAATCTTGTTTGCTACTAGGCTTCTTGGATCTGGATGTATGTTTCTTACCCCAAGTAGGTAAAGTTTTAGCCATTATTTCTCTGAATAAAATGCCCTTTTCTCACATTTCTCTTTTTAGGACCTTTATAATGTGTATATTGATCTACTTGATGGCATCCTATATACCCCTTAAGCTGTAATCACTTTTTCATTCTTTTTTCTTTTTGCTCCTCTGATTGTGTGAATTCCAGTACCCTGTATTTGAGTTTACAAATCATTTCTTCTGCTTGATTTAATCTCCTGTTGAACCCCTTTATCAATTTTTTGAGGGGTTCAGTTATTATGTTCTTCAGCTCTATAATTTCTGTTTGATAATTTGTAATATTTTTCATCTCTTGTTTGAAATCTCATTTTGTTCATGCATTGCTGTCCTGACTTCGTTGATCTTCTTTGTAACCATTATAATAAACTATCATTATAATTGAAATCACTTTTCTCTTTTTCATGATCTTTTTCTGAAGATTTATCTTCTTCTTTTGTTTGGAACATATTGCATTCTTTCTTCATTTGATTCTGTTGGTTTCTGAATGTTAGATAAAATAGCCACCTCTCCCAGACCTGACACTGGTCTATAGACAATGATCTTCATCAGTCAGCCCCTCCCAAACTCCTAATTGTCTATGAAACTTTTGTGATTGTCCAAGCTTGTCTGTCACCTATTGGTGTTTCATAATCTCTTCTTTGCATTTTATGTCTCTTGATCTGTGTTTGCTGAATTCTGTATTTCCTCAGATCCAGTCCGGTTCACTAGTTCTCTTTCTGGCTCAATTTAATCTATCATTTTGTCTACTTACTAGGTTTTAAATATTATGTATGTGTTACATATATTTATATATAGGAATGTACATACAACATAAACATAGTTTATCAAAAAAGTATAACCAAAACAAAACACAATCCCCATTCGAGTCAAGTATATCCTATATCATAAAATAACCAAAACTACAGAAGTTCTAACACTTTTCCCTCTCTTGTAGTAGTAACAACACTATCTAGACTATTTACAGTTTTTATTTTACTGTCTTTCATTATAGTTGCTGTATGTATATATGCATCTCTAAACAAATTAATACGTGGGTTTGGGTTTTAAAATTTATATAAATAGAACCAAATATGCATTCTGTTTTATGCGGTTTCTTTCAGTGCACAGCATGTCTTTAAGATAATCTATATTGCTGCAGTATTTGCATTTCATTCATTTTCTTTGCTGCAATGTATTTCATACTATGACTTTAATACAATTTGTTAAACATTCTACCAAAGATAGGTATTTGGGTAGTTTCCAATATTTGGCTATCGCAAATTCACACTTACTCCCAGATTTCCTCTTGGAGTTCTAATATATTCCCTGTTCTTGGTAACTATCTCTTAGATCTCTGATGCTTTTCAAATTACAACCAATTTGTTCACCTGTCTTCATATAGCATTTTGCATTATTTCTTATGTTATTGATACCTTTGTTTCTGTTATTATAAGTGCATATTCAATCTATATGGGTGGTCTAAGCTTCTTGGGGTTTATGCTTTTTGTTTGTTTCCTCCTGTTTTGTGATTGTGGATTATTAACTTATCTTTAGCTATGCTTTATCTCTGGTAATCCTGTGTGTCCAATGTGTTCCTTAAAGGAGATCTTTTTTTTCTTTTTTTTCCCTTTTTTTTTTTTTGTGCCTCTGCCAGGTTCTCTGAGTTACTGGTTTTGAGTTCCTGCACCATGCTGTGGTGTAAATTTGAGTATAAATTCCTGAAAGCAGCTTGGGATAATTATCAGGAGACAGTCTCCTTTTTCTAACACTCAAGGTCTAGGCCAAGACAAGTTTTTATTTTTCTTTTAACTTCTTTCTGTGTTTAGTAGTGATGGATTCATTCATTTATTCATCCATATTCATTTTCTCTCTTTCTCTCATTCTTTCTCTTCCTCCCCCATCTTCCTATCATTTTAATGCTCCATACTGCTGAAGATGTGGCACTTTGAAAATTCTGACTTTATGTGGCCACCTTAACTTCAGATTTCTGCCTTTTGCAGGCCCAAGGACTTGTCCTTTTCTCAGGAGGATTTTAACACTCATATCCTTGGGTACCCAGACTTGGCAGCCTTTTTCGAGTCTGCAGCATGGCCTGGAACATCAGTGCTCATGTACATCTCCCTCTGGTCTTTAGATTTCTCTTTGTCTTTGGCTACCTTTGTTTTTGTTTTTGTTTTTTTTTTTAGTATCAAATCACCTCTGCATTTATAAAATTTGATTTATTCAGCACGCTGTTTATTTGATAGAGGAAGGATTTTGGTTTATCTAGTGCGCTAGTCTATTGACACTCTACATGACTCCATCATGTTTTAGTTTTTCCAGTCGCCTTCTATGTAAGTCTTTGATTGCCATTGTTAGAGATGCAAATGAATTTAAGCAAAAGGGGGGTTTATAAACTCCTATAACTGATAAGTACAAGGCTTTTCTGGCTTTGAGTATGGATAAATTTAGAGCCGAACCAATGTCACTAGGGCTCTTTCTCTTTTTCTGCCTTAACCTTACTTTCTTCAGTGTTGGATTTGATTTTCGGACTTCATTTTTATTTAGCTAGGGAGAAATGATCATTACTGTTTTGAGGTTTTTGGTGTCCTTACCACTTATGGTGTATCTTGTATTATTTAGCATTTTCACATCAAATCCTAGGAAAGACTTTTTGACCCATGGGGCACTTTGCCATTTCTGAACTGGTTACTGTGGCCAGTTGGCTTATATAATCCCATTAGTCAGGCTTGTTCATATGCTCAACTCTGGAATGTAAGGGAGGTACACTGTGATAGGCAGCCCTACCAGGTCCACATGGATAGTGAGACATTTGGTTCCTCCAAGGAAGTTCCTAATAAATAGTAAAGAAATGCTAGTAGTGCAGATATCATATATGTGCACAATGTGTTTCTTACCAGGTCATCAGACCTCTCTTCAGAAATTTAAGTGAAGATATGCGACTACTGTACTTCCAACACTATCACTTTCGGTGATCATTCTTCTCATGCCCCAATAGATCAATCAGCTATAATCTACCATACTATATCCCTTTCCCTCCATCGTTAAGTCCTATCAGTTTCTGAAACCTCTGGAATCTGTTCATTTTACTTTACTATCGATACTGTAGTCCACACTACAGTCCTCTCTTCTTTGATCTATCAAAATTAAATTCTTATTTATCTGTCAATATCTACTGTGGTTCCCCTTCAGTCTGTTTGCCACATTATAGTAATCTGTTCAGAACGCGAATCTAATTATGTGTTTCCTATCTTCTAAATATATCTCAAGTTTTTAAAACCTTTTGTTAGAAATTATTAACTAGATTTGCATCTGGCCCTCCACCACCTCTCTAGCTAGTCTCGCTCAAGCATTCCCTTTTAAATGAATTCTACATTCTCATAGTACCATCTACCTCTCTCTTTAACATTTATTATAATTACAGTTTTACACTTGTGTGTAAGTATTTGATGAATGTCTGATTTCTCCACTAGACTGTAAAAGCAGATACCATGTCTGTTTTCATCATTTAATTTCACCAGCTAGAATGACTTGGCTTACAGTAGAAAATAAATATTTGTTTCATTAATTAGCTGATTGATTACTGTAAAGAGACCTCCATGGTAACTAGGACAATTTATTTGTTTAACATCCATCTCCAAAAGCTTTCTAGTCAATTGATTTTGGATTTAGGCTTTCCAATATAATCTGACTTTGAACTTTATAGAGAACATTGTGTAGCTATCAAATGACAAGTGTGGGGTATTTCAAGTATATGTCAACACATGATTATGTTCATGTGAAATAATATGAAAGGAACCTTCAGATTATTAAGTGGTAGGGATATACTGATTGAAATCAGCAAGGAGTACAACTTTGCATTGGTTGGATATCTTTTTTCCCCAGTGGCAACATAATAAGTTATTTATCTAGTTGAAATCTCCATTTTCCTTTTGTGCTTTTCTGCTTCTTACATTCTGTTTGGCTTAAAGTTTTATTTGCTGCTGTGGTTACTTGCTTTTAGACAAAAAGCAGGAAGTTTCTACCAACTTATACCTCAGGCAGCAAAGATTGGTACTGTAGAGTCGGTGCTGTACCAGCTAGACCATATTTATGAGAGGACTATTCCTCCCCAGTCTTGGGTATCATCCTAGTAAAAATAGTTTGCCATAGGGTGGGAGGAAAGGCTCTTCTCACCTTTTCTTCTATATTAAGACTGGGGTAAGAAAATTGTGTATGCGCACAACTGTAAAGAACAGTTTATGTACCTTAGTAACGGTTTGATATCCATTTTACATCTATCATGTGAAGAAATAGAGAAAACAGTTTATCGATGGAGTTAGGAAAAAGAAAAATATTAGGAGTAGTGATAAGAGGACACAACATTTTGATAAATATACTGAAAGTGGACCTGAAGAATTTAATTTCGTTCTCAATTTGTTAAATGCTGATTTCAGTTTTATTCAATATTACTTCTACCATTTTCCCTTCTAGTTCTTTAAAGGTCATCCTAATGCTTACCACAGTGCCTTGCATATTCTAGCCTCTTAATAAATATTGCTTAGTTGAACGAATGAAGGGATAAATTGGTGTAGCATGAATAGATGAATAACAAAATTCTAGACTTCACAATGCAAATAAATATACACGTCAACTTCTCTTATCAAGATTTGAAAACAAGAATCTTTTAATAATTAATGTAGAGGACAGGATTGATTCGGTCTAAAAATTTAACAGTGTAATTTACAGAAGTTGGATTACTATATCTAAAATGCAAATGGTAAATAGTAAAATGAAGTAAGATAATTTGAAATTGAAATGAGCTTATATTATGAGATATATATTCTTTAATGCAGGAATAATTGCTAGGCTCAGAAGATAATTTTTAAGACTGTTCATGTTCTAACTTGATTTATTTTAGAATTTTGTCAAGTAAAATTTGTTTCGAACTTTCTACTTAAAAAAAATCAATTTTCATTTCTGAATTATTATAGATTTTAATTTAACAAAATTGAGTCAATGGATTTTACTATGCGTTATTTATTGGCTTTAATGCTAAATATCTAGAAAATACTTTCTCCTGCATTTAGATCTATATAATTAATAATTATTGGTCTTACATCTTTGACTATTTGAATATGGTTTATGGTAAAGAATGTAGGGAGTGGTGTTAGACAGATTTGAGATTCACTCCCCAGTCTGCTGCTTCTTAGTAAATTATTCAACTTGTCAAACTTTAGTCGGATCTTTTGTAAAATGGAGATAATATCTACTATAAGAGTTTCCTGGGAGGATATAATTAATATATTTGAAGTGCTTAGTGTCTGGGCTATAGTAGGTATTCAGTAATTGACGACAACTAATTTTCCCCCAATGTGTTTTGTTGTGTAGCTTTCCCCACAAATAAACCAGATAAAGATGCAAGACATGTAATAAAAGTGGTAAGTTTGCTCTTAAATTTGTATTTCATGTATATATGACTTTTTTCTGCTTCATTCATTTTGTTTTTATAAAAATGTTTCTCATCATAGTTTTCATAATTTTACTTAACATTAAACCTAATGTTATAATTTCACAGTATTAAAATGTAACAGCTGGAGAACTTTATCCTTCTCTATTAGCATTTATAATCCTTGTATTTCATCTAGCCATCTTCTCCCTCTCTCTCTCTTCCTTTAGATGGTAAGGTCTTTAAAGGCAGGAATGAGTTTTATTTTTGTTTGTATCCCCTGTGCCTACTACAATGAATGCAATATAGTAGAGACTCAGTAAAGGTATCTCGTAGAATGAACCACTTGGGTAGTTTGCAGTGTACTCACCCTGATGGTCATATTGATACACATTGAGTGTATGTATATGTGTACAATTCTCACTGCTGTTCTTTCCGCAAGAAGACTATTTTTGTGTGTAAGACTGTATAGAAATAGCATTACAATGTGTTAAATTTTAAAACGAGATTATTTTAAATTATTTAAAATGAGTTTATTTAGTGCTTTTTATGAGAGTTTTAGTGGAAATTTTGTGCTTGTGTTTTATAACAAATGATTCAAGTACTATTATATATTGCATGTACTCATATTTCACAATTGAAATACCAATTTCATCTTTAAGATTATTTTTCCTGATACAATTAATTGTTCTTTTATAGGAATATCAAGAAAATGGCCCATTATTTTCAGAACTTAAATTTTATCAAAGAGCTGCAAAAAAAGACTGTAGTAAGTAAAATTAGCAAAGCAAGCTACTTCCCATATATATGCTTGCTAAAATGAGCGTTAAAATTTTTGTCTTTTTCTGGCCTTCTGGAAAATTCTTTTCAATTAGAAATGTTGTAACATGATATATTTAACTGTTATAACATAAAAAAGGCAGCTGGTGTAAAATCTTGATATTATGTACATAATGGGTTATATATTTCAAGTCAAAATTGTTTCTGCTACTTTACCTAAATTGTTGTGTTATTCATCTAAGCTACCAAGAGTTCTCTACGTATATAAGATAGTAGAAAAGAAATTTTGTTTTCTACAAAGAAACCATTAGGATAGGAAGGATGTAAGGAAAAGTAATTAAAATGGGTGGTAGGTGTATGTAAATAAAAGGAATGATTTTAGAATGGATTAGGTTAAGGTGTATGGAAATGATTGAACTTAACCCGATTTAGAAAATAAGTTGAAAATATTAAAAACTTGAATGTTGGGAAATTAATTGGAGCTAGATATCAGATGTCAGAACTACCAGTTAGAGGATTTGAAAGTGAGATGAATATGAGTAGAGATGAAGAATAAAAGCATTTAATACAGATTATAAGATATAGATGAACTAAGTAAAACTTTAGGGAAGTTGGTTTGAATAATGATTTTATAGTCAAGGTTCTTTACATTATGTTTAGGGAAAAGAATGATGAGTCTAGTCTCAATAATTAACTTTCTTTTCCTTAATAAAACCATCTAAACATTAAGACTGTAGTCTTTACTAACTGCTTAAATTATGTCAGTGTGACAAATAGAATCCATTAAACCTGATTGTTTATCAGTAAGGCTGTCTTAAACATTAAACATACATGGTAGAAAAGTCAAAAATTAAATAAGCTAACTGATTGTTTTAAGTGGATTTGATTTCCCTAAAACTAAATCAAAACAATTTCTGTATAACATAGCTTCAGAGTAAGATGGTTTTTATGCCCAATTTCCATTTTTTCAACTACTATAGCTTTAGATTTTTAAGTAATAGGGAAGAAAAAGCCATCCCTTTACCGATCCTTTGGTGGTTAACATGTTATATTTAAAAACTGAACTTTTTTTTCATGAATAGAAACATTTGTGTATATGATACCAATGCATTTTATGACTATGACTACTTTTGGTTTGGTTGTAATTGATTTAATTTAAAACTTTGGTATATGCGTTTGTGTTAATTATACTGATAAAGTGTGAAGCCATTAGATGAGTATATTTAATTTTTAAAAACATTTTATGAACATCTAATTTCTATTTAGGTTAAATAAAGTTTTAACATCAATGTAAAAGTAAGAAATACCTTTCTAAAACACATGAATCTTTTTTTCTATTAAATTTATCTTTACAGTCAAAAAATGGATAGATCTAAAACAACTTGATTATTTAGGAATTCCTCTGTTTTATGGATCTGGTCTTACTGAATTCGAAGGAAGAAGGTAAACGGAATTATTATAATCAGATATTGTCCTATTATTATTTCTTATGTGGTCTGTTATCTGTTGCTATATGTAACATTACCCAAAACGTATTGGCTTATAACAATAAATTAATATTATCTTAGTTTCCATGGGTCAGGTATGTATAACTGGCTTACCTGTATAGTTCTAGCTCATGACTTCTTATGAGGATGTTATCATCTCAAGGTAAGGCTGGGAAGGATCTGCTTTCAAGATCACTTATGTGACTATTGGCAGACCTGCTTTTGAATTCACTCGTGACTGTTGGCAGGCCTCGTATCCTCAACATGCAAGTCTCTCCATAGGCTGCCTGAATATTATAAAGATATGGCAGCTGATTTCCCCTAGAGCAAGTAATTGAAAGAGGAAGAAAGAAAACACACAAGAGCATGCATCCACAAAGAAAGTCACAGTCTTATAATCTAATCTTAGAAGCGATTCCCCATTTCTACTGTATTTTCTTTGACTAAGACTACCCCACACTCAGAATTAATTAACTTCTATCTCTTGAGGAGAGGCAAAACACAGAATTTGTAGAAATATTTTTAAAATCACCAAATATGGCTAATTATCATAATTCATAAATAGTGATTTTTGTTTTTAAAAAATTTGTCATTTGCTAGGTGCTCATTTTGTCCTTTTAGGAGAGTCTTTTAGGATGGATGGTGTATGAGTGTGTGTGTGCGCGCGCGTGTTTAGGTGAGCAAATAGGCTTAGGAGTCAGTGCTTTGCTCAAATGGTCTTTAAATGCTACAAAGAAAAACAAAAATAACAAACAATAATCTTGTAACAAAGTAAAGGGCTACCAGCAGGGCACTGCATGGCTAAGTAAGTCATGGTACATCCATATCATGTGATACTATACAGCCCATTAAGTAAATCAGAGCCATACCAATTGACTTGGAAGGATTTCAGCGAGATATTATTGAAAAAAAATATGCTGCAGAAAAGTGCATAGGATCATATTTTTGTAAAACAAAGACAAAATTTCCTAGGTGTCTGTGTTTCTGTGTGTATACTTAGATATCGAATGGGGGCTGATGTGAGTATGGAAGTGAAGGGAAAAAAAGAAGGGGTGGAGGTGCCAAACAAAAGAAAAGGAAAAAGTGCATTTAAAAAAAAAAAAGCCATGTTTATAAATGTATAGAGACAGTAAATATGATTTTAAAAGGTCAAAAACTAATATAAAATTGTATGGCCAAATAATTTGTTCAAGGGCATGTGGCAAGAAGGGGATAGAGTCAAAATGAACTAAATTTAGGACAATTTAGTATAGAGAGACTATTTTCTCTTTATGATCTAAGATAGTGTGAGTGGTTCAGCACAGCATTCTCTTCTACTAGAAAACTAACTGCAAAGTAAATATTGAGTAATATCTTTCTATAAAGGAACACCGGAATAGTTAATGTACATTCATTCTCTGATGGTTTAGATTGGATCATTTTTTATCGTTAGTTTGGGGATATTTTTCCTTGTTTCAGTCATAGATAGAAAGTTTCAAGTATTGCTATCTAAGATCTCTTTGATATCGCCTTCTTATAGTTACAGATTTATGGTAATGGAAAGACTAGGAATAGATTTACAGAAGATCTCTGACCAGAATGGTACTTTTAAGAAGTCAACCGTCCTGCAGCTAGGTATTCGAATGGTAAGAAGGAATGATTTGATTCACATGCTCTATTTTCAGATTATTTACCTGTTACAATATACAAATCACTGCCCTTTGTGGAATTATCAGAAAAATGAAGGATTATTGCCCTGGAAATGTCAGTTATTGAGAGTAGAGGCTATTTTGGTGAAATTGATAACAGTGGGCTCTGTAAGTGACAGAATGTGCTGTGTTTGGCACTCCAACCTCAATTAGGCATTGGTTCTACAGTCTGATTTTTTTCCGCACAGCTTTGTTTTACATATCGGAACAAGCTTGCATTGCTATAAGAGTAACATCTATTTTGTCAGTTATATTTATAACAATGCAAACTATAGCAAATTATATTATTTTCCATACTAAACACATGATGATATGGGGGTGCTATAAAGTTTTTATTATGAGTTTGGGATGGTGGCAGTAATTAGTGTGGCAATGAATAATATATACTTTGCCAAATAAGAAGCAATGAAATCTTAATAGCACCCATGCACACATTTTGTTTATATTACATATTTGTCTTATCTTGTTTGTGTTTGGTTTGTCTAAGCTCCATTTTAATTTTTCCATTTCAAATAGAAACTATTCATGCCAGGTTGGTATGTGGCAAATAGAACTCACTAATTTTCCCATTTGTCCATTCATCCATCTAGCCATCCAGCAAATGTTTATTGAGCACTAGGTGTAGGTGACAAGGCTCAAGGGCTTCAGAGATGACGCTGTGTTGTTTTCTATTATTATATATAGAGAGAATACCTGTGCTCATGGACAGAGTGTTTTATTTTGTAGGTCTCCAAAACTTGATCTATAATTATTCCTTGGATGAGGAATTACCGAGTGGGCTTCACTTAGATCTTTGATTTTGTGTCCCCTCTTTGCACAGTGTGGTTTGGCCTCCAGGCTACCAGGAACAGACAAAAGGCATTGATGAATCCTGGTTTCCTTCCATCAGAGGCTTAATTAAAACATTTGATATTTGAGGGTCATTTTATTCAACTTTCTCCCAGAATGAGTAATTGGGACGTGTGATATTTTATAGCAGATAAATAATTATGAAACATGTCATTTTGTTGTTAATACAAAAACATTTACATGTTATTCTCTATTCAGAATGTTCAAGTTGATCATGAGTTCTAGACATCAGTATAACCTATGTATTTCTTTTTACAGTTGGATGTACTGGAATATATACATGAAAATGAATATGTTCACGGTGATATAAAGGCAGCAAATCTACTTTTGGGTTACAAAAATCCAGATCGGGTAAATATGATACTAAGCTTGCTTTCAGTAAGGGTCCTCAAAGTACCATACTAAGACATTGAAAAAATAAACTCCTAACCCAGAAGAGTTTACAAATGAGGATTTAACATGATGAATGTTGTAATTTATCTTACCTTGTTTATCTAATTTAATACACTAAACTAATAAGTAATTAGCATGAGGAAATTGAGACTCAGGGGTTAAATGATTTCTTAATGGGCACATGGTTAAGAAGTGGCTGAACAGGACCTTGAACTTCTGAGCAAATATAAACAACCATCACAATCCAATGGGAGAAGACATGGATTTATGCAGAGAAAAAAATAAAAAGCTATCACATTAGCTCCTCTTCTATATAAAAAATTAAGTTTTAAACAGAGCAGCATTTCCAGTAGAACTTCTGCAATGGTGGAAATATTCTGTATGATACTGTTCAGTAGGTAGTCATTAGCTACATGTGACCATTAAACATTTAAAATGTGAGTAGTGTATACCGAATACTGGCGACAATATGGAGCAACAGGAACTCTTATTTATTGCTGCTGGGAATTTAAAATGGTGTGACCTCTGGGGAAGACAGTTTGGTGATTTTTTATAAAACAATATATTTTTTACATAGCAGTTAAACTCCTTGGTTCTTACCCAAAGAATGAAAACTTATATCCGTACAAAAACCTACACATAGATGTTTATAGCAGTTTTCTTTGTAATTACCAAAATTTGAAGTAATCAAGATGTCCTTTAATAGGTGAATAGATAAATAAACCATGATATATCCAGACGGCAATATTACTCATTATTAAAAATAAATGAACAGGACATGGAGGAGCCTTAAATAATCCATATTACTAAAGGAAAATCTGTACAATTCCAACTATATAACATTTTAGAAAAGGCAAAACTATGGAGATATTAAAAAGATCAGTGAGCCAAGGGCTAGAGGGGAGGGAAGGATAAATAGAGCACGGGGATTTTTAGGTAAATGAGACTATTCTCTGTGATAAGAGTGGGTACACGTCATTATACATTTGTCAAAACCCATAGAATGTATAACACCAAGCGTGAACTCTGATGTAAACTGTAGACTTTAGGTGATAATGGTCTGTCAATGTCGATTCATCCATTGTAACTGTGGTGTGGGATGTCGATAGTAGGGGAGGCTATATTTGGGGGTGGGGTGAAGAGTGGGTATATGAGAACTCATTGTACTTTTCATTCAGTTTTACATAAATTGCTCCAAATTTACCAAAATTAAATTTAAAAACTCTTAAAAATCTTAAGTGATTACATAATCAAGTTAATATATTCATTGCCTTACATAATTAACCTTTTTTTCTGTTTTGGTTTGTGGTGAGAACACTTAAGACTTACTTTTTTTTTTAGCAAATTTGAAGTATACAGCATTATTAACAATAGTCACCATGCTGTACATTACATCCCCAGAACTTATTCATCTTCTAACTAAACATCTCTAGCCTTTGACCAACATCTTCCCATTTCTTCCACCCCATAACTCTGGCAACCACTATTCTGCTCTCTGAAACCTATAGAGGTTTCAATTTTTCACATGTCACCTATGAGTGAGATCATACAGTAGTTTTCTTTCTGTGTCTGGCATATTTCACTTAGCATAATATCCTCTGGGTTCATTTCTGTTGTCGCAAATGACATATTTATTTTTTATGGCTGAATAATATTCCACTGCATATGTATGCACCATTTTCTTTCCTTATCCATCAGTGGACACTAAAGTTGTTTATTTACCTTGGCTATTGTGTAAAGAATGATACAGTAACATGAGAGTGCAGATCTCTCTTCAAGATGTTAGTTTCTTTGCCTTTTTGTTATATATTCAGAAATGAGTTTGCTGATCACATAAAAGTTCTATTTTTTAATTTTTTGAAGAAACTCCATATTATTTGCCATAATAACTGTGCCAGTTTACATTCCCACCAACAGTGTAGAGTTCCCCTTTCTTCATATCCTCACCAACACTTTCTTGTCTTTTTGATAATAGCCACCCTAACAGGTGTGAAGTGATGTCTCATTGTGGTTTTGATTTTTATTTCCTTCATGATTAGTGATGTTGAGCATCTTTTTGTATACCTGTTGGCCACTTGCATGTCTTCTTTAGGAAAATGTCTATTTAGGTCCTTTGCCCATTTTTTAATTGAGTTATTTGTGTGTGGGAGTGTGGGGGTGGTGGTGGTGTTAATGAGTTGCATGCGTTCTTATGTATTTTAAATATTAACCCCTTATCATATATGGTTTGCAAATATTTTCTTCATTCTGTAGGTTGCCTTTTCATTTTATTGATGGTTTTCTTTGCTGTGTAAATCTTTGTAGTTTGATGTAATCTTACTGTTTGTTTTGGTTTTGTTGCCTGTGCTTTTGATATAGATTGCAAAAAATCATTGTCAAGACCTGTCTTGATTAGAAGAGTTAGTAGTGCTAAAATATCCATACTACCCAAAGCAATCTACATATTCAGTGCAATCCCTATCAAAATTCCAGTGTCATGTTTTATAGAAATACAAAAAGCAAATCCTAAAATTTGTATGGAACCACAAAAGACCCTGAATAGTTAAAGCAAACTTGAGGAAAAACAATGAAGCTGGAGGAATCATACTTCCTAATTTTAAACAGTGTTAGCATAATTAAAATAGTATGCTGTTAGTATAAAAACAGACACAGACCAATGGAACAGAATAGAGAGGTCAAATAAACCCAGGCACATACGATCAACTAATCTTTGATGAGGGAGCCAAGAACATACAATGAGGAAAGGATAGTCTCTTCAATAAATGGTGGTCGGAAAGCTGGATACCTACATGCCAAAGAATGAAATTGGACTCTTACCTCACACTGTACATAAAAATTAACCCAAAATAGATTAAAGACTTAAACATAAGACCTGAAATGATAAAATTAGAAGAAAACATAGAAGAAAAGCTTAATTCTAAAATTTTAATAATCGTGTGGCTAGTAGCCACTGTATTAGCAGAGATTTAAAAAGTTAAAAAATTTGAGTCTATAAAAAAATTACAGAAATATAGATGAATAATTAACTGACTTTTACATGTGGAAAGAAATTTCTAAACAAAATTACAAAAGCAAAAATCTTAGAAAATATTGAGAAATTTTGAAATGTCTATATTTAAAAAATTAAAAAATTAAAGGCAAGTGAGAAACGAGGAAGTGTATTTATGACATGTTTGAAGATATATAGCAAGCTCTAAAAAATTAATAAAAACTGCAAATACTTTCTTAAAACAGTGATTAAAAGGAATGAACAGACGGAACAGAGAATACTACTGTCCAAGAAATGGATGGATAAAGTTCACCATCACTAAAAACTAAGAGATATGCAGATCAAATCAGTGAGGCAACATTTTAAAAGAACTTATCAATTTGGAAAAGTCTAAAATAATCTGATTGCACTGAAGGTGATGAGATGTAGAATGCCAGTGGGAATGTAAATTCAGTGGGAGTAGAAGAAATTAAGTTAATGGAAGAGCAATTTAACAATATATATTAAAAGCCTTTAAAAGTCTGTATGCTTTTTTTAAGGTTAGGTTTATTAATGTATAATTTACAAATAGTATAATTCACTCTTTTAAATGTGTTTGACACAAGTGTATCATATATGTTTGATGTGTTTTGACACAGTGTATCATATAACTACCACTATAATCAAGATATAGAGCATTTCTGTTGTCCTCCAAAGTTCTCTCATTTCCCTCTGCAGTCAGTCCCTTTCCCTCACCCCAACCCTGGCAGTGATTTCTGCCCCTGTATTTTTTGCATTTTTAGGAGTGTCATATAAATGGAATTACAGGATATGTACTCTTTTTTGTTTGGCTTCCTTCACTTAACATGTTTTTAAGATTTATCCATGCTGTTGTTTATTAGTAGTTCATTCCTCTTTAACAGTAGCTGATAGTATTCTGTTGAAAACTGTAGTTTCTTTATCTCTTTCCCTATTGATAGACATTTGTGTTGTTTACAGGTTTTGGCAGTTATGAATAAAGTTGCTATAAGCATTCATGTACCGGTTTTGATATAGGTCTATGTTTTAACTTCTGGGTAAATAACTAGGAGTAGAATTTCTGGATCATATGGAAGTGTATGTTTGACTTTAAAAGAAACAGCTGAACTGTTTTCCAGAGTGATTATACCATTATATGTTCCCACCAGCAATGTATGATAAACCCACTTGCTCCACATCTTGCCACCACTTGGTTTCATTAGTTTTTGAAATTTTAGCCATTATAGTAAATGTGTAGTCATACTTAGTTTTAATTTGCATCAGTCACCTCTAATAACTAATGATATTGAGCATCATTCATGTATTTATTTGACATTCATTTATCTTCTTTGGTGAATTAAATGCATTCATTTTTAAATTGGGTTCTCTTATATTAAGAGAACTTTATGTTTTGAGGATAGGATCCCTTCGTCAGATATTTGTTTGCAGATAATTTTTGCATATGTGGCATATCTTTTCATTCTCTTATCTTTTAAAAAGCAGACATTTTCAATTATGATGAGGCCCTATGTATAATATTTTTTATGTTTGTCCTGCTTCTGTCCTAAGCCAGGATTACAAAATGTTTTCTCATAAGTTTTCTTTAAGAAGTTTTATAGAACTCTTAAATTTAGTTCCTGATCTATTTCAAGTTAATATTTGTATTTAGTGCAAGGTGAGGGTCCAGGTTTTTTTTTTTTTTTTTTTTTTTTTTGCATACATACATGCTGTTGTTACAACACTATATGTTGAAGTGAGTACCTTTGTCCCAGGTAAATTCCCTAGCACTTTTGTCAAAATGAATTGATTGTCTATGTATGTCTATTTCTGGATTCTCTTGATTCCGATATTATACAGTCAGTCATTATCACACTTTTTTGATTATTGTAGCTTCATAGTCTTGAAATTAGGTAGTGTTAGTCTTCCAACTTTGTTTTTTTCCCCCCCCAAAATTACTTTGCCTATTCTGGCTGCTTTGCAGTTCTACATATAATATCTTAAAATCAATTCATCAGTTTCTACCAAAAAATCTGTTATGATTTTAATTGAGATTGTGTTGAACTGTAGATTAATTTGAGGAAATTGATGATAATATTGAATCTTCTAACTAAATGCTAAGCTAATTCACTAGTAATAGAGTGATCTTTTAAATACTAATTTTTATTTCTTTTGTTTTCATTTTTATTAACTTCACAGTATTTTCTGATTTCCACTGTGATTTGGTTTTTGACCCTTGGGTTATTTGGAAGTATGTTGTTTAATTTCTAGATATTTGGAGGTTTTCAAATTCCTCTCTGCTGTTGGTTTCTAATTTAATTCTGTTGTGGTCAGAGAACACATGATTTCAGTACTTTAAAGTTTATTGAGAATTATTTAATGCCTGAATATATTAGCTAATTTGCTGAATATTTCATTAAGCTTTGAAAAGAATATGTATTCTGTTATCTGTTTTTGGAGTAGAGTGTTTAATAAATATCTATGAATTCCAGTTGGTTCAGTTCTTGAGATTTTCTATATCCCTACTGAGAAGAGTATGGAAACCTCTAATTATGATTATAGATTTATCTTTTTTTCCCCCCTGTCAGTTTTTGTTTCATGTGTAATGGAATTCTATTATTGGTACATATGTTTAGGATTTTTATGTCTTCTTTATGATTTGTCTCCTTTATCATTATAAAATGTGAGTTTTTATCTCTGATGATATTTCTTATTCAGAAATTTACTTTGATATTAATATAGCCACACTACCTTTCTTTTGATTAGTGTTTGCATTGTATATCTTTTCCATCCTTTTGCTTTTAATCTGTTGCTATCTGTATATTTAGGTTAAATTTCTTGGAGACAGTATGCTCATTCTGAAGCTCGTTTTTAAGCCTTGTTAAGATAGGTCTACAATAGTCTGTACTCTGTGGATGGTTTATTCCTGCTTCTATGATGTGAAGTTCTGTGATTTCTACTGAATTCCCTGTAAGGACTTAGGACTCTGACTGGTTAGAACGCAAACATCTCCCAGCTCTGTGTGAACCCTGGGAATTGTTCTCCCTACTCCTCAGTTGTCCTTTGTCCCACCTTTTATCCTACAGATAAGACTGAAGGAAATCCCTAAGCAGATTTTTCTGGAGCTGTTTTTAATCTATCTGTCTAGATATCTATATCTATCTATCTATCTATCTATCTATCTATCTATCTATCTATCTATCTATCTATTTATCTGTCTGTCTGTCTGTCTGTCTGTCTGTCTGTCTATCTAATCTATCATCTATCTATTTATTCATCCATCCATCCATCCATCCATCCATCCATCGTCCATCTATCATTTATTTTTCCTGTGTAGCTCCCTCCTCTTCTGAACTCCTCTCTGCAGTTTCAGGTTCTTTTGGAGCCTCTCTGAACTCAGCAATTGTCTCTTCAGTGGAATTGCTGTACTGCAATTATTATTTCCCTTCCTGTTCTTTTTTTTTTTTTTTAAACGTCCACAGCACCTGGTATTCCTAGGTGGTCTCCCATCCAAGTAGAGTCAAAGAGGTATTGGATAAGAACAACAGCCATCTATGTTAATGTGGAATGGGAAGGATCCTGATAGGGATCGTAGTCAAAGTAATGTCCTGGATGGCTAATTGGGAGTACAGTTGATGTTCTGGAGCGTTTTTATTTCATTGGTTTTTCTTTTTTAAAAAAATTTCCCCAAATACTATTCATACTGATATCAAACAGTATTTTATCTTAAAATCAGTCAGATATACTCATTGAGAATCCAAATGGACCATTGTAGATTATTTTGATTCTTTTTATCTTTTTTCACATATCTTAATTGCATTTTAGCCATTTCTCGATAACTCATATGATACTTTCCAAATTTAGAATTTTGAAAACTGTCAAAATGTATAGCATTTACCTTCTTTCTCTTCAGCATTTTTTGTTGAAAAGAAAAACACTTTATCTATGGAAAAATATTATTTAAAAAAATCTGGGGTTTCTTGGATATTTCTTCATATTATCTCAATTTTAATGACATTTTTAAAATCTTTATTTTAAACAAAGGACTAAAGAAAATATTTCAGTGGTAATATTGTATTTAGTAGAAGAGGAGGAAATCAAATATACTGGTTTGGTTAAAAAAAAGTCTTCAAAATCAAAATTGTATTAAGCAACAGCTACTTAACAGAAGAGGTATACCTTCAGGAAAGACTAAATTTCATCAACTATTTCATATGTTTACTATGTATTAAACATTACATTATATTCTTTGAGTAAAATAAAATTTCTAAATTTATGCTTCCCTGAGAAGTAGATATCATTCTCTTAGACTGCCTAACTTAAGTTTCCTAACTTCTGTTCCTCACTTCACTGGCTTTGGAATATAATACAGTGCCACACAATTGATTATTAAGAAGTTAGGCTTATGGGTGCTGCAATATATAATATTTTAAAAATGAATGTCTTTCCGATTTCATTTCTTACAATGGCATTACCAAAAATGGTATGGAGTGGTGGTTCTGCCATTGAATACCACCCAGTTAGCTGTGTCGCCCAGTGTTACTAGTGAAGAAAGTTGAAACATTTTAACTAAAATCAGGGTTTGTACACATCTTTTTATTTCAGTGATACAAATGCTCTCATATATGAAAGGCCACCCCTTTGTTCTTTTGCACTAACTTATATCTTTTACATGAAGCCTTTCTTGATTATTCTGAAATATAAGATCAGACTGTACTGACCTCCTTTTGTGATTCCTTTAGCTTCTACTTTTCTAATGTGTGTTTTAAACACATGAACACTGAAGTCTCAGTTGTGTTGTCTTATGTTCTGAACTAGAGTGAACTCTTTAAGGCTTATAGGTAGGTATGCTTGTCTTTCTTCTTTTGTATTCCTCATAGCACTAAGGTTAGCATTTCTTTTGGAGTGACCCTTCAAGAAATACTTTATTGACTTCTCAGGACGTGAGGTCAGTCTTAACGCAATACCTGTCATCTCATTTAGTGCTGGGGTACCTTGATTGTTTAACGCCTTGACCCCACCGTGCTCCATGCATTTCTACCCCAAAGCTGCCTGCAGAGTTAAAGAGGAGACCCTGACAGGTAGAGGAGGACAGTTTTTCATGTCAGTATCTGGAGTGATTGTATGACTTAGGAAACTTGTGATTTTTGAAAACACTTGTTTGATTACCGAGAGCTGTATTGGACTAGAAGTCAGGAGACCAGGTTCCAGTCACACTTCTGACACTGAGCAGAAGAATTTTATCCTTCAGTAACCTGTGTGGTCTTTGGCTTTATAGTCTGTGAAATGTGGGACTTTGACTAAGTGATCTCAAAAGTTCCTTCTAGCTCTGAAATCCTGTGATTCTCTGAAAATGTGTTTTCCCAGTCCTTAATGCTTATTGCAGATAATTTTCTATTGTTACATAGCTAAGGAAGTTAAACTTAAATCTAGGCAAAATTTAATGAGCTGGGAGCAGGAATTGTAACAACTGAGCTGGATCTGGTTGCAAAATACTCACTTTCAGATTCCTTAGGATTTCTGTTGAGTAGGGGCATAAGCCTTATTAAAACTTCTTATTCACTGTTTGCTAGAGGGAATTCTAACACAATCCATTTATCAATCACAGTTACTTATAAGATGGAGTATGAATGTGCATTCGTAAGAATTTTGTATTACATGTGCATATAATATCGTTATCATTTAGAGGTAGTATATCCTTTTGAACATGTATAAAATTTAGTCTTAGTAACATATGTCTGTATTTCATTATCTCATATTGATAGAATTATTTGTGTAATACACACTTTCACTGATTTTTTGTCTCAATATAATTGTCATATGAATGTTGTTTTTAAGATTTAATAGCTTTTATGTACCTGTTAGTCATAGATCAACTCTACCAACTTACTATTTTGGGATTCTTTCAGCATGATTAGTCAAATAAAAATAAAGTCAGCCCCGATTTTTATTTCTATCAAATGTTCTATAATGTGTTAATACTAGTATGTTTACTACACTCCAGTTTATTAAATTAGCTTAAAATTATGTAAGCAAATGTATTTTTAACTCTTTTATCTGATATATAATAGTGTTCCTGTTAGGAAAATTTATTTTTAATGTGTATATTAAGATGCCTGATTTTAAGTCAGATTAGATCCATATTAAAGTTATTATTTCAAAATACTATGCAAATGACAGCTATATGAACATGGACTACTAGAATCTTATTGGAGAATGATGGTGAATAGAAAATATTGAAGAAAACAGCATAACAATTATAATTTAGAAGCCATGGTCTCTATATTTAAAATTAATATTTTATGAAGCTTATTTCCCAGTACTGAAACTCTGAGATAAGTAAGAATCTGTTAAGTATACAGTTTTGCCTCTAGGAGGATACAGGGTTTTTTTAACCTTTAATTTGAAAAATTTCAAACATTCTGAATAATAGAGGATTGAATATACCCATCACTTTGACTTAATAATTAACAGTCTGGAAATTTTGTTTTATCTATTTTTGGGTGAAAAGTTTTAAAGTAAATTATAGATACCATGCCTTTTGTTTCTAAATACTTAAGTACATATGCATTTCCGGAAGCCAAAGACAATTCATTGTTATAAGAATGCCACTACCACACTGAACAAAATTAATATAATTCCTTACTATCTGATAGTTTTACTTCTTCTGCTTCCTTCTTTATCCTAAAATTCATGAGAAAATGGTAATACAATTTTTTATTCTAATTGTACTTTAAGCTCGCTCTTTTTTTTTTTTTTTTTAAATTAAATATCGCAGTAGATTTTTCTGCCACAACTTCCCTTTCTGTAACTGAGGAGCCTAGATCATATGATTTCTTTGGTCCCTTTTAGCTCTCATAGCTGCTAACTCCTTGATAGAACTGGTTGTTAGCTTTGAATCTGACTTAGGAACTAATGGTACAGAACCAGATAAGCTTGATTTCTTTCAGGAGAACAAGTTTCTCGTCTTGTAAATAAGAAAGCAGGGATTGTGTTTTGTTCACTGATGTGTATCTAGGAACTGGAACAGAACATGGCATATAATAAGTACTCAATAAATAATTGATGAGTGAACAAGGAGTAATTAAATAGGTTAAAGCATAAATGAATTGATTGATTAGTCATTCAGCGTTCAGAAGTAATAGGTAAAGCCAACCAAAGTGTAGCAACTAAGCCCTTTGTACATTTCTTAAATTTCTGTTGAGAGAAATCTATCCACTATATCAAGAGATCTTTACTACTTAATATAGCCATTATGAGTGTTTTCTTATAGATAGAGCTCTGTCAGCATATTTACAAAGAGAAACTGAGAATGGGAACTGATATGGGTTGAACTGTGTCCTTTCAAGAGATGTTGAAGTCCCAAACCCCAGTATCTGTGAATGTGAACTTATATGATTAGGGTCTTTTTGAGTTAAGATGAGGTCTAGGGAAGGCCCTAATTCAATGACTGGTGTTCTTATGAAAGGGAAAACTTGGAATAGAGACAGACTTTCATAGAGGAAAGATAATGTGAAGACACAGGGAGAATGACTTCTACAAGCCGAGTGCCTGAAACAACCAGAAGCTTAGGAGAGAGGCATGGGAACAAGATCATCCCTCACAGCTCTCAGAAGGTATCAACCATCAACCCTGTCAACAGTTTGATTTCAGACTTCCAGCCTCCAAAACTGTGAGACAATACATTTCTATCATTTAAGTCATCCAGTTTGTGGGACCTAGTTATTGCAGCCCTGCAAAACTAATACTAATACAGGGACTTAGATATAAACCTTTGGGTGGGGGTTGAGATATATATTTTCCAAATAATTTTAATAAAAAATCTCAGGATAATGTTCTATTTCATGTAAGTTGCTAACACCTTAGCATGAATACCAGTGTATTTTGGCCATATGTGAACTTTGTGCACCAAAACAGGCAAAGAAAAGGTAAAAGAGGAAAAGTAAGAAGAGAGCAGGAAGAAATATCCTTTTATTTCCCATAGGGCCACTCCAGGCAGGACCCAATCAGTTAGTGTTTTTAACATGATTTGTTCTTAAAAAAGGATCTCTAAGCAATTCTTGAATATATGTGGTGGGATCTCCACTTCATAATACAGTCTACTCATTTATTCTGGAGCTAAATGTTCTTGTTCAGGATCAAAAAGAGGGGTACTTACCTTCTCCTAATCCCAGGCAAAAGGTTTGATAGAAGAAGATGGCAACTATTTGCAGATTCAGTATAGAATAGTTAAGGTTATGGGCTCTGGAATCTGACACCCTGGCTTTGAGTTCTGGCTCTATCTCTTGTTAGCTCTGTGTTCTTAGCCATATTATTTTACCTCTCTGTGATTCCATTTCCACATCTAAAAATAAAGATAATTGTACCTCCTTTAAATAGGTATTTTAAGAATCAAATGACTTAAAGATGTGAAAGGCTTATACAGCTATCTGGCTCATAGTAAACAGTAAGTAATAGTTAGAAAATGTTTCAATATTATTTTACTTATAACAAAAGAACACTTCATCTTATTTTGCTCCCCAAGAATTATTTAGATTCTTGTCTCTTGATACAACTATGAATCTGCCACTCAGTCCTTCATAAACCGAGAAAACTAGGAACAGGTTGGATTCGGGTGTTTGCCACCAAGCACCCCATTTGCATTTGGTAAAAAAACGAATAAATAATTTTCATGTATCCTCTTCCTCCTTCTAGTCACTTTTTCCTTATTCATTGAATCTTCACTTACCCAGCCAACTACACCATTTCCAGAGTTATCTTTGACACTTTCTCCCTACTTTCCTTCCCATCTCTCTCCCCGCCTCCTTCCCACCCTCTCCCTTTTCCCCTCTTCTCTCTTATCTAATAACTTGCTGCTTTTTTCTTTGTCTCCCTTCTTTTGTTCAACAGTGCCCTAGTCCAACTTCCTATTGCTTCTTGCCTGGATGATTATTATTCTATTCTCCTAAATGGACTCTCTGCTTCCATTTCTTCATTATGATGCTGCCAATGCTGGTAATACTTCTATTCCTTAAACAAAACAAAACAAAACAAAACTTCAGTGACTTCTGCTTGCATATGAAAATCATATCCTAACTTCTTAGTATGGTTTTCAAAGCTTCCTGTGAACTGATGCTAACCAGTTTTTTGGCTTGGTTGTGTACCAGTAACCTCTCCACTCCCAACACACGCTGACCCATGCCCTGGTTTTCCTTCTTGTGTTATTTCTTCTTTCTGTTTCCATTTGTGGAAGTATTAGATATTTTTCAAGGCCTAACTTTTTTCTCAGTACCCCAGTTAGAAATGACCTCTCCTTGCTTTAAAATATTACTAAATTTAAACCTGTTATACTTTTGTCACAGTACACGTTACCTCTAGACCTGTAGATATGCTTATGTCATCTCCCATTCCTATATGTGGCACATATGGAAAAAACTGAAAATTCTGGTCAGAATGATTGAAGTTCAAATCTCAACTTTGCCAGTTCGTTTTACACAGAACACCCAACCTTACTCAGCCTATTTTTCTCATTCTCAAGATATCTTAAAATTACTTCCTCTTAGAGTCATGAGAATTAAATGATTTGACCTCTGTAAAGCACCTGATGCTTTCACATAGTAAGCTGACCTTTAAATAATAAGGGCAGCTTACTATGTGAAGAGTACTGATGGGAGAGTACTAACACCACCTCCCACCCCTGCCCCGTGTAGTGGAAAAATCGGCTATGATTTTTGACTCCTCCAAAACAATAGGCTACTAATAACAATACATATTTGTATGCTATATGTATTATATACTGTATTCTTACAATAAAGCTAGAGAAAAGATGTTAACAAAATAATAAGGAAGAGACATTTACAGTATTTATTGATACTGTAAATACATTTACAGTATTTATTGAAAAAAAAAATCCCCGTATAAGTGGACCCATGCAGTTCAAAACTGTGTTGTTCGAGTCAATTATGTTAAAAAAAATGTGTTCGTTTTTCTTTTTTTTTTTTTTTAAATGTAAAGTTCTGAATAGTTTATCATACTTGATACTCAGGTGTCTATTGGAAAGAATTTTGCTTCATTTTGTCCAATTATTACCATCAAGTCAAATCAATAAAAGTTTATTTAAACCTACTATGCAGAAGGCCTTCCTATAGATACAAAAATGTTATACAGCATTATCCTAGCCCCTTGTGTCTGGGAGCTTATAACTTGTAAAACTTGTAAATGGGGGGCCAAGTCATAAATGAAAGAAAAGCAAATAACTTTGTACATTTTAAAATAGTAAACCCATGTAGACACAAATAAAAATTCAGTAAGTTGCCTTTGATTGAAGGGATCTGCATACCAGAATAGGATTCAGTTATGAGTAGTGAATCCAAGAAGCGCGGTATGAAGTAGAGTACAGAACTTGGGGTATCCCTAGAGGGGTGCCAAATTGAAGACAAAAACACTTTCCATGTAATTTACTGTAAAGAAGAGTTATCGCAAGTTTTCTTTAATTGGTAGTTTTACCCATCAATTTGGAAAAATAAAGCAATGTAAGACCCTACAAGCATTAGGAAGCAAAACAGATGAGAAGAAAAAGTTTAACTAAGTTCAGAACTTGAGAATGTGCCATATATGGGTACATATCTGTCTAGGTAAAATACAATGTTGATTTTTGAGACAGGCTTATTTAGAATAGGAAAGTTATACTTTTCATGGTCATCAGAGGCAAATTTGTTTTTTATCCACATTTGTTTAGCGCTTTTAATCAAAGCTATGATTTATAGACTACCTATGTCAAATCCATTTCTCAGAGAAGCAGATCCTGAGAAAGAATTAGGAGAGCAAGCACTTTATTTGGGGAAGGAAGTTTATTACCTATGAGAGATAAAAGGAGAAGAAACAGGATTGGACAAGGAAAACTTTCTGAATGGGGATGTTGATATGACACTTGTGAAAGAAAGGACAAGGAGGATTGGGCAGGGAGAGCTCAGACTATGATACAGTTCTGATAAAGTCTTGGCCAACCCATTAGGGAGCAACAGAGCAGAAAGGGCCCCCTAGAAGACTCTCTGGGTGGAAATGGCCACTCCCTATCCCCACAGTGATCACTCTTTGGCAGGAACTTCCCAGCAAGAGTGTGGTCTTGGCTCTTATGCTGTGGCAGTTCCTGACAATCTTGCTACTGCAGGTTTTCATCTTAGTGTACTCCTCATGGATGAAAGGTCAGTTCTTTCATGATGGAGTTATACCTCAGTGACTTCCACACTACCTTTTCAATAATACGATATTAAAATCAAAAGTCCATAACAGCATTAAGTCAGATTAGTTGTTTTTTGGAGTTGCTGAGAAATTCACTAAACAAAACACTTTGTAGAAGTTAGACTTAGTGTTGAGTGACTTGCAGTATTTGGGTACATCACATTATTTTTCATCTGTTAAATGTGAATAATGACACACATCATTGCTACCTTCCTCACAAAGTTATAAAAAAAAAAAAAGCATATATAAGAAAGGTGAAAAAAACGAGTACCTAGTGGAAATATGAGAGGCAGTGCAGTGTAATAGATCTGTGAAAAGAAGCAGACAGGGCTATCCTTTTACTCGTAGAGAAAGGAAACAATTACTAAATTCAGAAAAGTTGCATAAAAAGAAAATCGTTTAAAATGCATTAGGGAGCTAGATTTTAAATTTTCCTATGTCTAGTCTTATTATAATGCAAATAATCACCCTCTACCTGATCTTATTGATCTTGAGTTTCCTATTAGAGGCTGACCTAAAAATTATGTATTTATACTTAAAATAAAAAATATCGACTAGTTATTTTTGATTTCGCAGAAAAGGAGTAATATAAAAAAAATTCATTAAAACAAGTTGTACTTTAGATTGGCAAACTTTTTCTGTAAAGAACCAGACAGTAAATATTTTAGGCTTCTATGGGCTCTCTGGGCCATATATGGTTCTCTGTTGCATCGTCTTTTTCTTTTTTACAGTCCTATAAAAATGTAAAAATTATTCATAGCTCAAGGACTTGCAAAAACAGGACCTAGACTGCAAACCCTACTGTAGATTGAGTTGTACTTAAACTTATTTTTATTGCAACAAAATTTCAGAAATGGGCAGAACCCCAAATTCTATATTGTGTTTAAAGGAAGACAATGAACTTTGAAATCATATTGGCATGGGTTTGAATCCTTCTTCCATCCTTTACTAGCTCTGTGACTTGGGCAAGTTATTTAACTAGTGGGACGCTGAACTTTCTCATATCTAAAATGAGACTAATGCTGCCTGGTTGGGTGATTGACTGGATTTAATGAAATAATTTGTGAAAGGTACTTTGCTCAGTGATTATCACATAATTAGAACTTCAACAAATGTTACTTCCTTGTTTGACATTTCCCAGCCTTTTTTCCCCTTAGTTTGAATTATTGTAAAACAATTCTAGACTGTGTATTTCTACTAAGTTATCTTAGTAGAAACTCTCACTTTAATCTAATTTGAGACAAAATAATGTCAACGTTTTGATTACTTGGGACAAATGATTGGCTTTATTTCCTCATATTAAACTTCTATCCACCAAATACAATCGCTCCTAAATTTCTTTAGTTGTGCTTCACAATCTATAATTTAAAAATATGGATAGACTCTGGTAGTAAAATTTTCATGAGAATTTTAGATAATTTATCTAATTCTCATCGAATCTATAAGAATATATGTATTTTGAACCACATGCCATACTAATAGGTAAAAATCCAAACTAAAAAAAAAAAGGATTTATATAGTGAGGTGGAGATAGTCGTTTTACTTTTTTGTTTAATAGCCTTCCATGGTTATTTGAATCCTACCCACAGCTCTCTATTAGGACCACCAATTATGCATCCAATATCGGAGCACCTAATATGTAAAGCATACGTTAACATATATGAAGGGAGAAATAGAGAGCAGTACAATAATTGTCGGGGGCTTCAATACCCTACTTTCAACAATGGATAGATTATCTGGCCATAAAATCAATGGGGAAACATTGGACTTAAACTACATGTTAAACCAGGTGGACCTAATCGACATACAAACATTTCATTCAACAGCAATAGAATACACATTCTTCTCAAGTGCACATGGAACATTCTTTAGAATAGATCACGTTAGGCCACAGAATAAGTCTTAATAAATTTAAGAGGATTGAAATCATAGCAATCACTTTTTCTGATCACAATACTATGAAGAAAACTGCTCCTGAACAGCCAGTATGTCATAGAAGAAATCAAAAGGGAAATCAAAATAATACCTTCAGACGAATGAAAATAGAAACAATAGTCCATAATTTATGGGATTCAACAAAAGCAGTTCTAAGAGGGAAGTTTATAGTAAAAAAAGTACTACATTAAGAAAAACAAAAGAGCTCAATTAAAATAACTTTATACCTAAAGGACTTAGAAAAAGAAGGGCAAACTAAGCACAAAGTTAGCAGAGGTAAGAAAATAAATTTCAGAGTGAAAATAGAAACTAAGAAGACCATAGAAAAGATCTTTGAACCTGGAGTTTTTTGAATGCAAACAAAATAGACATGTTTAGCCAGACAAAGGAAAAGAGACCTAAATAAATGAAATCAGAGATGAAAGAAGAGACATTACAACTGATAACACAGAAATAAGAATCATAAGAAACTACAATCAACAATTATATATACCAACAAATTAGATAACCTGTAAGAAATGGATAAATTCCGAGAAGCATTCTACAACCTACCAAGATTGAATCATGAAGAAATAAAAAATCTGTACAGGAAATTAGTAAGGAGATTTAACCAGTAATCAAAAACTTCCCAACAAAGAAATATCCTACCTCAAGGACCTGGGAGTTATCTTTTTAAAGTGTTATCTTTGAGAAACATTATACTCCTCAACCACCAGTCTTGAAAGGAGGTTAGGCGCCTAAGCACCAGTTAGTAAACATAGATAACCTGGCCATATTTACCACCTCCCCTAATGTCCTCCAATACTTTCCACTAGGTCGCCCCTGGTGATTAAAAACTTCCCCACCTTTTGTTTCAGTGGAGTTGAGTTTAATCTCTGCCCTATTGCAGTAGTCTCTGTCACCTACTGCAATAGCCTTGAATGTTTCTGTTTACCTTGTGCAGTGCTATTTCCCTTTGACAGTGATTGAGAGTGAAGACTCTGGAGTCCTAGACTCTGGCTCCATTTGACTACACAAGTTACATAATCTCACTAAACTTCAGTTTGATTTTGAGGAAAATGGAGATAATGGTACCTACTTACAGGATTTCAGTGAGAATGGCATGAGTCAATGAATGTAAAGCTCTTAGCATGCTTAGATGTATATTATGTACTCCATAAATTTTAGGACTTTTGGTTAATGACCACATGCAAAGCTGCTTGATAGCTTTTTTTCTTGCTCTTTCTTTTTAGTAAAGTTCTCTTGTATTTAATACATGTTTCCAGTTGTTGAATTATCAGTATGTGCATTTCTGGAATGTCTACTTTGCAAAGTGAAGCCTGTCTATTTAGTTTTTGAAATAAAGGTAAACATGCATCATAAATAGTGAAAACAGGCAACCAATTATACATCTGATCCTGAAGTCTTGTTACTTAGGGCAGAGGGATCAGTTACTTTTGAGGCCGTTGGTCGAGAGACAAAACTGAGATATCATATTTTTAGACACTGTAGCAAACTATGTTCCCCAACAAACGAAGAAAACTCTATGCTGTTTATATTTTGAAGTTCAAAATGCCTCCTAGTTAGGCTATCCTGAAACCAAAAAATTAAACTAAAATTTAAATACTAAAGTTTCTTTTAATAGATATCACATTTTAAAATACAATTTTTTTACAGTACTTTATTGTCTTAAAGCTACATCATTAAACGTTGCTTCAGTCCTTAAATTTTAAAGAAATACACGTGAAAGAACACATTTTAAAAGTTGAAACTGCTTTCTTTTTGAGGGGAGCATGGTAACATCTAGTTGGGAACTACTATATTTTAACTACATATCAGAATAAATATCTAGTCATAACAGTTTCCTATTCAGTGTATGCTATATCTGTAAAAGTACTTCTTTCTCTAAAAGTAATCTGAGAAAAATTTACTTGAGTTACCTTCTGACTTTTAACAATTTATATTGTTTAGAGACCCTATGAGCAATTCTGACTGACTTACAAAAATAACAGTAATGATATGGATCTGTCTGAAATGCCAAAAGTATTGCATTGATATTCCATTCTTAAATACAGACAATATAATGGTATTTTGGTGGGCTTTCTTTTGTTTTTTGTTTGTCTGTTTATTTAGTCATTACTTCTTATAGTCTGTTCGCTATTTTTATACTTCCTGTTAATGGAGACTCCTGTAACAGTAGGTTTACATTTTTAGATTGTTTGCTGTCATCTCCCCCTCCCTGCTTGAAACAGTTTTATGTTACAGGGAGGGGGTTATAAGAAAAAGCAGAGCCTCATAAACTGTATAAATACAGATAAAAAACATGTTGTGGTTTATAATGTCTAGATGCCCACCTGGAGGGAAGAGAATTTGGGAGCAAAATAAAAAGACTGAAAATCTAAGTCAATTCAGAAACAAGATATACCTATGGTGAAGTAAAGATTTAAGTTGGAAAGTTAGTTGTTATGGCCCCCCGTTGTATATATTTTATCCTAAGGCACCATTTAGATTAATAAAATGTAGATCTAAAGGCTGTTCTTAACCTAACAGTTTCTTAAGACTTAATTATAAAGGTTATATTTTCTGAGGACGAAAGCATTATTCACTTGTCTGTTCATGTCTTCCAGGTTTATCTTGCAGATTATGGACTTTCCTACAGATATTGTCCCAATGGGAACCACAAACAGTATCAGGAAAATCCTAGAAAAGGCCATAATGGGACAATGGAGTTTACCAGCTTAGATGCCCACAAGGGAGTAGGTAGGTTTCTTTTTTTATTTTATTTCAGAAGAATGATTAAAGAGTAATAAGGCTTCACGAAATGACCTTTGAATACTCAGTTTGAAGAGTGAGAGCATTGGTGAGATTTTTATCAAAAGTAGTGAATTCCTATATGCTAGTGAATATTTGTCTTAGCAGGGGGAGGAGATGGACTATGACAAGTGAGAAAGAGCAGAAAGGTATCAAGTAAGCAAAGCTTGATGCCCATTTTGGGCAGGAAGTTACTAATTTGTATAGGTTAAAGTTGGAAGTCAGCAACTGAATTTTTATCCTGTAGTGAGTATTAGATTTGGTAAAAGTGCACATCTGAAGAGTTATTTCTGTTTTTCATTGCGCCCTTCTCAGAACTTTAGAAGATATTATATCTCAACAATAAGAAAATCTTTTCTGAAACTATAAAGTGTTAACTTGTGGAAATCTCTCCTAGTCGCCTTTCATATATCTTACTTATTTAAACTCACTTTGATGGTATTGGAAACACATTTGCAGGTAAATTACATACATAGTCCTTTTATTGGATATTGATTGCACTGCCTTGCATTCCAAGGCAGACTTAATTCAACAATTCCCTAATTAGTTAAAGTCATAACCTATGTCTTGTATTCATTTACCATTAATTAAACCTTAGCTGTTTATTACACTGCAGTCCAAATCCAATAGCCGACCCAGAAAGCCATGGAAAAGGAAGTAGGAGGTCAATATTGAAAATATATGGTGCAGAGTCCCACTGATGGTTGCTTTGTTCACAATCAATATGGTCAATGCAACTGTACTTTCTTAGTTGCTCTGTCAGCAAGACAAAAAGTCAATTCTAATGTTATGCTAGTAAAAAAATGGTGATTATTGAAAAACTTTGGCTTTCAAAATTATAGTCTTTGTAAACTTTGTTTATAAAAGTACTTTCAAATATGCTTTACCATACAAATAATTTTTTAACAGCTTTGAAAGAACCACATTTTCACTAAAAGGCAATTAGACATTTGCACTTGTTAATGGCTGTTGAACTGTTACCTTAAACTGAGACTTTCTAACGAGTTTTAGTTGGTGCAAACAAGTGTATATTATTGCCTTTTCTATTAAAAGGACCATTGACCATGTAATGTAGAGGGTCTTGATCATTTTCCGGAGCAATTAAAACCCACACTAGTTTAAGGTAGGCCAATGAAAAAGTAAAACAAGTGTTTCAGTTTGTATACCTTCTTCCTTTCAGGAAGAATCATAGGTTAAATTTTCTGAAATAGAAATTAGAGTTTTATACTTTCGATCAGAGTAAAAGAAATCACTACAATTTCTTTTCAAGGATAGTTTGTTTAGAAAAATCATGATCATTCAGTAAGTAATATTGTGTATTTTTTCAGCATTTACATTGTTAATCAGTGAGCATTTAAAGATATAAATGGACATGGCTTTAATTAAGAAAGGTAAGAATCAACTCCTCATTGATTGTGGGTTCTTTTTCAATTTAAAGTTCTTTTACTTTCAATGAATTTTGTTCTTCACTTTTGCCAGATTGATTAGTACGAAAGAATTTTCAGAAGCCTGAAAGTACTTTTTTGATAGTGGTATAACTGGAAATTCATCTTACAGATTCTTAAGCATCAGCCCCTGGTAATGTTAATAAGGACATTTATGATTGGACCACTTGTTTCAACTGATAGTTGTAATGCTGATCCAATCTGGTTTCGACTATTAAAACATCTGAGAAACAAGTGAGATTTTGGAATGGGAAGTAGCATTGTTACGTGGTGTTCTGGTCAGTTTGGACTATGGTAATTCTGAAAGTTCGCTGCAGTTATTCCATAGCTTAGAGCATTGTTTTTCTTGTGCTGTCTTCATAAAAGGTCTGAACAGATTTTTACTCTGTAAAATTTTATTTTTTTATTTAATTTAATTTTTTTCACTCTCAATAATTTTTCACTCTCCATTTAATTTTTTTCACTCTCAATCATAATACATGTTGATGAGTTGCGTAGATTTCACCATGTTGAGGGGAGAAGATTGAATTGAGAATGATGGTAGAAAGATATTACCTCCCTGGGAGGACTATTCAGGGAAGAGCCTGCATTAACACATTTTTGGTATTTGCTGGAAAGTTATATGCTGGAGTGAATATTTTTATCACAGGTTTCATAGGATTCCTATAAAAAGACGATCCCTTAATGTATTTAAAATAGAATTTACACTAAACTTCTAGGCATATTTATATCTATTGTGTATTGTGTATATAGATATACACAATACATATATATGTATATAGATACACGTATGTACACTTATACACCCACACATCTATATCTCTCTATATATGTACATTTGCTGAAATTTTAATATGCAGTTTTAGTTCGGTATATAAAATGAAAGGTTTGATATCCTCAAAATTTTTAATACTATTCTTTCCTCGTGTTTTGCAAAATAAAACATTTTTAATTTTCCAAAATAAAACATTTCACTTTAGGATTTTATTAGAAATGAAATAATCATTTAGCCATATCTAAAAAAAACAATAAACAGGACCATAAATCCTGAAGGTTCAATGCAGAAGGTCAGATTCTTAAATATTCATGTGTTTACTTTCAGTACAGTCACTATGTATTTTAATCTCAGAAAAATCTTCCCTGTACCAATCCATCTATGAGATCAAATAAATACTTAGATAAAGCAAAGGAAAACGTAAAGAGCAAAACAAGTTATCACTAGGAAATGGAACCTCTAGTTGTCAAAGCACTTATTTGTTAGGTATATCTGTGTGTGGTCAGGCCCAGGGAAGTATTCAGGCTTCAATCTAAAACTGATTTATGAATTAGCCATTTAACAGAGACTGTTAATCTGATCAGACTATCTGGTCTCTGCTACTTTTTGTGGCAATGGCTATTCAGAAATCATAGCTAAATTGTTTTTCTGTAGATTAGTTGGATTTGTACAGTGAAGGAGCTTATTATATAAGGCACCAATCAGCAGATTCGCCTAAGCATTTTCTAGTTCAACTTTATGTAAAAGCAGGGTAGCTTATATTATTACAAACCAAAAAATGTGAATAGGGATATATAGAGATGGATGGTTAGATTGTCAGATGGGTGAATGGATAGATAACTATTCCTGGAACTATCATACATCTATATATCTGAATGTTTTTTTTTAAAATTGCAGTTATTCTTCCAAACTCAGTTCTCTTGTATGACCTAAAGGTATTTCCTGATGGCCGAAGTGCTTCATTTAGTATAAAATTAGAGTCATATATGTTGGGCTTATCTTTTCTATTATTAACTTTTTATTCTTCATAAAAAAATAACATGTATAAACATAGACATATTTTGGGCTCATTGCCTGATAATTAAAGAGAATTATATCTGTGTCAAATATACTATTTTAAAATTTGTTACATTCTTAGTAATGTTAAAAAAGCAATATTTGGATCAATCTGTGGTGTGGATTTTTGTAGATTTTTCTACTCACTGAGGCATGCAGTCAATACCTAATTTCTCTAGAGATATATTGCATTTAACATATTGAGCTTTTTTAAATACTTCAGACCTGTGCAGTGAGTGTATAATACCTGTTTTAATTTGACATTATTGATGACCATATGATATCTAAATTGCATTTTGAATGTCCATTTGTTTATGTAATATATTCGGTATCAAGGAAAGAGTTATATTACATACTTTTTTATTTTTGCCAATTGCTATGGTTTATGAAATCCAAGTCTTGTGTTATTTCTTGCATGGTTTCATTTCACTCCAGTTTAGCACTCCAGCTTACAAAATATATGTGAAATAAACTGAGAATGTATTTTCATGTTACCAAACTTGGTGAAGTGACATGATTTACACAATATTTATCCTCTTAAACAATAATTCAAAAAAGGCACCCATTTTTCAATTATGATAAGATATTAAGGGGAACCATCAAGTTATTGATATGCTCTGTTTGATCTGTCAATAATCAGAAAAACATACTGTTGATTTCTGTTTTTAGGTAAATTTAACTGCTAAAAATAGTCTTTAGTTGATGTATAAATAAACAGTAATGAAGACACTGTTCTTTCTGGGTGGCACAACCCAATTTTGACATTTAGGCATGACTTTTAAAGTCATGACCTAGGTCTTGAACTATTTGGTTGGGTTAAGAATACACATTGGCCAAATGTAAGATACCTTTACCTTTGCCCTGTTGAATAACTTTCCTAAGCCTCACACAGTTGTGTTTCATTATAAACTAAAGTTAAAAGGTACTTAAAAGGTATAGAAAAAAATAAGAGAGACCTGGGTTTAATGTTTTATTTGCAATTTGCATTTTCCTAATATCCTTTTTGAAATTGCAAAGAAAATTTATCTGAATTTACAAAATACTGAATAACATAGGTTACTGGTTAGAAAAATAAGAATAACTTTAAATTTGTTTTGCCGATAGTCATCTTTCACTTCTCCAGGTGAACATCTTACTCAGATGCATTTTGCCTTCTTATTGTTATTTCTGAGCTTATGAACTAGTAGTTTTGAGCATTTAAACCTTGTCAGCTTGAGGCCAAAGTTTTCAAGTTAACTTTATTATTTCCTACCACATCTTGTTTATCTTCACACTTCATAATGTTACTCTATCAAAGAAATAAAACTAAACAGAAAACACATTAGGCAAATAATCACATCCATTTTGAGATTAACACTTGCACTTTTCTTTTTCTCCCAATTTCTCTTTCTTTCCATTTGGCGCATTAGGCCTAAATAATTTCACTTAAGTTTGTCTTTAGAATAAGGACCAGTTCTCTGAGTTGACTCCTCTGTTGTTCTCATACCAGCTTCCAAAGACCATTTAACACTTTAAAAATTAATGTTTTAACTAGACACCCTTCTTCATCAGAGCGAAGTGGTTTTAAAAAGTTTCATGAAAAGATAGTTGCATGAAAAATTTTGTTAGTGCTGCAGTTTAGACCTCAGAATACGATGCTTGTTTATTCCTTGCTAAAACAACTATCTTTGTTTTATATTAGTATATCATTTGGTGTTTTAAGTTAAAATGCCTTCTTCAAATACTTCTCTAAGAGTAGTATATGTGATGTTGTTAGAATGGTGTTAAAACTAATGATGGAGGCAAAGTAATTATTAGATTGAGTATGGGCTTTGATTCTGAAAGACAAATTTCAATGCAGAGCTCTGTCAGTTTTTGCTCTGTGATACTGAGCAGGTTATTTAACCTCTCTTAGCCTCTATTTTCTTATTTATCAACAAGGTTAATAATACTTGTTCTATATTGTTAGGATGATTAAATGAGGTAATATAAAATGCAGAGTGTCTGGCACAGGAGCAGCTTCATAAATTACATCACTTATTTTTCTTTTAATTATACATTCTTATGTCAGCTGTTTCTGGAATCTGCTTTCTAGTGAAATAGAGTTCGAGTCCCCACCTGTGCCTTTTTTTAATTGTTGTTACTCTTCGCAATACTTTATAATTTATTGCTCAATCTGAGCTATTGAGAACCATAGGCTTTCCAGGAAGAGTCTTTTACATTGCTCCAATATTAACAAACCGAATAAGAATTAGATGCTAAATTATATTTAGAAGTTAATAAGAGAGTATAGGAGAATAATATTAATAACCAAATCTTGCTACATTTCCAAGCAATAACACCAAAAGTAAAGTTTGATTTTTTAGGAAATCTATATGAAAATACACTGTTAATGATTATATTATCAAATATAATTTGAAGAACCCTATATATAATTAATTATACAGAAACAATAATCTATATTTCAACTTTTAAATGAAAAGATGTTTTATACTTAGATATTATAATTATTTCTATTTTTAATTTGTTGGGGTGGCATTGATTGATAAAATTATACAGGTTTTAAGTGTACAATTCAATACATCATCTGTATATTGCATTGTGTGTTCACCACTCAATATCAAATCTCCTTTCATCACCATGTATTTGACCCCCTTTACCATTCTCTACCTCCACTCTTCCCCACTTTTCCTCTGGTAACCACTAAACTGTCATCTCTGTCTATGAATTTTTGTTTGTCTTGTTCATTTGTTGTTTTCAGTTTTATATCACACGTAAGAGTGAGATAATTCTCAACTCTTTTTGTCCGACTTCTTTTAGCATAATCTCATGTTGTTGCAAATGGCAGTATTTAATCTTTTCTGTGGCTGAATAATATTTCATTGTATACATGTGCCACATCTTTATCCAATCATCTATCAAAGGACACTTCAGTTGTTTTCGTGTCTTGGCCACAGTGAATAATGCTGCAGTGAACATCAGAGTGCATATATTTTTACAGATAAGTGTTTTCAAATATTTGGGGTAGATACCCAGAAGAGGATTTGCTAGGTCATATGGTAATTCTATTCCTAAATTTTTGAGGAACCTCCATACTATTTTCCATAGTAGCTATACCAATTCATATTTCCACCAGCAGTGTATAAGGGTTACTTTTTCCCCACAACCTCTCAAGCATTTGTTAGTACTCTTCAGTTGTGAACAATTCTTGTTTTTCTTTGTATTTTCAGCATTTTATTTAATTCTTTTGAAATACAAAGGAGAAAATAGAATAATGTAGTAAATATTGACATATTCATTTCCTAGATTCAATAATTATTTTATTTTGATGTATTTTAAAGTCAAAGATGTTAATATTGAAGTTATTATTGTCATCTAGAATATTTATTTTTAATTAAATTAACATACATTAAAATGTTCTGTGTACAGTAGATAGAAGACAATTGTTGGTAGAATCTTAGAATTTACCTCCACTAAAACACATCAGATTTTACAATTTGTTTCTCTGGGAGGTAATAACAGGTAAGGTATGTACTTAGAAGTATTTTTAATACTTTTATCTCACTCTTTAATGGAGAGAAAGAGTAACTATAGGACTTTTAATATTACATGTATCCTATAGAACTTAATGGAAACAGTAGTAAAACATTTACCTAACCATGGTTATTAAAAGTATATGTGCAGTAAAGAAAATAAGTAAAAGTTTGAAAAATGTGATAATGTATTTTAATTAGGTAAGACCAAACTATAATAGTGAAGTAAAGTCAACTCTCAAAGGGCTATTTCAAATGAAGACCAGTTTACGAAAGATTGGCTTCAGAAATCTAAATGCCTTGTCATTACTTACAGCTTCATATCAATTAATCCCTCAGTTGGGGGATGGGAGGAAGTGACTGGGAAGGTTCATACCATTTTAATTCTGATTGCTTTTTTTCTCAAAGGGCCTCTTGTGTATAGCCTACTTCGTCCAAGCAGGTGCTAGAACATAATTTTTCAAAAATTAGAGGATGTGAATTTTTTTTAAGTGGTGGTAATCGGGAATTGCCATAATGGAAAAGGGACTTGTGAATGCATCTGTACAAATGGAACCATTCCATTATTAATGGGATATTTATTACTGAAGAAATCACTACAAAACAGTGTGGTAGAGATTATGTTTTTGTTTTAATAGGAGAGCCAAGACTTGCATTAGGACATTGTTGAAGCTTATGCAGAAAGTAAATGGCACCCATGGGACTGTAGAATTTTTCTGCTAGACTGAAGGGCCTTTAATAGTCCAATACTCTGATAGCAGTTAAGATAGAGTATGTGTAAAAGCTAATCCTGTCTTCTGCTTTTATAATAACTTATGTATGGTAACCAAAAGTAGTTATGATGTACTAGCAGCATTGTTCTTCATAGATAACTTTCTAAATTAAAAACTTTGAGCGACTTTTCGGAGTTTACTTAATGAAAGGTAATAAAATAGGATACCTGTTTATAGCAAGTTTAACAGCCACATATTGCACTTATGAGATTTTATATCCCTACACAGATGAGCATTCAAGTAATGGTGGAAATGTAAATACTAGCCTGTTGTTTTATAACAATTTGGAATGGTTATAAAAATGAGTTTATTTTGTGGGATTTTGTTAACGTTTTAATCATTATTTCAGTAATATTTGTTATATTTGCCTTTTTTGGTTTTCTTTTCCCTTTTTTTGAATTGTTCCTTTAAAAAAAAATGTATATATAAAACATTGTGAGGGAATTAATCTGTGGTATTTAGTAGTTCGATTTAAATGATATTCACAGTGGTCTAAAAATGTTCTTTTACTGTATTTTAAATGAAAAGCCATTTTATAGTAAATTCTGAAAGTCTCTGTTTGGCTTCAGAATCTACTTTCCCCTACCTCTGCACATACCCTCTTGTACCCCAATGCCTCATCTTTATATTTTCTATTCAGGATATTTGACCAGAACCTTAGTTTAGTGCTTCATATGCCCAAAGATAATATTTGTAAAATTTTAGAACCATGTACCCAAAACAGTAGGCATAATTTATCCCATACTTTCATTAACTGAAAAATCTTAAGACCTGTTTTTTAATACTGCACACTAGATGGCAGTTTTGTCATATTCTTCCAACTTCAAATGCTGCTAGTGTGAGTGGAACAGAAGAGGCCAGCAATGTTTAGTCTGCGCTCAAAGGGTCTCTGCATGACCAATGCAGACCCCGTGGACTTCCTGGAACATATGTTAGCAATTTAGCTGCAGACATTTATTTCTTTGTTTTACTGCTTGGCTCTTTGAGAAAGTGTTGGTGCCAGGTTATGGGTTGTCTGGATCATGTCAGAGGCCATGGAGATCAAGTTCATGTGACAGGCCAGACTAAGGAAGGATGAAGTTGGAGGAGGTGAGGAAACTGACCCTTAGTTTCAACAGCAACAAGTCACTGCCTGTCTGTGGACTGGGGCCAAACGCCTAGGCGTTTTAAGTTTTACTCCAGCTGAACAAACAAAATACGTTGCCCACTTGGCTTTTTCATATTTCATCAATAGTAGTTCATTCAGTAATTTTTTTATTTCTCAAAACTTACTTATCCCTCATCTTTCTCTCTTAATGCTTGCTCCTATAGCCCTGTCCAGACGAAGTGACCTTGAAATCCTCGGCTACTGCCTCCTGCGGTGGTTATGTGGGAAACTGCCCTGGGAAAAGAACCTGAAGGACCCCGTGGCTGTCCAGACTGCTAAAACAAAGTACAGATCTTAAAATATTCCATCATGTACAGTGACAGGTCTGAAGGGATGCATTAAAGGGTGTTAGTATCCCAGAGAAGATTGCCAGTCACCCAACACAATAACCAAAGCAAATTTCTTAAATTTGAAAAATATTTTTAAAAAGAACAAACAGTTTACAGACATAAAATCCATTATGATAACACCTATGAAATCACATGCATGTGGGTTGTAATGCAAAATGTGAAGTGAAATAGTTGTTCTTTTACATGGTGTTTTCCAAATCTAAGAGTTTAGGTGGTAGTATTTTCAAGGAAGAGTGTTTTCAAATTAGTATTGTGCAGATATATGGAGATAGTCTGAGCTTGATATGATTGATATTAACTGTGCAAAGCAACAATGCGAAATGGAACAAATGTGGCCTATATTTTTCAAGAGAGAGCAACATACCTCTTTCTTAATCCTGTGTCTTGGAGGGAGTATATTTTGTTTCCGGGAGAAGAAACAAACAAAATTTTTATATGAGGTGTTTATTTAAGAGAGAATGTTGCAGCCATATAAACATTTTTAAAAATATTTTACATTCGATTTTTATCACCTAGAATCTGTTAGCATGAAAGTTAGGTAAGAATGAGAACAAAGTGTGTTGCTATTTTACTATATTCTTACTGATCAGGCTTAAGAAAGTGAATTGCATGTAGCATAGAATAGTCAGTTTTTTATTTATATACCAAGATATGCTCAACTGTAGTTACCCATAGATACAATATCACAGTTGGGAAAGACAGCTAGCTATGTTTTAAGTAGAGTAAGATACAACAGAATTTTACAAAAGGGGTAGCTGATCCGTAGAAATCAGTCATCAAATTCAGTGTGGCATTGGATCTTAATGGAGAGAAAGGCTAGCCTGTAGATGGAGGATAATACAGATTACATTTGTAAATACTGAATATTATATGAAATATTTTTCCACTTGGAATCTTGATCATCCTTGTTCCTTACCCAAAACTAACACATTTATATGTCAATAGAACTATCTAATCAGTTATTTACTGCAGCAATTGAGATGTCCATATTAACCCTCATGTAACTGACATTTTTCAATATATGGTCAAGTCAGAGCACAGTAATGGGCATATATAAACAGTGTTGGTACCCAGTTTTCCATTTCAGTTTACTGAATTTGAATAATATACTTTAAAAGATTAACATTTTAATTCTAATGATTACATGTATGTTTTTCTCTTAATAAGACTTACTAATATGACTTGTCTTTTATCGATATGTACATATAGATGCATTGATTATAGATATCACAAATGAATGTGCCTACATATGTATATTCAAATATAATAGGAGATCATGTAAAATAATAGAATGCTAATAAACATAACTTCCACTTACATTTTGGAGACCCTTATGTATCGTTAATATCTTCATTTTGATTTGATTACTAATATAAACCTGTAGATCAATAAAGCTAACATAAAGTTTATAATTAAGGTAAACCATAGACATTTTCAAACTTATAGTATATAATACATAATCATAATTTATTCAACTTGCTGAGAAGGCATAACACTGAATTTCCCATGAGGGTGTGCTCGCATATTCAAACATGATACTGTGTCTCCCTTAGCCCTTTATTTTTCTGACATAAGGTGATTTTAGATCATTGCATTTATTATTGCAATTCTGCCTTTGTCAGAGTTATGAATCAAACATTCATATCAGTAATTTTAGTTGAATGATTATATATTTGTGGCTGAAGCAACTTAAGAGAGTTGTACTTGTTCAGCCTGAAACACTGTACATTGTTAGAATAATGTTTTTTTTGTTTTTTATATATTTCTTGTTAACCTGTTTGTTTAATCATAGGATAGCATAAAAAACTGCCCAATGGAGAACAGTATACATAGGTAATTAAATAATTTACTCCTCTTCAAAGTAAGCACTTGAGGAGAAATATCCTGAAAATCCAGATACAGTTTTTCTATGTATTTTGTTCTTGTTTTTAGGAAAAAATTATGACATACTGCTACATTTCTACAATGGCGAACTTTGAATTAAAGCATTTATAGTATAATTATTCATTGTTTAGTTTCTAGGTCATTGATATAAAATTGTTCAATGAAAATTAGGGGATCTTCCCCACCTCTACTTGCCCATTATAGGTGGGTGAAAAAACATTAAAATTCATGATATTGGTGACTCACCAACACAGTTTGAGTTTTGTTTTCTAATCAAAACAATGAATCACAGGATTGCAGATAAATTTATTGTGTCTCACTCTATTTTGTTTTAGTCTGTTGGATGAACTCCCTGAGTCAGTGCTTAAATGGGCTCCTTCTGGAAGCAGTTGCTGTAAGTCAAATGATAACTTCTACCTTCTCCAGCATGATTTACAGGTCACCACATTTGCCACTCTTGTAGCTTTTGCTTAATCAACCCACTCCTATTACAAAGGGGTGGGAGGAAACCCTTCATGGTTGCTAGAGAAGAGACTGTTTAGATTGTTTTTGACACAAGAATGCTGCAAGAAAATGTTTAGACTCTGCCGACTGATTTTTTTTTTTTTTTTTTAGAAAAAAAAAATTTTTTTTCCCCATATTTTGGGAATCATGCCTAGATTTAATAGTCAACTTTATATGATATTTCTGAAGTTGACTTTCTGTCTTCGTTCCTTTATATATTGTTGAAAGAAGATATAAAGTGGATCTAAGAAAAAAATACTTTGATCAGTAATTTAAAAAAAAAAATCATTAAACAAATGAATGTTTAGACTTTGGGTTACAGTCTGACTGAACAGACAGCAACAAAATTTTGGATTGGCAAAGGTGTTTGACATTGGGATTTAGAGGTATATTTTATTAAATGATTTTCTCATTCAAGTTAGTATAGACCGTTTTTGGAATTTATTTGACAGTATCATAAGTGAAAATAGACAATTCAGAATTATCCAAGTACTTGTCATTTGCAAATGCATGCATGGCACATTTTTCAGCACCAATTTAACAACTGGGTTACACTGTCTTATAAAAAAGAGCCCCCTTTTACTGTTAGGCTTGCTTTTTCTCAGAGATAGATAAGCAGAGTGAATCTTGTTCTTTATTTACATTGGGCAATCTTAGAGTTAGCTTTTAGATGACTTATGAAAGTGAATATGTACACTGACCCTCTAGCTACGGTCAAATCGTGTCATTTTCCATCTGAGAGTTTAAAAAAATTAAATCATCATAAACTTAAAACCTTTCTTTGACAAACCGAAATTTTCATAGGAAACTAAAGAGGAACAAACCAGATCTGCTTTTCTCCTTCCATTTCCCAAGCTCATAAGTCTGTTCCAGTGTAAATCTTCTGCTTCACACTTTCTATAGTCCCTTTTCTTCTGATGGAAGCAGGTGAACAGGAAAGTATTCTCATTTGGGGAGATGGGTTGAAAGATGAAAGTTTTTCGTTTTTGTAATTGCACTGAGTAACTTGGTCCAAATGCGCATGCACACACACACACACATATATATATATATATATATTTTTTTTTTTTTTTTTGGCTGTTATTCTTATTGGTATTTTTACCAAGTCATTCAGTTTGTGTTGTACTTAATAGGACATAAAAAAAGAGATAGGGAAATGTCAGAAATATTTTTAGTTGTATATCCTTTCCCTTTCCTGTCTCTCCTGCACAAAAGGTGACTGTTCAGTTTGGGTTTAGAAAACAAAGCCCAGATGCCCTGGATTATACAGGATAAATGCTGTGGGCCAGTGTATATTCTGTGACACTTCTATTGCTAGAGCTAAGTTAAAAGAAGATTTGATACAAGTTGATACAAGAAATGGGAAGAGATCCAGGTTCCTCTTTTTCTGTACAAACCATTTATTTTACTATACTATTATTTTATAAAATGCAGATTTCTATCTAAAGCACAAAATGTTGAAACATTAATATTAACTGAAAGTCTCTTAAGTTGGTTGTGCTTAGGAGAGGGGGTATTGCAAGCATGAAATTTAAACGGATTTACAAAAGGTTTATTACTAAGACATTTTATGAAATAAAATAGCCAAGTTTGCAGCATGCATGTCCAACTCAGTGTAATAATAGTAGTTTCAAAAGTTTCTATCTCTTGAAATGATAGTAATGGTACTTAATATTTCACTAGCTTAAAAAGCAGATGATTCAAGAATATCATAATTTCATACTACTCAAAGCATTTTGTTTTATAGCTCTGGAAATATGCTAATAAATTAAAAAGTGTAGTTAATATAATAAATCAGATCTTGAAAGACTAATTTTTAAGCCAGTACTACATCACAATAGTCTAAGCTTCAGGTTTATAATAATAAAATTCTAACAGAGGAGGCTCTTTTTCTCACTCTCCTACCTCACTGGTACCTCATGTTTTCAAACCCCAAACCCATGAAGATTTTGCAGCACAGCTGCTATCAGTTGGTGGAATGCCAGGAGTCTTCCATTGTCTTCTAACAGTGACTTGTGAAAAGTGTTCCCAACATATTCAGCTTTCTTCTCCATTTGGGGCATTTTGGTTAATAGAATTATAATATATACCAAATTAGGCTTACCAATGTTGAAAGACCCAAAGAACAACAAAATATTTGTATTAAAATGGCAGCGAATGTAATTTAATCTTTTTTCTCCTTGATCATCCTTTTGGGAATTGGATGCCCCCAAAGGGCTCCTGAAAACATGAGTTATAAATACGATGAACTCACAGCACTTGCTAGTTAATAGAAATCTGGTTTATCGAATGCTAGTTAACAGATTTTATCTATCTTATATGTTAGGGGAAAAGTAGGTTGCATAAATGCCACAGTATCCAAAACAAAACCAAACCCAGAGCCAAGAGTTCTTTGCCACATTCACCTTCTGTTCCTAGAAAAGATCTGTGAACAATATGGTGTAAAATGGTCACTCTCTGACTTTGATGGAGGAGGAAGAGATGATGACTATTCCTTTTGGAATTTTTCCCTGTGGTCATTGAAACCTAGTGTCTCTGCAGTTCCCCACTTGAATAAGGTAGGCCTGGAGAGGAAGCGAAGGATTAGGAAATCATTCCTGCCAACCAACCAAGCTTAGTGAAAAAGTAAGAAATACTTGTTTCTGGGTCAGTAATAAGTTTTTGAATGGGAAAGTTATAAAACTAGTTTGTGGAATATCTAAACATCACCACGAACTAAAGAAAACGTGCCAGTTTTTAAACGGTGTGTGGTATTATCACTTACTTGTATCTGGATCGTCTCATCTGAGACTAAAATGCAAACTACATTTATTTTAAGGCAGCTATGATTGTAACTTTTGATTACTAATTCTACTCGTATTTATAGGTTTGTAGTTTATAAGCTTTGGGGGTAGAGGGGAGTTACAGTTCTAGACAGGAGATTACATTAGAGAAAAAAAAATGGTGACAGCTTCTTGTCCTTCAGCACTAAATCAGGAAAGCTATGCTGTGAATGCACTGGACTAGCTAGGTATGGAGGACTAACGGAGGTTTGGCGAATTCTAAAGTCAGTCATGGCTAAGAACGTAGAATTCAAGGTCATTTCTAAATGAACTGTTATAATCTCAAAATCAAATCCTTAATTAAAATTTGCAATGATTTTTTCTTTGAAGTAAAAAGGTTTATAATAGTAATAATTGTTTTTAATTGAATTTTTAAAACTTCAGTGTAAAAAAAGTATGACACATGTCTGGTCCTTTATATTATTCAGATAGTTCTTAGAAGTTGTACCCCATAAATCAAAATCACTGTAAACTTAAAAATCTGCTTCCTTTGATGAGATTAGTGAATTGTAACTATTTCAACAAAGATATGTAAAAAAATTATCAATTTCTTCCATCTTGTCAAATCTTTAGGTCACTGGATATCATTTAAAAAGGGCTTTTCATTTAATTGTTCATTTTTAGTTTCTTCAGGGTCTGTGTGTGTGTGGTATGCGTGTGGTATACAAATGTAAGAGAGAAAGATATTTTGAGGATATTGGGGTCTTAACAATTCTTGCCAATTATGAATGACATGTTAAAAATTTTAATACTTCACAGGCGAAATAGCCCAGTATTTGACATGTGCTCATAATTTAGCATATGATGAAAAGCCAAACTATCAAATGCTCAAGAAAATTCTGAACCCAAGTGGAATACCTTTAGGACCATTGAAATTTTCCACTGAAGGAGAGGGTATAAATGTGCCTGCTCCAAACAATCAAAAGGTAAGTAACATAGTCCCTGGGATCTTAGGATTACCTTCTATGAATCTTCCTACCAAATGAAAGTTGTTTAGGTTTCAAATGAGTCTGACGACCCAGTTTTTTGTTTATTATATTTAATTCCTATTTCCCATAACTCAGCTCCAAGAAATTTTTTTGAAAGTTCTTTTGACATATTGTCTCTTAGAGAAAATTAGTAAGCTCTGTGGTCTGTTGTGTACTATTAAAGAAATAAAGCAATCACTGGTGTCCCAGAGATATGACTAGGTAGGGCTAATCTGACTTTATTCATGAGAAGCTCTATTTGCTGCTTTTCTTCATATTATCTTTAGTTATTGCCCTCTGTTTTTGCTTACCAGTTTGGCCATAATTCATTGGTGAGAATAATATTCTTAGATTTAACCAGATTATTTGTATGTGCAGCTACTTCAATTTATAGAAATAATTTCTTAAAGTTTATTTTAAAACGTTACACCTTCTCCTTTGCTGTCTTCCAACTGACTCCTTCACATTAACTTAAAAAAAAAAAAAAAAGAATTAAACTTGAAAAAAGAATTAGAACTTGAAACAATATGAAAGAATTAGGACTTAAAACATTTGTAAGAGGGTAGGGAGAACCTGAGACTACTGTCAGCATTACTAGACAGCCACCTAAATGTTCATTTCTTCCCTGACACTATCCACATGCAAAAAGAAGTGAGGAAGGTTTTTCTTCCTAAATGAGTGTACAATAAGGTTGGGTCAGGATGCCATTCATTTTTAATATTTCTTATGAACTTTGGATCATCACAAGTATTCATGAGCCAAAAATGCAGGATGCAAACTAATGTGACTGATAGGCTGCTAGATGAATGGTGAGTCAAGTATCAGTGCACAGATGGTTCTGATTTGCTGAATTTTGTAGCTGCTGCAACTGAAGACATAAAATATCCTTCTAGTCATAAATTAGCTCTTTGGAAGCAAAACCTTGGCACCAGAGCTTTACAACCTTCAATTAGTAGGGAAAGAAGTATTTGAATGACTGTGGTATTGACATCTGTAGGCCTGCATAGTAATCATTCCTAATAGAAGAGAATATCTGTTTGAGGAGGTTTTGCATGGCTAATTAACTACCAGTGAGAATATGTAATTTTTTCATGATCTCCTGATTGTCACCTTTCTCTCATGATACAATTACATTTTATTGTAGCAAATTCCTCACAAACCAATTGTCAGCACTATTTACGTATTGCAGAAGGCAGAACAAAAGTTCATGTTTAATAAAAAGCCACTGGATTTTGATCTTGGTAATTACTGAGACTTATTTTAACAGTTTTATTGACTTTTGTGTTTTTATCACTTTCTCAACAAAACAAAGAACCATTTCCTTGACATAGTATTTCACTTGCAATAATGGTCACCACTTAACCTACACTAATTTAAGTAGGGTTTTTCCTTTTTTGTAATTTTTCAGTTTCATAAACTTAATTGAAATTTAAAAGAAGCTATTTTAAAAACCGATAGCTGTATTCTCTGATATAAAATTCTAATTATTATCCACCAGAATTTTCAGTTTCATCAAAGTCAAAGGATGTTTGTTATGAAACTTTTTATATGTAGGGAATAGAACATAGAACGTTTTTTCCAATGAGCCTCCATCAAAAATATTCTTTTTTGAATAGAGCACTTAGATTATCAATAAAAAGAAAACACTAAGATTAATATGCATTCTTAAAACCTTAGTTAATTTCTGTTAACATAATCAGCCTCAGTGTATAGAAAGTATGATGATTTAAATATGTTTAACAGCATATTAATACTTATTGGATGTGACTTTATTTCTCTAATACTTTATGCAAATATATTTAATAATTATAGTGTGAAATATAGGTTCACTATATGTGGCTAAACTTTAGTATCTTAATTTTTATTTTCAAAGTTCATGGATTTTGTGATGCTGAAAAAATATTCAAAAGCAAAGTATAACAGCATAAACAGTCCTGTATTCTGTTCCTTTGCATGATACAGTATAAGATAGTTTCCACAATTGATTGCTTCCATAACAAAAATAATTTTAAGTCCAGAATGAATATTAATCACATGATCCCAAATTTCTCTCTTTTAGTGACAGAATCTCCTTCTAATCTCCCTAAAAACATTTACTCTATACATGGATCACTCTAGTTATTTAACAGGCTAGTGAATGAATTCTGGATTTGTACTTTTTGGACAAAGATACTTAAAAAGTAGCCAGTGGACCAGAAAGTGTATACAGTTAGGTAAATAAAATGTTTCTGATTCAGTATTCAAAGGAAAATTATGAATGTCTAATTTTTTAAAATGTTATTTCCCGCTATGTCAGTGGTTGTGCCTTTTAAATTTAGAATTCTTAAACATGTTTTGGTTAGGTATTAGAAAATAGCACATCATCCTAAGGATCTCAGCGAACTTAAATCATCTTTTTGCAAAAGAAGAAGGAGGTAATTTATCAATACTAGGTTTCGCTATGTATCATAAACTGAGCCTTCTTCCTAAAGTCCTCAAATCCTGTTACTAGAGTTAAATTGGAAATGAATTTTTGTCAAGATAGTAGAGACATTGATATTTTTTCCTGAAAAGCAAATCTTTCAGGGTATTTGCCCCAATCAAAATGATGGTATATATAGCTGAAATCACTCTCTAGCCATTCTGACGGCTCCTGAGGTAGCACTGTTAGATTAGAGGAATCTGTAATCAGGGCTACCACACTCTATTTATGCCAACCACTGAGATTTAATTTTTTTTTTTTTTTTTTTTTTTTTAATAAGCAAGGCAACCCTTGGTTGACCTCACAGATTGCAAGGACCTTATCAGCTCACAATCCCTTATTTTTTTATTTTTTTACACCTGTAGCACCTGGTCTTCCTAGGTGGTCTCCCATCCAAGTACTAACCAGGCCTGACCCTGCTTAGCTTCTGAGATCAGACAGGATCAGGCGTGTTCAGGGTTCCACAGAGATTTAATGTCCAAAATTCATGGAAGGAAACCATAGTTCACTAAGATTGCTTCTGAGGTGAACAAAAGCTCTAGAATTCCCAGATGAGAATGCCAAAGCCAGACTGGAAAACCAGCATTATTGAAGTCCTCAATTCAAGCCTTGAATAAGCAGTTTCTTCAGGAGCCAGTAGTGGATCCTTTTATCAGCTTATGAACATCTCCTTCTTATTTTGATACTCAAATCCATATTGTGATAGTATAAATACCTGAGCATAATGAGCCATATCCTTCTTAAATGCTTTACCTAGGCAGAGGAATAGCTGTAGGTCAGAGTTAAAATGTTCAAGCTATCCCACATTTCAGACAATAAACGTTTGTTCTTTTGCCCTAAATTGAAGGTTCCCACAGCAAATTTAGGGGTGAACATATTACTGTTGGTAGTAGTAATCTTTATGCTGAACTTAAGTTTACAACATTCTTTCTTGACCTTCAGTTTTCAAAATAATTGTTAAACTTGTCTTCATGTTTATTTTCTATATGTGAGAAAACTAGAATATAAATTCTCAGTTATAAGCATATTTTTGGCTTATTAAATTTTAAAGATCCAAAAGTATTCCTGATTTTGTAGAACAGTGTGAAATACCAGAGGAAAATTAAATAGAAAGTACCTTGTTTGAATAGCCACTTTCTTGAAAATGACACACATTTGGATAGTATCCTTCTATTTATTTGATTATGCAGGATGCCCAGAGATTTTTTTTTACTTACTTTTGTATCTTTGAGGAAAAGTTTCGTTGTGTTCACAGTTAAGAGTTAATGTCCCACTTCACTCTTAACCATTTTTAAAGTTTCCCTAGAAATAGAACTTTTCCATAAACTGGATACCTTTTCGTTTATTACAGCTGGAAGTGTCCATGGCAGTGTAATCTAACCATCCAGCCAACAGACGGCAGATCCGAGAGGCATCATGTCTTCTAGGAAGTCTCACAAAGGACTGAATATATTAGACCAACTCTGATTTGTACATCAGAGGCAAAAACTGTGATACCTAAAGTGCCTAGCATATAGGAAGCACTAAAAAGTTCAGTATCTAAACTAATTCTTTATATCCTAGAACGCATTTTCACAATGATTGGCAAGCCAGTGTTTTATTAGAGTAAAACCATGTAGTACATCCATGGGAAACTTGTTTCACACTAGTGGTATGATGAACATTTATTACCAAGATGACTTCTATAGAAGAGTGATTCGGGAGGTGGTCACACATGAATTTTCCCAGTAGTTTAGGACTGTCGAGAGGTGGAAATAAAGAACCCCTGGGTGATTAGGAAACAATTCCAATTTTCAGGTAACTGAAAGGCAATGGCTTTTCCTGTCCTTTGAGAAGCTGGGATCTGAGAAGAAGGATGAATAAAGAATGGTGTTGTGACAACTTAGACCTAGCCACAAAACACCAGCATACTTTAAAAGTAAAGAGTGAACACACTTGGCAAGAGAAGCTAAAAATTGAGAGGCTACAAATTAAGGCTCTGCTTGCCCAGCAAATGTAATTCATTCTCTGTTTTGGCACTGGCTACTCCATTATTTCTCCTGGTGCCGTTCCTATCTCCTGCTCCTATTTAACCCATGAAAAAAAGTGATGGCACTTTCAGCTGCTGTAAACATGAAGCTGCTGAACAAATACTTCACATAAGGATCTTCACTGTGGCTTTCAATCTTCTACCTGTATTGAGGGATCTGCCCTTCTATTTCTCTGTCTACTTCAAGGTTATTAAGAGTCAGTCATCCCCCCAGATAACACCCTTGTGTGAAATAGAAATCTTAGAGACAGCAAGCTTGTTGTAGAACCTAACCTCTGAGTATTAGATGACATGAACTGTTATTCATCTGCTCAAAGGTTAAATTACCTGGATTAAAAAGTAAGCGACATCATAAGCTACTTTTACACATTCATATTAATTAGGTTCACTTCTGTAATAGAAAACTAAGATTCTAATTAATAAGAATTTCAACTTAAAAGATATACTGGATCCAGTCCCAGCAAAGGTTAATAATGAATTCATGTGTAGTTTTAAAATGTGACAGTTTTCTGTAAAAATGCTGTTTTCAATAAGTAAGTTATCTGTAGAGATAATTTCTGAAGAATGTACAACAGTGACACTAATTTTAATTGGTCTTGTCCTACTGATGAGAAAGGGTCAGGATCTTGCCAACTACTGTATTTTTTATTTAATGTCTATTTGTTGGTTTCTTCTCTATTTTATTCTTTTTTCCAAAGCTTAGCAAGTTTAGAATTTTCAAGAATCTGAATACATGAATCCATTTTTTTACATGTCAAAAGTTTTCATTACGTGTTATTACTTTATATCAACAGGTTGATTCGCAAACAGCTGCAACAAAGCAAGTCAATCAGATGCAAAATAGGTTACTAGAAAAAAAAGTCCACCGTGAGAGAAGTGCTGAGTCCTATGCAACACGGAGAAAAGTGCAGAAAGAGGAGAAGCTGATTGGGTTGCTTAACAAGGAAAGAGCTCAGGTGAGTGGCTTTTGTTGTTGTTTTTTATCCTTAATGTTACATGAGAATGCACCCTTTGGGAATAAAGATGTTTTATTTTCTCCTGAGGGCCAAGGTTGTATGGCTTTGTTAAATGAGAAGGGACAGAAAATATCCTATCCAGCAGATAAAATCAAAGCAGCCAACACCAGTTATCATAGAAACAGAATGATAGCACATTTATGTACAGATCTGATTTCTTCGTTTACCCTAGGAATGTAATGAAGTGCAGTTAAGTTTTTTATGCCATCTATGATCCATTAGGGACTCTTAACGTATTCCATACTTTTACATTGGTTCCTCTAGTCTAACCTTTATAATCAAATATAAGTGAAGTGTTTTCCTTGTCGATATGGTTGTATTTTAAAATGATGTTTTTTTTGGTTTTTTGTTTTTTTTTTTTTTACATTTAATCATTTGGTTGGATAGTGACTCACCTTTAGCAGATGACTCATTCAGGCAACACAAAAGCCTTTCCTAATCTAACCAATTTTGACAAGAAGGAGAAGCATACAGTGTATTTATATTTTCATTGAAAAAAAAATTTTATTTTCAAAACGGCCAACATTTTATGTGATTCTTACACACCATCATTTTCCCAGTGTGTAACAGGATAATAATGCCCCTACCTTCTATCTCCCACTGCTCACCTTCCCACCCAAAGAAAATTGGTGCATCAGGCTATTGAGATGTTAATCACTAAGCACTGAATTTGACTCTGAACCTCTTAGCAACCAAGGCAAAAGTTAGGAGCATACTAGTTAGGCATTTCTCATCTAGCCAGCAAGCATACGAATTTATCCAGAGAGAGAAGTGCTTTTTTTGTACTAATAGGAATCTTTTGCATTTACTCTGTTACAAAATAATAGTAGAATCATTTGTTTTGGAAATCTACTTCAAATGGTCATTTTATAATTCTCATTTGTAAAATTAAGACAAATATTGCTTGGAGTCAAAATAGAGTAGAGATTCTTGAGTGCTCTTTTTCAACCCTTACTGCAAACCAGAATTACCTGTGAATGGAGGTGGGAGGGACTATACAAATACTGATGCCCAGGTTCCAAGCAAAGAAATTAATTCATTTTAACTGGGATGGCAATACGATACTTGTGTGTAGATTTTATCACTCCAGCAAGTTCTTTGTTCTCTTTCTCAGTCAGTCCTCTTCCCTCAGAGACAACCACTGTTCTGATATTCTGATTCTTGTCACTGGATTAGTTTTGCCTCTCTAGAATTTCATATACGTGTAATCATACAGTACTCATTTTTTGTCTGGCGTGTAATCGTATAGTATGTACTCATTTTTTGTCTGGCTTCTTTGATTCAGCATGTTTTTTGAGATTTAACCATACTGTTGCAAGTATTAGTAATTAGTTATTGTTGAGTAGTACTCCATCGTATAACTGTATCATAATTCACATGTCCATTCTCTTATTACTTGACACCTGGCTACCCCTGGTTCTGGCCATCACAAATATAGTTGCTATAAACATTCTGACACAGTCCTTCTGTGCACATGTTTTCTTTCTCCTGAGAAGTGGAATTGCTGGGTCATAGATGCATTTTCAACTGTATAAAAAGCTGACAAATGGTTCCCATATTATACTCCCACCAGGAATGTATGACAGTTCCAGCCAATCCATATCCTTCCCAACATTTGTTGTTGTCAGTCTTTTTAATTTTAGCCCTTCCAACATGTGTATATTGGTACCTCACGGTGATTCTAATTATCATTTACCTGATGACTAGTAATTTTGAGCACGTTTTCATGTGCCAACTGCCCATTCATATATCTTCTTCTGTGAAATGTCTTTTCACGTGTTTTGACTCATTTTTTTATATAGCTGATTATCTTTTTATTATTGAGTTATAGGAATTCTTTATGTATTTCATATGTAAGTCTTCCATCCAGTATTCGTATTATGGATGTCTTTTCCTTAGTGTACAGCCTACCTGTTCATTTACTTGTGTCTTTGATGAGCAGAAGCTGTTTGTTATTTTTATTCGAAGTTCAATTAATCAGTTTTTTTCTTTGGATTTTTTTTCCTGTAAAGAAATCCAAGAACCTTTGCCTGCCTCAAGGTTACAACATTATTTTGCTATTGATATATATATTTTGGAAGGCTTATAGTTTTAGTTAGCTTTCATGTTTGGGCCTATGAGCATCTCAAATCAATTATGGTGAGAGTTAGGGGTTGAGGTTCAATCTTTTCTGTATAGAAAGTCCATTGTCCCAGACTATTTGTAAAATGATTTTCCTTTCCTTAATTAAATTTCTTGGGAGCCCTTGTCAAAAGTCAGCAGACTGAATGAGTGTGGGCCTATTTCTGGACTCTCTCTTCTCTATCAATCTATATGTCTATCCTTACACCAACACACTGCGTCAATTACAGTAGCTTTACAGCAAGTTCTGAAATCAGGTAGTGCAAGTCCATCACCCATTTTCTTTAAGAATGGCTTGGCCATTTTAGGTCCTGGTCCCTTCCCTAACATTTAAGAACCAGCATGTCAATTTTCCACTAAAAAGCACAATGGGATTTGGATTGGGACTACACTAAATCTAAAGATCAGTTAAGGGGGAACTGAAATCTCAACAACATTGAGTCCTCTGGTGCACGAACCTGATATTTCCTCCCATTTACATAGATCTTTAATTTCAACAATATTTTGTAATTTTTAGTATAGATATCTTACACATCTTCCATTAAAATTATCTCTACTTTAGATTTTCATCCTATTGTGAATGACATTTTTAAAAAATTTCAAATTTCAGTTATTTGTTACTCATATATATAGTACACTTGATTTTGTCTATTGACCTTGTGTCTTTAGATCTTCCTAAATTCACTTATTCTAGTAGTTTCTTTTGTACATTCTTAGGATTTTCTATGGTCAATGATGTTGTCTATGAATAGTTTTACTTCTTTTTTTTTTCCAACTCGTATGCATTTTTTTGCTTGTTTGTTTTTGTTTTTATGGCTGTTACACTTGCCAGGACTTCTGATACTAAATTGAGTAGAAGTAGTGAGAGTGGGCATCCTTGCTTTGTTCCTGATCTTATGGGGAAAGCATTCATCCTTTCACCAGTAAGTAGCAATAGGTTCTTTCTAAAAGCCCTTTATCAGATTGAAGAAATTTCATGGTATTTGTAGTTTGCTGAAAAATAAATTTAAGTCATGAATAGGTATTAAATGCTTTTTATAGATCGATTGAGATGATCGTGATTTTTGCCCTTTAGTAGTATGAGTGACATTGTTTGAATGTTAATTTAACCTTTTATATCTGGGATAAACCCCACTTAGTCACGATGTGTTGTCATACTGAATTCATTTTGCTGTTATTCCATTAGGGATTTTTATGTCTCCATCGATGAGAGATATTGGTCTTTGATTTACTTTTCTCATAGTGTCCTTGTTCGGCTTTATTTTCAGGTCATTATTTGAGTTATATGAGTTGGAAGTGTCTCTTTTCAGAAAATGTGTAAGATTTGTATTTTATAAATGTTTGCTAGACTTTAGCAAGAAAACCGAGTCTAGAGTTTCATTATAGAAAATTTTTTAGTTATAAATTTGTAGAAGATATAGTGATCATTTGATTTTCTTGTGTCAGTTTTGGTAATCTGTCTCAAAGAATTTGTCCGTCTAAGTTGTCAAATTTGTAAGTATTCTCTTATCTTTTTACTATCTTCACTATCCATATTTATATCCCTTCTTTCATTCCTGGTAATGGTAACATTTATTTATTTATCTCTCTATTTATCTACCTATCTGTCTAATCTATCTACCAATCATTTGTACTGATCTTTACAAAGAACCGACTTTTGGATTTGTTGATTGTTGATCTGATTTTCATTTCTGTTGAACTAATTTTCATTTTTTATCATTTCCTTCCTTCTACTTATTTTGGGTTTGTCTTTTTTCTTTCAAGCTTCATAAAGTAAAAGCTTAAATCATTTGATTTTAAGCCTTTTTTTTCTAAAATACAGAGCTATAAATTTTCAAGCATTGCTTTAGCTGTATTCCACATAGTTTGATATGTTGTGTTTTCATTACCGTTCAATTAAATATATTTTCTAATTTCTCTTGCATATTCTTTGAACCATGGATTATTTAAAAGTATGCTATTTAGTCCCTAAATGTTTTTGAGATTTTCTGAGTATTTTTTTATTACTGATTTCTAATTAATTCCATTCTCATCAGAATGTATCTTGTGTAATGGCAATCCTTTAAAATTCATTGCAACTTGTTTTATAGCCCAGAAGGCCTAGCTTGGTGAATGTTTCTTTTGTACTTGTAAAGAACATGTGTTCTGAAGTTTGGGCTATACTATTCAACAAATGTTAATTAGGTTAAACTATTTGATGGTGTTGTTCAAATTTTCTGTATCCTTACTGTTTTGCTGTATTTTGTTCTCCTGTTTATTACTTAATGACAAGTATTAAAAGCTTCAGGTATAATTGTGGCTTCATCTATTTTTCCCTTTAGTTCTATAAATTTTTGCTTCATGAATTTTGATGACCTTTTAGTAGGTGCATACAATTTTAGCATATCTTTTAAAAATTTTTTTAATTACACTTGACATATTATATTAGTTTCAGGTGTACAACATAGTGATTAGACATTTATATAACTTAGGAAGTGATCACCCTGACAAGTCTGATACCCATCTGATATCATACATAGTTATTACAATATTATTGACTATATTCCCTATGCTGTACTTTTCATCCCCATGACTGTTTTCATAACTGGCACTGTTTTCATAACTGGTACTTAATCCCTTTTTTCACTTATCTCCCCAACTCCCCCCTCACCAATCTGGCAACCATAGATGTTCTATGAGTTTGTTTCTGTTTGGTTTATTTTGTTTTTTAGATTCCCCATATAAGTGAAATTATGTGGTATTTGTCTGTCTCTGACTTATTTCACTTAGCACAGTATCTTCTAGGTCCATCCATGTTGTTGCAATTGGCGGGATTTTATTTTTTTGGCTGAGCAATATTCCATTGTATATATTTGCCATATCTTCTTTATCCATTTGTCTATCGATGGACACTTAGGTTGCTTCCATATCTTGGCTATTGTAAATAATTCTTCAGTGGAGGTAGGGATACATGTATCTTTGAATTATTGTTTTGGATTTCTTCAGATAAATACCCAGAAGTGAAATTACTGGGTCATATAGTAGTTCTATTAATATTTTTGAGGAAGCTCCATACTGTTTTCCATAGTGGCAGCATTAGTTTACAATCCCACCAGCAGTGCATGAGGCTTCCCTTTTCTCTACATCCTCACCAACACTTGTTTGTTGATTTATTGATAGCCATTCTGACGGGTGTGAGGTTGTATCTCATTGTTGTTTTAATTTGCATCTCACTGATGATTAGCGATGTTGAGCCTTTTCATATGTTTGTTGGCCGGCCATCTTTTTGTCCTCTTTGGAGGAATGTCTATTTAGGTCGTCTTCCCATTTTTTCATTGGATTGTCTGTTTTATGTTTTTTGTTTGTTTGGGGCTTGTTTATGTTGTGTGTGTTGTATGAGTTCCTTATATATTTCAGATATTAACCCCTTATTCGATGTATCATTAATGAATATCTTCTCCCATTCAGTAGGTTGTCTTTTCATTTTGTTGATGGTTTCCTTTGCTGTGCAAAACCTCATTGGTTTGATGTAGTCCCATTTGTTTATTCTTTCGTTTCCCTTGCCTGAGGAGACATATCCAAAAAAGTATTTCTATGAGCAGAGTCAGAGTTTACTGCCTATATTTTCCTCTAGGAGTTTTATAGTTTTGAGTCTTACTTTGTCTTTAATCCATTTTTAGTTTATTTTTGTGTATGGTATAAGAAAGTGATTCAGTTTCATTTTTTTGCATGTGTCTGTCCAGTTTTCTCAACACCATTTATTGAAGTGACAGTCTTTATCCCATTGTATAGTCTTGCCTCCATCATAGATTAATTGACCATATAGGTATTGGTTTATTTCTGAGTTTTCCATTCTGTTTTTATGCCAGTATCATGCCATTTTCATTACTATAGCCTTGGTATATAGTTTGATATCAAATAGCATGATACCTCCAACTTTGTTCTTCTTTCTCACAATTGCTTTAGCTATTCGGAGTCTTTGTAGTTCCATATACATTTTAGGATTATTCGTTCTAGTTCTGTGAAAAATATTATTGGTATTTTAATAAGGATTGTATTAAATCTATAGATTGCTTTGCATAGTATGGACATTTTAACAATGTTTAACAAAGAATTTAAAAGTTCTTCCTATCCATGAGCACAGTATGTGTTTCCATTTATTTGTATTTTCTTCCGTTTCTTTCTTCAGTGTCTTAATTTTCCACATACAGGTGTTATACCTTCTTTGTTAAATTTATTCTTAGGTATTTTATTCTTTTTTGGTGCAATTGTAAATGTGATTGTTGTCTTAATTTCTCTTTCAATTGTTCATTATTGGTGTATAAAAATACAATTTCTGAATATTTTTATATCCTGCTACTTTACTGAATTCATTTATCAGTTCTAACAGTTTTTTGGTGGAATCTTTAGGGATCTCTATATAGTATGTCATCTGTAAATAATGACAGTTTTACTTCTTTTCCAATTCAGTTGCCTTTTTTTTCTTTTTCTTGTCTGATTGCTGTGGCTAGGACTTCCAATACTATGTTGAATAAAAGTGGTGAAAATGGACATCCTTAAAAAAAATTAGCTTTCAGCTTTTCAGCATTGAGTATGATATTAGCTGTGGGTTTGTCATATGTGGCCTTTATTAAGTTGAGGTATGTTTCCTTTATCTCCACTTTGCTAAGTGGTTTTTTTTTTTTTATCATAAATGGATGTTGGATTTTGTCAAGTGCATTTTCTGCATCTATTGATAAAAATCATATGATTTTTATCCTTCATTTTATTTATGTGGTATCATGTTACTTCATTTGCATGTATTGGACCAGCTTTGTGTCCTTGATCATGCTATACAATCTTCATAATGTACTGCTGAATTCAGTTTGCTCATATTATGTTGAGGATTTTTTGCCTCTATAATCTTCAGGAATATTGGTGTATAATTTTTTTTTTGTAATGTCTTTGTATGGTTCTGCTATCAGAGTAATGATGGCCTAATAAAATAAGTTGGAGAGTCTTCCCTTCTCTTCAACTTTTTATAATAGTTTGAGGATATTAATTTTTCTTTATTTGGTAAAATTCACTGTGAATCCATCTGGTCCAAGGCTTTTGTTTGTTGAGAATGTTTAAATTACTGATTCTATTTTGTTAGTAGTTATCTATCTCTTCAGATTTTCTGTTTCTTATTGATTCAGCCTTGGAAGATTGTATGTTTGTAGGTATTTATTCATTTCTTCCAGATGGTCCAACTTTTTGGCAGATAATTGTTCATAGTATTTCCTGATAATCTTTTCTGTTTCTGTGGTTTTAGTCATCACTTCTTCTCTTTCATTTCTGATTTTATTTATTTGGGCCCTCTCTTTTTTTTCTTGATGAGTCTGGCTAAATGGTTTATTGATTTTATTTATCTTTTCACAGAACCAGCTTTTGGTTTCATTGATCTTGCCATTTTTTTTTTTTAGACTCATTTATTTCTGCTCTGATCTTTATTATTTCCTTCCTTCTATGCACTTTGAGCCTTGTTTGTTGTTCTTCTGATTCCTTTAGGTGTCAGGTTAGATTGTTTAAGATTTTTCTTTTTTCTTGAGATAGGCATGTATTGCTATAAATTTCCTTCTTAGAACTGTTTTGGCTGTGTCCCATAGATTTGAGGTTGTATTGCTAGGCATGTATTGCTATAAATTTCCTTCTTAGAACTGTTTTGGCTGTGTCCCATAGATTTGAGGTTGTATTGCTAGGCATGTATTGCTATAAATTTCCTTCTTAGAACTGTTTTGGCTGTGTCCCATAGATTTTGGGTTGTTGTGTTGTCGTGCTGTCATTCATTTGTCTCAAGGTATCCTTTGATTTCTTCCTTGATCTCGTTAATCCATTTGTTGTTTAGTAACATGTTACTTAGACTCCACATTTGTGTTTTTCCGTTTTCTTCTTGTAATTGATTTCTAGTTTCATATGCTTGATATAATTTCAGTCTTCTTAAATTTATTGATACTTGTTTTGTGGACTAACGTGGTCTAGCCTGGAAAATGTTGCATGTATACTTGAGAAAATGTATATTCCACTGCTTTGGGGTGAAATGTCCTAAAAATACAATTAAATCCGTTGGTCTAAAGTGTCACTTATGGCCACCATTTCCTTGCTTATTTTCTGTCTGAGTGATCTTTCCATTGATGTCAGTGGGATGTTAAAGTTCTCTACTATAACTTGCATTACTATCAGTTTCTCCCTTTATGTCTGTTAATAGTTGCTTTATATATTAAGGAGTTCCTATGTTGGGTGCGTAGATGTTTATGAGAGTTATATCCTCTTATCGGATTGATCCATTTATCATTATGAAATGTCTTTCTCTGTCTCTAGTAACAGCCCTTGTTCTAAAGCTCTTTTGTCTGGTATAGGTATTGCTACTGCAGCTCTTTTTGTTTCCATTTGCATGAAATATCTTTTCCATCCCTTTACTTTCAGTCTGTGTGTGTCTTTAGATCTGAAATGGATCTCTTATAGGCAGAATATGTATGGGTCTTTTTTTTTTTAATCCATTCAGCTACCTTAGGTCTTTTGATTTGAGCATTTAGTCCATTTACATTTAATTATTGATAGGTGTGTACTTATTGCCATTTTATTGTTTTCTGATTGTTTTTAAGTTCTCTGTTCCTTTCTTATTCTCTTGTATGTTGATGACTTTCTATAGTGTTGGGTTTCTTTCTCCTTATTTCTTGTGTATTTCTCATAGATTTTTGGTTTGTGGTTACCATGTGCTTCCTATATACCAAGCTCTGTTTATAGCAGTCTATTTTAAGTTGATCGTTGCTTAAGTTTCAAACACATTCTAAGATCACACTATTTTTACTAACATCCACCACATTTATGTTTTTGTTGTTATATTTTTACTTCTTTTGTGTGTTTGTGTGTATCCCTTAATTTACTATTGTAATTACACATGCTCTTCCTACTTTTGCCTTTTATCTTTGTTCTAGCTTTAGTGTTGGTTGACCACTGATTTTATTATGTGTTTGCCTTTATCAGAGAATTTTTATTGTGTGATATTTTATTATCCATATTTTTTACTTTTTTCCTCCTCTTAAATTTGTTAACATTTCTAATAATACTGGATTGGTGGTGATGAACTCTTTCAGCTTTTCCATGTCCAAGAAACTCTTTGTCTCTCCTAGGATTCTAAATGATGGCCTTATTAGGTAGAGTAATCTTGCTTTAAGTCCCTGCATTTCATCACTTTGACTATTTCCTGATGATTCCTTCCAACCTACAAAGTTTCTGTTCAGAAATCAACTGACGGTTTTATTGGAGCTCTTAGGATTCTCTGTCTTTAACCTTTGGCATTTTAATTATGATATATCTTGGGGTAGGCCTCTTCAGGTTCATCTCGTTAGGGACCCTGCACTTCCTAGACTTGTTATATCTATTTTCTTTGCCACAGTAAGGGAAGTTTTCAGTCATTATTTCTTAAAATAGGTTTTCAATCTTTTGCTCTTTGTCTTTTCATTCTGGGACCCCCTACAAGTGTGAATGTTGTTATATTTTATGTTTGTCACTAGCCTGTTTTTAAACTTTTATGTTAAACTAGCCTGTTTTTTAAACTTCTTTTTACTAGTTCTGCTTGGCTGTTTTGTTACTGTGTCTGCCAGATTGCTGATTCAATCCTCTGCTTCATCTAATCTGTTGAGTCCCTCCGATGTTTTCTTCATTTATTATATTCTTCATTTCTGTTTTTTGTTGTTGTTTCTCTTTGTTGAGATTATCAATGAGTTCATCTAGTCTTCCCCTAAGTTCATTGACCATCCTTATTACCAGTGTTTAGAACTCTGCATCTAGTAGATTGCTCATCTCCATTGTGTTGACTTCTTTTTCTGGAGTTGTCCTGTTCTTTCATTTGGGACATGTTTGTCTTCTCATTTTGGCCGACTCCCTGTGTTTGTTTCTATATATCGGGTAGATCTTCTACATCTCCCAGTCTTGGCAGAGCAGCCTTATGTAGCAAGTACCCTGTGAAGTCCAGTGGCACTGTCTCCCCGTTTGCCTGAGCCACGTGCTCCAAGAGTGTCCCTAGTGTGGGTGTGTGTGCCTTCTTGTTAATTTAAGCCTTGATTGCTGTTGGTACATCTGTGGGTTGGATTGATCCTCAGGCTGACTGGCTGTGAGGGATGGTTGTTACTACAGTAGACAAGATGTTATATGGAAGGAGACCCACAGAGTGATAGTTGCTGTAGTGGGGCTGTTGCCAGCTGAGTTAGCCCTTTGATTGTGTCATTTGTGGAGCTGGTTGGGTTGTGTCATTTGTGGAGCTGGTTGGGTGGTGCCTTGTGTGGTCTGAAGCTGGCCACTGGCTTTGTTGTTTCTGGAGGCTCTTGGGAGGGGCTCTGGTACCGGCCAAGGTCAGTCATTTGTGTCCAGCTCAAGGAGCTTAGTGGGAGCTACAGAGTGATCTGTAGTTGATTGCTGCTTGTGCTGGGCCTGGAGGTTCTTGGGAGAGGCTATGCTGCAAACCAAGCTGGATGCCACTAGTTCCAGGCTTGGTACCTTTGGTGGGCACCACAATGTGAGCTGAGGTCATCCATCTCTTGTGCTGGATTTGTGGCCACTTTGTTGAAGCTGCATTCCAGGCTAACACTGACTGCAGGTTAGGCCAAGCTTGGGGCCACCTGCTGGGTGTTACAATGCAAGTTGAGACCGGTCACCACTTGTGCTGAGCTTGGGGCTGCTTAACAAGAAGGACAGGGCATGCCGAGGCCAATTGCTGTTTGTTTAGGGTCCATGGACCTGTGAGAGAGTTTAGGAAAGTCTGCAGCAGCATCCAAGGCAGGCTGCTTGTGTGTAAAAGCTACTAGAAGTGTCTCAGGCAAGGCACATGAGTTGGGTGGGGTGGGGT
>NW_011888872.1:2772166-2774556 GCF_000151845.1 Pteropus vampyrus | reverse complement strand
GACATTGGTTTACTTCAAAATACAGACCTTATTTGGTCACCAGTTTTTATGTGTGTGTGTGTTCCATGACACTTAATTACACATATTGAGTAGACACCTCAATTGTCCTAACTGTTCCATGACCACAGAGAAACTCCCTTATACTGCTTTATAGTGACAATACCCCCTAATCCTAAAGCCTTGAAAGCACTGGTCTGTTCTGTAGCTCTGTAATTTTGCCATTTTGAGCATCTCTTATAAATCATATTACATACTATGTAACTTGTTGAGATGGGCTTTATTTCATTCACCATAATGCCCTTGAGATCTGTGTTTTGCATGTATCAACAGTTCGTTCCTTTTTATTGCTAAGTAGTATTCTGAAGTATGGATGTGGTATCAACACGTGAAATCATATGATTTTTCATCTTTACTGTAAACATGGTGGATGACATTGATTGGTGTTTGAATATTGCACTAATCTTACATTTCTCAAATAGACTCACGTGGGCATGATACATTATTCTTTTCATGTTGCTGGATTCAGTTTGCTGGTATTTTGTTGAAGATTTTTTGCATATGTTTATGAGGACCACTGAGCTGTAGTTTTTATTCTATTGTCTCCGTCTGGTTTTGGTATCAGGATAATGCTGGCTTCACAGAAATGAGGTTTTCCTTCATCTAATTTCTAGAAGAGAATGAGTAGAATTGGTGGTGTTTCTTTTAAAAATGTTTTGGAGAATTCTCCAGTGAAACCATCTGGGCCTGGAAACTTCTTTTCTTTTTAACTATGAATTAAATTCCTTTACTAAAAATAAAAATGTTCAGATTATCTATTTCAGGAGTTGGCACACTTTTCTGTAATGAGCAAGATAGTAAATATACAGGTTTTATAGGTTCTGTGGTCTCTGTCACAACTATTCGTCTCTGAATTGTTGCACAAAAGCATCATAACACTACGTAAACAAATGAGTATAGCTGAGTTCCAACAAAACTTAAATTACGGCACTGAAATTTGAATTCCATATAATTCTCAAGTGTCACAACTTTTTCCCCCTGCCATTTAAAAAGAACAGTAAAAACTGTTCTTAGTTGGTAGACTGTACAAAACAGGTGCAGGTGGTGTACTTGATATGGCCTGCTGACCAGTTTACCAACTCCTAATATATTTCATCTTGAGTTGCTTTTGATAATTTGTGGTCCATTTCATCTGAACTGTCGTTTTTAAGAACTGTTCACAGTATTCCCTTATTTAAATCCTTTAAATATCCATGGGATCTATAGTAATATTTCTTTCATCCTAGATATTGACTAGTTGTTTTCTCTCTTTTTTTTTTGGGTCTGGTTTATCAATTTTATTCATCTTTTTGCAGAACCATCTTTTGTTTGTTTTTTTCTCTATTTTTCTGTTGTCAATTTCATTGATTTCTGCTCTTGAATTTATATTCTTTTTCTCGTTTCTTGAGGTAGAGACTTAAGTCTCAGTTATTGAACTGAGACTTTTCTTTTCCAATATAAGTATTTAGTATTATAGATTTCCTTTCTAGATAGTGTTATCCGTGTCCCACGTATTTTGATATTTTCATTCAGTTCAATATATTTTTAAGTTTCTCATGGGTTTCTTAGACCTATTCATAAAAGTGCTTTTAAATTTTCAAGTGCTTGGAGATTTCCTTATTCTTTCCTTCAGCTTGATTTTGATTTATTTTCCTTTTTCTAGTTTAGGTAAGTTAAGCTATTGATCTCAGCCCTTCACTTTTTTATAATATGAACATTTAATGTTATAAATGTCTTGCTAAGCCCCATTTTAACTGCATCCCATGAATGCTTACATATTGTATTTTTATTTTGTATAGTTCGAGACATTTTGTACTTGAGACATTTTTTGTGATGCCCTGGCTATCAGAAGTGTGTTGTTTCATTTCTAAGTATTTGAAGATTTCTGTTATCGATTTATAATTTATATTATTGTCTGAGAACATACTTTGTATAATTTTGTTTTAAATTTAAGGTTTATTTTATGACCCAGGATAATGATCTCTCGGTGAATGTTGCAGTTACAGTTGAAAAGAACACGTATTTCCCTTGTTTTGTGGTGGAGTCCTATATATCAGATCTCATTGGTTTGTGGTATCATCAGTTTCTTCTATAGCCTTGCTAATTTTCTCTAGTAGTTCTACTAATTACTGAGAGGAGAGTTTTCTAGTTAGGAGGGTGTGGGCTATTGCCTCTTTTGCTGTCATTTGCTTATTAGCACACGGCAGTGATGGTCAGTAGGGATCCTCCCCAGTGTTTGAAAGTTGCTGTCTCTTTGCTCTTTGCTTAATGCAAGGCAGGCATGGTCAGTAGGACTCTACCCCTCGGTCTCCACAGTGTCTGGTCTGCTGCAGGAGGCATTGCTTCTGCCTGTT
>NW_011888872.1:2756660-2772116 GCF_000151845.1 Pteropus vampyrus | reverse complement strand
GTTTCTTGAGGTAGAGACTTAAGTCTCAGTTATTGAACTGAGACTTTTCTTTTCCAATATAAGTATTTAGTATTATAGATTTCCTTTCTAGATAGTGTTATCCGTGTCCCACGTATTTTGATATTTTCATTCAGTTCAATATATTTTTAAGTTTCTCATGGGTTTCTTAGACCTATTCATAAAAGTGCTTTTAAATTTTCAAGTGCTTGGAGATTTCCTTATTCTTTCCTTCAGCTTGATTTTGATTTATTTTCCTTTTTCTAGTTTAGGTAAGTTAAGCTATTGATCTCAGCCCTTCACTTTTTTATAATATGAACATTTAATGTTATAAATGTCTTGCTAAGCCCCATTTTAACTGCATCCCATGAATGCTTACATATTGTATTTTTATTTTGTATAGTTCGAGACATTTTGTACTTGAGACATTTTTTGTGATGCCCTGGCTATCAGAAGTGTGTTGTTTCATTTCTAAGTATTTGAAGATTTCTGTTATCGATTTATAATTTATATTATTGTCTGAGAACATACTTTGTATAATTTTGTTTTAAATTTAAGGTTTATTTTATGACCCAGGATAATGATCTCTCGGTGAATGTTGCAGTTACAGTTGAAAAGAACACGTATTTCCCTTGTTTTGTGGTGGAGTCCTATATATCAGATCTCATTGGTTTGTGGTATCATCAGTTTCTTCTATAGCCTTGCTAATTTTCTCTAGTAGTTCTACTAATTACTGAGAGGAGAGTTTTCTAGTTAGGAGGGTGTGGGCTATTGCCTCTTTTGCTGTCATTTGCTTATTAGCACACGGCAGTGATGGTCAGTAGGGATCCTCCCCAGTGTTTGAAAGTTGCTGTCTCTTTGCTCTTTGCTTAATGCAAGGCAGGCATGGTCAGTAGGACTCTACCCCTCGGTCTCCACAGTGTCTGGTCTGCTGCAGGAGGCATTGCTTCTGCCTGTTCGTGCAGAGAAGGACAGTTTACAAGGCTCTGCGCGGTAGTCCCTATAATAAGTACCTGGTAGGGAGGGAGGGGTGCCACCTCTCTCATAATTGCCGTAACACCCAGTGAGACAGGATACTGCCTTTTTAGTGTTGGGATGGTTGACAGGGCTCCACTCTAGTCTCCTCAGTGCTTAGTTGGGAGGATAGATGTGCTCCCTGGCTAGTACAGGGTGGTGATACTTGACCACCAGCACGTGGTGGGAAGGAGACGTGCAGCTTCTTTTATGGTTTCACCTAGAGTACAACAGGTATAGTCAATCTGTCCTGTAGACCTTTGGACCTTTTATTGTCTGTGCATATTGTTTTCAGACTGTAGGCTGCTTTATGGCCTAGGCTGGGATACATAGGATGAACCAAAAAGAAGAGGGCTTGGCAATGAGAGACTCATGGCTGGGTCATTTCGCAAATCCTGAGGTGCCTATCCAGTCTGCCTTCTATTCTACAATTTCAGAATGTTCTATTCGTTTTTGTCCAGTCTTTAGATGTAGTTAGGAAGAGGAATAGAGTAGAATGTTGTTATTCTGGCTTGCCTGTTAATAAGATGTCCCTCACCTTCATTCTGCAGGCCTCATTGGGTGTGGAATTTTTTGTTCTGGACTTTTAAGATGTTGCTTCCCTATCTTCTTGGGTGTGTTTTTAATGATGAGAATGTTAGCAATTATTTTCATTGACCCTGTATATAATAATGTATCTCCCTTCTAGCTGCTTTTAAGATGTGCTTTTTAATCTCTGGTTTTCTAGGGATGGTTGTCTTGCTTTTTGGTTCATTGAGCTTCTTTTATCTGAGTTATTTGTCATCAAAGTGGAAAAGTTTCAGCTATGATTTGTTTCCTGCTTTAATCCCTCTAAGATCCAAATACATGCAAGTTAGAATGCCTTACCTTTTCTACCATAACTGAGGCTCTGTTCATTTTTCAGATTAGTCTTTTATCTTGCTGTACTTCAGATTGGATATTCTTTTGCTGGGCCTCTTGTTGGCTGTCAGATTAGCTATTAAACCTGTCCAGTGAATTTTTCATTTCATAGATTGTACTTTTTAGTTCTAGAAGTGCATTATATTTTCCATTTTTCTGTTGAGAGTCCATCTGTTCACTAATTATGTTTAACTTTTTCTCTAAGTCCTTGAACATATTTATATAGATGTTTTATTGTTCTTATTTGATAATTCTACCATCTGGGTAACATCTGAGTCTATTTTTATTGTTTTTTCTCCTAGTTATGGGTAACATTTTCCTGCTTATGAGTAGTAAAGTTTTATTGTATGTTGAACACTGTGGATGTTAAGTTCTTGAAATTCAGATTTTATTATATTCCTTTAAAGAGTGTTTTGTCCTGGTGGGCAGTTAATTTATTGGTGGTTCAACTTGATCATGTGCTGAATTCTGTTTAAACTTTTGGGGGCTGGTCTCAAGTGAGTATCATCGTGAATTGTAGCCTTTCTGGGGTCTGTGTTTTCCTTTCCTCAAGAATCACAGCCTTGTTTGTTTTCTCTGCCTGATAAATTGCTATGTATATTTTGCCTGCTTTTATTATTGTATTTATTTCATGGGTTTTCATGGCAGGAAGTGAGGTCTTATACCTGTTACAGCCAGAAGTAGAAGGGGTGTTCACATTTTTCATAGCTTCCTAATTGATTCTAATGTGCATTCAAGGCTGTTCACTGCTTATAATGCAGGGTTTCCTGATAGCATCACTGTTGGCACATTGGGCTGGCTTATTTGTTTTAACTGCCTGTCCTGTATTTTGTAGGATACCATCCTGGCCTTTATCCAATAGATGCCAATACTATGTCCTCCCAGTTGTTACAACACAAAAAGTCTCCAGAAATTGCTAAATGTTCCTATGGGGCAAAATTTCTCCAGGTTAAGAACTAGCTCTAGCAACATAGATTATTATATACCTTAAGCCCATGCTACTCAAAGTGTGCCATGACAGCCAGCTGCACTGGCATCACCTAGAGCTTCTTAGAAACACAGAATCTAAGGTTTCACATCAGACCTTTTGAATGAGATCTGAATCTTAAGATCCGAAAATGATTTGAATGCTTTCTAATGTTTGAAAAAACATTCTATAAACCAGGGGCCAGCAAACTTTTTCTTAAAGGACCAGATAGTAAAATATTTTAGGTTTATGGTCCAGTCACTGTCAGAACAATTCATCTCTGCTGTAGTGTAAAAGTAGCCATAGACAATCATAAACAAATGAGTGTGGCTGTGTTCCAATAAAACTTTATCCACAAAACAGACAGCTAGCCAATGAAACACACACTTAAAAATTTTTTTCACATTACAGTTGACATCCATTATTATGTTAGTTTCAGAGTATAGTACTGTGGTTAGACATTTATGTAATTTATGAAGCGATCCCGATTAGTACCCACCTAGCACTACACAGTTATTACAGTATTATTGATATATTCCCTATGCTGTACTTTACATCCCCATGACTGTTTTATAACTACCAATTTGTACTTCTTAATTCCTATACCCTTTTTCACCCAGCCAGCCCTCCTCCTATCTGACATCCAGCAGTTTATTCTCCATATCTATGTCTGTTTGTTTAGTTCTTTAGATGCCACATGTAAGTGAAATTATATGTTGTTTCTCTGACTTATTTTACTTCGTATTATACCCTCTAGGTCCATCCATGTTGTCACAAATGGTAAGATTTCATTTCTTTTTATGGCTGAGTAATATCACATTGTATATATGTACCACATCTTTACTCATTTATCTTTCATCTTTCAATGGACACTTAGGTTGCTTCCATATCTTGGCTATTGTAAAAAATGCTGCAGTGTGCAAGTATCTCTTTGAGATGCTTTCAGTTCTTTTGAATGTATACTCAAAAGTGGGATTGCTGGATCATATGGTAATTCTATTTTTAATGTTTTGAGGAACCTTTGTATTATTTTCTATAATGACTGTACCATTTTATATTCCTACCAGCAGTACACAAAGGTTCCAATTTCTCCGTATCTTCACCAAACTTATTTTCTGTTCTTTTGATAATAGCCATCCTAAAGGGTGTAAGATGACATCTCATTGTGGTTTTGATTTTGGATTTCTCTTACCATTAGTAATGCCGAGCATCTTTTTATAAGCTTTATGGTCATTTGTATATCTTTGGAGAATTGTCTATTTTGTGGCATTGGCCCATTTTTTAAATTGCCCATTTATTTGACTTTATTGAGTTCTAAGAGTATATATCCTAGATACAAGCCTTTATCAGATATATAATTTGTAAAATTTTCTCCCAGTCTGTGACTTTGAAATGATACCTTTTAAATTACAAGTCTTTAATTTTGCTGAATTTATCAATTTTTTTCTTTTGTGGATCTTGATTTTGGTATTACAGCTGTGAACTCTTTGCTTAACATTAGGTCACAAAGATTTTCTCCTTCCCGTTTATTCTAAAAGTTTTATATTCCAGCGTTTATATTTAGGTGTAAAATTCATTTTAGGTCAATATATAATATGAGGGGTCCAAATTCATCTTTTGGCAAGGAAATCTCAGCACTTTTGTTAAAGATTATCTGTCCCCAATGAGTTGCCTTGATGCATTTGTCAGAAACCAACTGGTTTAATGTGAGTGTATTCCTAGACTTGCAGTTCTATTCCACTGTTCTGCATGCCTGTTCTTATGCCAGTACCATACCGTCTTGATCCTTCTAGAAGTGTGAGCCCTCCAACTTTCTTCTTTTTCAAGGTTGTTTTAGCACTTTTTGGACCTTTGCATTTCCAAAGCTTGCTGGGATTTTGATTGTGCTGAATCTGTAGATCATTTTGGGGAAAAATTGGTATTTTGCAGCTTAAACAGTAATTGCCTCATGCAGTCATAGTTCCTGGCTGGAGTTGCTACAATCTGAATTGATATGGATTAGGTCCTGATCATTGAGACAGAGTCATTCCAGAAACTGAATTCTAATAGTAGCTGATTCTTCCTAGAGAGGCATGTTGCTTCTTGCCTTATGGGATTCCACAAATTTCTGATTTTGTGACCTTCATGAAGGCTGGAGAGCCTAATTCTTGGAACACCACATGTTCCAAGTCCCCACCAAAGTACAAAGGTAATGTTCATCTCTGAAATCTTTGGCCACACCTCTTGACAAATTTTTTTTGTATGCTTCTACACATTCCGGTGTTAATTTGTATAGACTGCTTTCCTTTTTGGCTAGGAGATAAGAGCAAGAATGTTTTCCTAGATCAACTTTCTGGACAAATAAGGATTTTTTTAAAAACCAGTTGTCTTCTTGAGTCTGTTGTTGGAAGATATTACCCTCCAGATCCCAGGCAGGAGGCTGGCTGCCAGCCGAGGCCACTCTGGGCATGCAGGTATCTTGCTCCCCTAGAACTACATTAACCCATTTACCCTGAAATAACTCACAGATTACAGTCCTAACCTTACCACCGTAGTTTGCCACAAAATGGCTTGCCTTTATTATTATTTCTGCATTGCTCTAGTATATGAATAGTCTTTGGAAACAAATGACATCATTCTATTTACAGCATTCTGGTTTTAGTAGTGGTATTTCCATTCACAAAATATAGTAATTCTTCATTACTAAACATGTCAAATCCTAGAAAATGTAGCATTCTTGTACATGATGTTAACATCATTCTTGAACCGTTGGTAGCCTAAGATTCATTTGATCAATCTGATTTATGTATCCATTTCTGTTACGTTACAATTAACAGCAAGTGGTTTAGACATAACTCCAAGAACAGTTTCAGTGTTTTACTTTCACACTGAAAACCAGTCAGATTTGCTTCATTCTCATAGAGCATGTTTATATAAAATTAACGCTGGCAGCAAGTTGCATTTTTTTCCTAAACGAGAAATGGGTTAATGACCAAAAAGTTTTTTAATTATAACTACCTTATAACCCTAAAGTTAAATCTCATTTGTCTTGCCAAGAAAATTCAGTTTTCATATTATTTTTGGATTAAAAATTAAGAGATGGCTCACTTAAAAGAACCAAATTTACCAGATTTGACCGTTTGATGCTGGTAAGTACTTTATAAATTCCTAAAATAACTTTTCAGGAAAAATAAGCACAAAAACTTATTTAACATTCTTATGGAATATACAAAGTAAATAATTAGATAACAAAATCTAATGTACTATATATGTATTTTCCCATAGGGAAGCATAAGGAGAAGACAAAAATCAAGCTGTATACAGTCCCCAAATTCATTTTATGAACCCCATCAAGATTTTACCAGTCCAGACATATTCAACAAGTCAAAATGTCCATCCTGGTACACAAGCACTTCTACAGCTGGTATGGAAGTCACAGAAAGTTCTACAGGATTTTGGTTTCCAATTTCCCAGTTTACTCTTCATGGAGACACAAAGGCAGATGTGTGTTATTATGGCTTCACCATTCTTTTTCTTTTGATGTTAATATGTCTTGCTTTATATTTTCTCTGAAGATAACAAAATCCTTTTGATAATTTTTAAAGTCACCAGTTCTTCACAGAAACGTTACATTCTTATTTCAGGGCTTCCTCCCAGACATTTTCAAGGTAATTGGCTTATAAAAAGAGAATACATACAAAGTTTATGAACATTCTAAAACATGCTTTATGCTAAAAATGGTATGATACAGTTTGGAAAATACTTTTCTGAATTTCAGATCACTTAGGAAATCTAAAAAAGGGGTAATTCTAAAGTGTTCTCTTTTTGATCAAAGGAAGAATTTTAAAATTACTGATGGAAAATTTATCTTACAGAAACTTTTTTTTAAGTAACATGTCAAAAATTTTTAGATAAGCTGATATACTATATAATCTTAGAAAACGCATAAAGACATGAAATGTGATAATTTGCTTACCTTACTACAATATGGACATTCACCAAATATGATGTTAAAACTCTGTCTACTAGTCATTAGTCCTCTCAACCACTGAAGATATTTTTAAAAAAGAGAAAAGGAGCAGTTAGAATGATTACAAATTGTAGATACCCCAGAAATCATTTCCTTTCTTTTTGAGTATATTATACTTTTACTCCAGAAGATTTACCTTCTTAATTTTCTTTTGCAAGAAAGAGTAAGAGGGAACATTTCTTGAGCTGAATATTAAGGGGAAACCAGCATGGATTTCCAGGTCTATACACATTGGTTTATAACCAAATTAAAGGCCACCATAAGAATTTGACGAAAATTATTCACCTTTTCTACCCCTAAAACAAATACAGAAAAATGCATCTAGGTCTCGGGGGTTCACAGAGCTAACCCTAATTCCATTAATACAAATTAAAAACTTCTCCTATAAAAAATACCATAGGCTCTTAAAAATTTACATTTTAATCACCAATAGTGGATTCTTAACTATTAATTATAAGCACAAGGCAGTTTTTTAAAAATTGAATGTTATTACAAAAGACAGCACATGTTCCCTATAATTAGACCTGTTATTTTATATAAGGTGAACTGACATCTCTACCTCAGTTCTCCCTTATTAAAGATAAGGGAGATAGCACCAACTGCTATGTCTAATCACAAAAATCAGGTAGTGATATTAAGATGCTGAAAAATAAAAACATTATACAGCTGCACATATAGCTTATCATATGTCAACTGTGCCCTAAGATGTATGCTATAGAGAGCAAATGACTGCAGAAAGGACTGAAAGCAGACTTAAAAGTAACATATTCCATCAGGCTAGTTCCCTTTACCTTGTTGCCACCACTACTCCCACTTGGATGAATCTACAGTGGTGGTATTTACTGAAAGATTCCAACGTAGCATCAAAATTAAAAATAGGGGTAAAGGTCAATAAGCAGTCCATGAATGTATTTCCCTGTTCTTGGTTAGGACATTTCTTTACCCATGAGAAACCATGATGAAGACATGGACATCTGGAATGAACTAGTAATATAGGAGCTAATGCAAAAGAAGAGATCATAGTCAAACATATTTTAGACTCTTAAGCCAAATACGCATACTTCCTATGTTGTGTTAGCTGAAAAAAAGTCTTGCTGATGTTCATTTTACCTCATATAAGCATATTTGATGGAAAGGCTGTCCGCACTGGGAATTATCACACACTTGATCAGGAATGGCACCATCAAGTTGATAGGCATAACAAATTCCACAATCCATAGAAAAATCCTTCAAAAGGAAATATAAGCATATGTGTTTAAAACGAAGGTGAGACAATGCATAATATGGTAAAGATAATATTAAACTTTTATAATTTCTATAAGGTAACTATTATAATAGAAAATCATCACGGCTATTTGTATGAGAGTGCTTCCTTTTTCATCTGGTAAATTATATACAAAGATACACAAGAAACATTCTATTTTTGGCTCACAGGATGTTTGGGCTTGACTAATATTCCCATCTGGTACATCAGCATACTGTCACAGTAGTATGTAAAGATAAGAACTGGTATTGGGTAGTGATTGCTATCTAAACCTCAATATTCTGTAACTAAAGGAAAAATACGAAAACATCCTCAGCACTTTAATAGTCTACACCTTAACACTGTCAACAGTTGTTTAATTTTGCAACATAGTAGTGTTTATTCAATTTTGAGAAACCTTACTGCCATCCCTCACAAACACTTATATCAAGCTAATTAGAACTTTATTTCAGTCATCCATAAGCAGGTAGTATAGAAAATCCAAATATCTCATTAGCTACTTTGGACCTTTACCCCTATTTTTAATAATAAAGATGTCTTTCATTAATCATTTTTCTGCTATGAAGACCATGAAAGAAGTACACTTACAACCACCAGTCTAAGGTTAACAGGTTCTTTGATGCAGCTGTTGCCCGCAGTTCAGAAATCTGTTATAATCTTCCAGTTCCCTCACTTTTTCAGCCTCATATTTCTCTGGTGCCTAAAAGAACATCTAACTTTCATTATGCAACCTGTATGGAATATCAAAGCACTGAAAAAACTTACAGATTTCTCCAGGATAGCACGAGCTGGAAAATCAATTTCTAAAACATCTTTCAAATTTTGTAACAGACTGTTTTCTGGATCCCTGAAAGCATGAAAAAAAAGTTGTTATTAAATTAGTAAAATCCTAGAAAAGTAACAATTCTACTGCAAAGATACCTACCACAAGTGTATGTTTCTGCTCAGCTTAATTCCCAGGGGTTTCACCACTTCAGATATTTAAATTAAAAAAAAAAAGTTTAATTTAGAGTTTGCCATTCTCATTTTGTAAAACCACATTTGGCACAGAATTTCTTTAAAATTAACATACAGCACTGTTACTTTTAGATTTGGTATATGTATATATTGAAAAATGATTACCACAAGTTTAGTTAATACCTATCACCACACATAGATAATTTTTTTTCTTGTGATGAGAACTCTTAAGATCTGCTTTCTTGGCAACTTTCAAATATACAATACAGTATTGTTAACTATAGAATTTGTTTAAACTACTTGATTAGAAATTCTAAATCATATTAAAAAAAATACACAGTTCAAAATGATGAGACATTTTCACTTAAAATAATTACCATTAATATTTTAGAATATTTTAACAGTGGTAGACAAGGATTTTATGGTTCTGCTAAAACATTTTAATCTGAGATTGCATACCATGATCAGCTCCAAGAAAGCAGCACTCGGGAAGCATAGTAGGATGCCTGGGGTCTACCTCTATATTTATTGAAGAATTATTCCCTAAAATAAAAATATTAAGCTTTTTAGAAGTAGAACAGTTTATCTAACAAAAAATAAAAGAGTATCTGGCTGGGTACTTATTTCATTATATACACAAGGAAAGAGTAACTAAATGTTTATAAATTTTTTATAAAGAAATATATCACTATATTATAGTTAAAAAGTAAATTTTGAAATTATGACTATGCCTTAAGATTTGGGGATCCTAAATTTCAAAAAACAGTCAATACATAAGTTAACATAATTAATTTAGATTGGAATCATCAATTCTATCAAAGTTTACATTAAAAAGTTCTATGGAATGATAAAAATCTTTAATATAAAAAAGCACAAGTTTAAGAAATGTTGACATTACTTTTCAAGACTTTCTTGAAAAGTAATAGAACTATGGTCAAACATATAAAGATTAGAAATACAATAAGTGGTAAAAACATCCTTAAGATCTCAGTTTTATGAAGTTTTTATAATTCTTTAGTTCCATGTAGTTTTCCCCTATATGTTAACAACAGGTTCAATTCTTGTTAAATTAGAAACTTCATTTAATAACAAAAACTAACCTTGCGTGCAGAATCTAAGAGAAAGCTATTTCTACTTTGCACTGGATTCTTTTATAAATTTTAACTCTACTGTCATACAAATTTCTGAAATTTTACTATTTTTTGAAGATGCATAGTGTAATTAAGGTCAATTTGAATTTCATTTTTATAGTAAAAATGTCTCGATAAATTCTATATTCTAGAGTATAAGCCTTTGGCTAAGATTGGCAACCATATAAATACAATTATTACAGATCTGGCAAATAGCCTTAAATAAATGTAAAGTAAAATAAATGACAAGTCATTCAATGAGAAAAAAATACATAATAACTTAAAATCTCATTTGTTAATGCATTCTATATCATGAACACAAATTCCGTATTGGCCTTTAGCAATGTCATCTGCTAATGACTCCAGAAAGTACTTTCACAACAATGGCTCTATATTAACTAATTTTTCAATAAATTTGCTAAAAACTTGGTCCTAAAAATGCAACTCAATGGCTAAAAGGGGGAAAAAAGGGGGGCGGGGAGCTAAAAGGTAAACAGTGTGAATTAAAAACCAGGTAGTTTATGCTAAACAATGAGAAATATAATACAAGATATATTTAATCACAATAATATTTTAATGGGGCCGTGAAATTACATTTCTTTGAAGAAAATATTTTTATTCTTAATATCTGCTTGTTCAAAAATATACCAAAATTTGGTTAATTATTCCAAATTAAATAGTGTTAGACTTTAACAAACTGGTAAGTAACAACATCATTTGTAGAACTGCTACACAATTATACCTTCCTCTTCTCATAGCATGTTTCTTCTTTCTCCTCAAATAATCTATTTTGCTTGGGTAGAAACTATAAAAATTGCGAAGTGGGAAATGATTCATACCAGAATTTCCAAATGTCCTTTGGAATATATAACTTAACATATCTATTTGGGCTAGGAAAAAAGGGAGGAAAGATATAAATAAGTATCTTCCAACCATTTAACTACAGTAGTTAGTGTGAACAAATATAGTTTCAAACATCTAAAATCTTGAGAGTCTGGTTACCAGAGGGGCGGGGAAGGGGGAAGGAGATGGAGTAAACGGGGTCAAATATGTGGTGACAAAGAAATTAACTATGGGAGGTGAATGCACAATGTAAATATATATATGCCTTATTGTTAAAATGTACAGCTGAAACATTGGGTTTTGTTAACCAATGTCACCATAAAAAATAAATTAAAAAAAAAAAGATATAAAAACAACTGGAAGTGAAGAGTGACTATAAAAAATTAACTTCTTTAATTTGGAGTTATGTATCCTAAAATAAAATCTCAAGTCAAAAACTTGCTCATAATAAAAGTACATAAAACAATTTTATAGTAAAGAGAATGTGGTAATATTTAAAGGATGATACTTATGGTTATATAACATTTTCTTATAATGAAGAAAATACTTCCAATATATTCAGTTACTTTGTGCGTTTTGTTTACTCTTTCAATGCATGGCCCACTTCAGATTCTTTTATCCTTTATATTTTTGCCAAAAAATATTACCAGATTTGTTCACATGAATCTTTTCTAGTTTCATGGATGAAGACTTCATTATTTCTAACAATTCTTCCTAACGTATGTTTTGAAAAATCTGCTCCACTGTTTCTGTACTAATTAAAAGCTCATTAAACACTCTCTGAATACTACTTCCATTGGATCGTCACCTTTTATAATGAAACACCTCAGTACTTGTCCTTTTTACTTGAAATATTTAAATATATACTAATTGCAGTTCATCCCAAAAATAGTTAACTTCATGCAGAAAAGTGTCATCTAACAGTCTGATGTCGTCTTTAGATTCATTTCCTAATATAAAATATAATCAAACAAATATTTAAAAAAAAAAAAAAAAGCTCAATTCTTTTTTCCTACCTAATGCAATTCTGCGTGCTGTTGCACTCCGTGTAGGTTTTTCTGGCTCAAGTACCCAAGTCTTCTCATCGATTTCATCCATAACATCCCAGAAGGCCTTCAGTGATTCCAGTGCTGCCAAAAACTGACTATGAATGCTTATTATGGAGCTCTGTGAAAAGACGGGTGAAAGCTGAATGAGTTGTACAACACTATCAACAGCAGATAATCTTTCACTTAACATACAACTCGATTTAGAATTTTTTTTACTATGCACCTTATTTCCTTTCACTAAATGCACCACCTTTCTTTAGATACCAAAACAAGAAACCAAGTGTGGTCCTTGTAGTTTTCCTCTTACACCTAATTTCAATTAACATAGGATCTGATTCTATTTTTAACATATTTCTTGATAACTCTATTTACACTAGCATTATTATATGCCATTAAAATAAATCCCCTAGTTCTCATTTCCACATCCAGACTTGCCGTCCTTGACTTCACCTATCTTACTGCACAGTACCCCATCTAAAATGTAAACCTGAACCTATCCCCCTTTTAAAACCACTTACCTGGATTTTCATACTCACCTATAACCCATTTTTCATATTACAATTAAGTTGATTTTTGTATTCTGCAAACCTGATAGTATAATTTCCTGGTTTACAATAAAAGTTTAAATGTAATTCTCAAAGTGATGATTTTTCTTTGTAATACTACCACTTAATGATAGTAACAAGATGCAAAAGCTGTTCAATAAGTATTTAAGTAAACTGAACTACGTGACAATCACTGATGACCCTCATCATTCTATTAAGTCTGCCATTACAAGTAGCTTGCAAATTATGTTGTATGTTACTGTTAGTGATTAAAACTGCATTTCTTTATCATAGCATACAATTAACATTGTTTAATATGCATACATAGACATGTCTACACAGTAAACTAAAATACTTTCCATGGGTATATTTACTACTACATACTTCAGTAACCATCTTCTCTATGATCTCCCCAAATTTAGCCAGATATAGAACTCCAGAACTAATCAGCCATCTATAGACAGGTGATTTCTATATGGTTATCTAATAGGCACATCATACTCAGATTGCTCAAAGATGTTATCTTCACAGAGAAATCCTACTCCTACTGTTTGAGTTTTTTTTTCTCTCCTTGGGAAAGGGGATACTACCTGTCCTGTTGCCCAAGCCAGGAATGTAAGCAGTCTTGACTTGATTACTAAAACAACCTACTGAATTTTCTTCATTTAATCATAGCCCCCCCATAAGCTCATCATTTACACTGTATTTGCACTGACCTTTCTGCAAATATGACACTATAATTTCCTTGCTTATTTATAATAAAACAGTCATTGATCATCAGATGCATACATAACAATCCAACTGCTGGACATCATGTTGGGTTTTTTTAATAGGCTAATTGAGGGATAATTTACACAAAGAACTGAACATATTTAATGGTACAAATTGAGGAGTTTGGGTATATGCATACACCCATCATACCATTGCCACAATCAAGGAAACAGACATATCGAATACCTCCCAAAGTGTGTATCTCTTTGGGTTTTTTGATAATACTTAACATAAGACCGGGCTACCCTCTCAAATTTTGAAGTGCACAATACTGTACTGTTAACTATAAGCGCTATGTTGTACAGCAGATCTCTAGAACCTATTCTTCTAACAAACTTTATACCCACTGAACATCATTTCCATTTCCCCCACCTTCTAGCCTCTGACAACCACTACGGTTTTCTCTGGATCTATGAATCTTAGATTCCTCACATGCAGTATTTGTCCTTTTGTGACTAGTTTATTTCAATTAGCACACTACCTTCCATATTCATCCATGCTGTTGCAATTGGCAGAATTTTATTTTTTAAAGGTTTGTATATACCATATTTTCTTTTGTTGATGGACACTTGGATTTTTTCCTATCTTGGCTATTGTGAATAATACTACAATGAATACCGGAGTGCAGGTTATCTCTTTGAGACTGATTCTAATTCTTCTGGATATATATCCAGAAGTCAGACTGCTAGATCATATGGTAGTTATGTTTTTTAAGTTTTTTTGAGAAACCTCCATACTGATTTTCATAGTTGCTGCACCGTTTTTCTCTCCCAATAGTGTTGAAAGGGTTCCAATTTCTCCAAATCCTCACCAATACTTGTTGCTCTTTTTATAACAGCCATCCTAACAGATGTGAGGTGAGCTCGTTTTATGTTTGATTTGCATTTCCCTGATAACAATGTTGAGCATCTTTTCATATACTTGTTGGCCATTCGTATGTCTCCTCTGAAGAAATGTCTGTTGAAGTCCTTTGTTCATTTTTTAATTTTTTAATTTTTTTTTTTTTGCTATTGAAGTTGTAGGAGTTCTCTATATATTTTGGATATTAACCCCTTATCAGATGGATGGTTTGCAAATATTTTCTCCCATTTCATAGGCTTTTTCATTGTTTCCTTTTCTGTGCAGAGAGCTTTTAGTTTGTAGTCCCACTTGTCTATTTTTGCTTTGTTACCTGTGCTTTTGGTGTCATAGTCAAGAGATCATTGCCAAGACCGATGTCAAGAAGCTTTTCCTCCTTTATTTTTGGAGTTTTACAGTTTCGGTTCGTGAGTTTAAGTCTTTAATCCATTTTTAGCTAATTTTTAAGGGGTCCAATTTCATTTTTTCCCCCACACTATTTGTTGAAGAGACTATTGTCTAAAAAAATCAATACAACTGACTCTCCTCTATCTATACTTATATTTAAAATATATAATTACCTATTTCATTGTATACTCATGGAAAGGTTAACCAAAAAAAAGTCATAAATTGTTTTCACAGTGGCATCTTTCATTTGAAAACTAAGTACTCCCAAACACTGTCCATTTCTCAGGTGCTTGACTATAAACAAAATCCAAAACACAGCTCTGCTTAAAATGCTTCTCTGCATTTTGAGCAGAAAAGATATATTTTTTAAGAGAAAATGAGAGCAAAAAATAAAACCACCACCCTGCAACCAGAAGTCAGTTGGTAATTAAGAAAAAATGAAATTTAAACCCTCAAAGTCTTTATCAGATTTTACTAGATAGCCATGTGAAGTAGATACAGTATTTTTATGGTCCAGATAGAGTCCAAAAAGGTGAAACGTGGGATATAAACATTTTTCTTAGCAATTATAATGAACTTTTAGCAAGTAGACATTAAAACTATTTTATCAGAAAGCTACTTGAAAAACTAATAGATTTTCTCCAACTGTTTATTTTGTCCATTAATTCACGCATAAACTTATTTTCAATTGACTTCCCTGAAATTGAAAAAAATAAATGCCAAGGAAGTATCCTATAATATGACCAAAATTAATATCAAAATTCA
>NW_011888872.1:2739692-2752365 GCF_000151845.1 Pteropus vampyrus | reverse complement strand
AACTTTTCTGGATTATAAACTATTTTTTCCCAAATATTCAATAATTGCTTTTTACATGAATCTCTAAATTTATATATTTTAAAAATATATTTAAAAACCTTCCCAAGACAAAAAAAAAGTGTGTCTTCCTAGAAAAGAAGCTCAGTGTGTAACGTCTATGAAGTGTGTATGACAGGTATTTTTAATCAGAGAATCATAGGCTTCAGTTAAATAAAATACCACATCTTTATATTCTCTAAGTAAAATTTAGCATTTCCTTCAACCATGAATATAGATAACCACAAAAATATCAGGACCTATAACTTTCTCCACAATAAAAAGTCATTTTGGAATCACCAAGGGAACTTAAACACTAATAACTAGGTTCCATTCTCAGTCATTCCTTTCTAATTGCTCTTGGTTCAATGCAACCTTCTACAAGCTCAAGTGATTGCACTGTGCAGAGTTGAGATACTTGTTATAGTCCAAATGTTACTAGTCCTACTTCTAAAACATTCAGGCAAACCACCTTATGAGAGAAAAGAAAGGCATCTTTAAGAATATTTACATCACAATGTTAATTTGACTTTTTTCACTGCTAATGTTTAAAATAGTACATTTTATTTTTTTAACCAATTTTTGAATTTTGAGAATTTGTTAAAATGTTATACATTTTATAAAATTAGACCTATGCAATAAAGTTTTAACTTCAACTTCAAATAGTTTGTAACCACACTATTACGTAAGCAAACTAGTATATAAACAAACTATCTGGGTCAAGAATAGAAGAATGCCATGTCCTCATTTACGACACACCAAGTTATACAAAATTAAATAAGCAAATACTACATAAGTTATATCAAGATATAATTCAGCAAATGTGCATAATGTGTCTAGTGTTATTCTCTATAGTACTGATGATCTAAGAAAATATAAGATGTAATATATGTTAGTCAAGACCACATACTGTGTAGTCAAATGTTGAGTCTCATTTCTAAATCCACCACTGTAAACTAGCTGCATATTTCTCAGCAAATAACCTAATCTCATTTAGCTTCTGTAATATGGAAATAGTGTTAATCCTAGTATTAATCCCTGAATAGTGTTAAGATTTGAGATAAGGTATATAAAATGCTAGGTAAGTCTTAGCATATAATGTATGTTTAAAAACTGATAGCCATTATTATAAGACATATAGTCCTTGACCTAGAAGTTCACAGCTATTCTAAAGGAAATAGGAAATTGAAAAATAACTGTACCACGAAAGATATCCTTAATATAAAAGGGTTATTGAAAAATAAAAAAAAATAGTATGAATTAAAAAATGGGAGAGATAATTCCCCCAAAGAAAAAATCACACGATCAAACACAAAATACTAAACCTGATTAGTTTAGATGTTATTTCTCTAATTGTGAAACCAAGAGCCAAGAGAAAAGGATGAGCAAAGCCTCAGAGTTAAAGGACAGTGATAAAAACAAGGTACACTGGACGGGGATCTGCTTTCACCAGGGTAGCTTTTACTTCAGTAACAGAGGTATGTTAGTACCACGATTTGGCTTCTCTCTTACAGCATTCACATTATTAGTTACTGATTTAGTACAGAACCTCACTGAAGGTTGGATGAAACCATGATGTACACTCAATGCATTTCATAATAATCAAGAGTGATTTTGTTCTGATTTGGCTCCAATGACTTTGTTCTAGTGTTTCACTGGTTCCTAGTTAATGTAGTTTTAAAAGCAACCCTTTTTACCCTGATACCAAAACCAGACAAAGACATTACAAAAAAAGAAAATTTTAGGCCACAACCCCTGACGATGCAAAAATCCTCAACATAATACCAGCAAACTGAATTCAGCAAGACATTAAAAAGGTCATACACCACGATCAGTGGGATTTATTCCTGGGATGCAAGGTTGGTTCAATATCCACATATCAATTAACATGACACACTACATAAACAAAATGAATGGTAAAAATCAGATGATCATATCAATAAATATAGAAAAAGCATTTGACAAAATCTAACATCTATTTATGATAAAAAAAAAAAATCTCAGCAAACTGGGAAGAGGAAACATACATCAACATAATAAAGGCCATATATGACAAAGCCACAGTTAACATCATACTCAATGGTAAAGAACTGATAGCTGTTTTATTTTTTTTAAGATCAAGAACAAGACAAGGATGTCCACTTTCACTACTTTTATTCAATATAGTATTGGAAATCCTAGCCACAGCAATCAGATAAAAAACAGAAGGCATCCAAATTGGAAAGAAGTAAAACTGTCATTATTTGCAGATGACATGGTACTTATATAGAGAAACCTAAAGAATAAGTCAAAAAACTACTATAACTGATAAATGAATTCAGAAAAGTGGCGGGATACAAAATTAATATTCAGAAATTGGTTGCATTTTTATACAACAATAATGAACTATTGAGAAGAGAAATTAAGACAACAATCTCATTTACAATTGCATCAAAAGAATATCCCGGAACAAATTTAACCAAGGAGGTAAAAGATCTGTACTCAGAAAACTATAAGACACTGAAGAAAGAAACGGAAGAAGATACATATAAACAAAAGCATATATCATGCTCGTGGATAGAAAGAATTCATTGTTAGAACATCCATAATAATCAAAACACTCTACAGAGTAAATGCAATCTCTATCAAAATACCAATGGCATTTTTCACAGAATTAGAACAAATAACCCTAAAATCAATGTGGAACCAAAAAGACCACAAATAGCCAAAGCAATCTTAACAAAGTTGGAGGTATCATGCTAACTGATGATAAACTATACTACAAGGCTATAGTAATGAAAACAGCATGGTACTGGCATAAAAACAGACACATAGATCAATGGAACAGAATAAAGAGGCCACAAATAAACCCACGCCTAAATGGTCTATTAATCTATGACAAAGAAGACAAGAATATACAATGGGGTAAAGACAGTCTATTGAATAAATGGTGTTGGGAAAACTAAACAGATATATGTGGGAGGGAAGGGGAGGAGATGGAAGAGAAGGGAGGGAGGAAGGAAGGAAGGAAGGAAAGAAGAAAAAAAGGAAAGAAAGGAAAGGAGAGAAAAGAGAAAAAAGATAAAGAAAAGGAAAGAAAAAAGAAAGGAAACTAGACTACTCTCTAACATTGCTCCTAGTAATATTTTTTTTCTGCTATAGCTCCTTGGGCAAGAGAAACAAAAGAAAAAAACAAATGAGACTACATCAAACAAAGAAGTTTTACTGCCTAGTGAAAGAAACCATCAAAAAAACCAAAAGACAACCTACTGAATGGGAGAATATATTCACTAATGATACATCTGATAAAGGGATAATATCCAAAATTTATAAAGAAATCACGCAACTCAACATCAAAAACCTCCCAATCTCTCAATCCAATTAAAAAATGGGCAGAGGGCCTGAATAGGCATTTCTTCAAAGAGGACATACAGATGGCCAACAAAGATATGAAAACATGCTCAAGGTTACTAATCAGAAAAATGCAAATTAAAACCACAATAAGATATGACCTCATGCCTGTCAGAATGGCTATCATCAATAAATCAACAAACAAGTGCTGGCGAAGATGTGGAGAAAAGGGAAGCTTTGTGCACTGTTCGTAGGATTGCAAATTGGTACAGCCACTATGGAAAACACTTTGGAGGTTCCTCAAAAAATTAAAAATAGGACTACCATATTACCTAGCAATTCCACTCTAGATATTTATCTGAAGAAATACAAAACGCTAATTCAAAAAGATATATTCACCCCATGTTCATTGTAGCATTATTTACAGCAGCCAAGATATGGAAGCAACTTAAGTATCCATCGGTATAGATGTGGTACATATGCACAAAGGAATATTATTCAGCCATTAAGAATAAAATCTTATCAGTTGTGACATGAATGGACTAGAGGGTATTATGCTAAGCGAAATAAGTCAGACAGAGAAAAATAAATACTATATAATTTCACTTATATGTGGAACCTAAAAAAACAAAATAAATGAACAAACAAAACAGAAATAAATTCAGATACAATGAAGAAATTTATGGTTGCCAGATGGAAGTGGGATTGGGGAGATGAGTGACAAAAATGAAAGGATTAAGAAGTACAAATTGGAAGTCAGTAAATAGTCATGGGGATGTAAAGTACAGCATAGGAAATATAGTCAATAATATTTTAATAACTATGTATGATATCAGGTGGGTATTAGACTTATCGGTGTGATCATGTAAGTTATACAAGTGTCTAATCACTCTTTTGTACACCTGAAACTAATATAATACACTATGTCAACTGTAACTGAAAAACAAAAATTTTTAAAACCTTATGATAATCTTAATTTTCTTCTCTGTACTTTTCCATATTTCTACAACATGTATTATTTGTAAAATCACAAAAAGTATATGTAGAAATAGATAAAAATAGTCTGTTAGCCATCCTTTCATTTCATGATGTGTATAGTAAAAAGTATACTTAATTCAATGAAACTAATATTTCAACCATGTGTCTATACTATGTTGAGATCTCTGATACAAAGATAAAAGCCCCCAGTTCACAAGGAGAACACAGCTCTAATCTTGACAGTAATGAAGTATCTAATCTTAACCAAGACATACTCTGGAAGCCTTAACATTGCATTTATAAATGTGGATGTGCACACTAGATAACTTCTAAGGTGACTTCCAGCTCTAAAAGTCAAGACTTCTAAATATAACTGTTTGAAAACCCATAAAATAGGTAACTCTTTCTACTTAAAAGTACCTATACTTCCTTTCAAGATGCCAGGTCCTATACTGTGCTCCCACTCACTTCCAATTCTTGTTTATAAACAGTTCGTAATTCAAATTATATATATAATTTATGATTTAATGTACAGTAATAATTTCTTCTTTAATCAAAAGAACTACATATCAGAATCTGAATATTTGGATTACATTTTATATCCCCATGTATTAAAGGGAAAAGACAAAGATGCATTACAAAACTACTATCACTTTCTAAAATACAGGGAAATTATTCAGCCTTTGAAAACTTCTGAGTTTTTGGAATAGGTCTAAAACCAAAAATTCCTAGCAGGAATAGCAAAGCAGTTATATAGCTTAAATGTGGTGAAGATCCAAAACATATCCAGAACATTGCAAATGGTTAATTTACTAAACAAAGAAAAATGCCATCCTTTTTCACATAACACAGCACCATGATTAAAGGGAATGAAATAGAAGAATAAAGATATAAGGCAGAAAAAAAAAAAACTGGAAAAAAAGACAGTAGAAATTACCATTAAAAAAAAAACATAAAGAAACACACAAAAAATTTAGCGTCCCAAAAGCAGTAAACTGTCCTGCAGAGAAGAAAGTTATCCCAGATACTAAGATAATGATGCAGAAGTCTCTCCCCTAAGCCTTGCTATGGTAGGAGAACGGAGAGGACAAGATGTAAAACAACCTCTTGTCCTTAAAATGTAAATTAAGGAAAAAAAAAAAAAGAAATCCTGAGAAAGTTAGAAAATATACAACAAAACGTGGTGAGAAGAGTCCATTCCACATTCTACTGACTTCAAAGACTTGCATCAAGCGCCCGTGCTGAAGGTATTCCAACCACAACAGAGTTTATCTACCCTTTGGTCTATTTTTATGTGGGCTGTAACAAGAAAAAAAGGCACAGACGAAAACACCAGAAATTGGAAAACTACCTCTAAAATATTAAACACACAAGGAGAAGAGCTAAGTGTATCAGGAGAGATAGTCCCTGATACACAGTCCAATCTTCCTGTGTGAAAAGCAAAGGTCAGAAGAATAAAAAGAATGTATTAATCTTGAGGGGAAAAAAACAAACATTTTCACATGATTTGAAAAGAGCAAGCAAAAAGATTTTAAGAGATCAATCTAATATTAGGTTCACCTAAGATACTTAATGAAATTCTCTGCACTGAAATCAGAATACCTAGACTGTTCTATACATGGGCTTCTCAGTGAAAATATCTGTACGTGGGAGCCTCAAGTTGATTCACCAAAAATTTCTGAACAAATTCAACCGAAAAGATTTCTGAACAGTCTGTTCAGTGTGATAGATTTGGTATTTTAAACCTTGACATCAACCATTAGAAAGTGGTCATCGAAAGTCACCAAATCATGACCTTACAAAAAAAAACCTAAAAACCTTATTCTATTTCCTGACTAGTTTTATAATGCTGAAGCACAGTCAGTCTATTTTTGCAATGCTTGCCAATTTTTATGTTAGAAGGCACGCATGAATCAAGTACCCCAATATTTGATCAGAGAAAGATCAGGTTGGTTATTCTTATTTATGTTTAACAAATATACCATCAGAAGACTAGGTAGGTTATACCATTATTCTAAAAACCTTAAAAGCTGTCATTTTCTTATGAAGCATAGCCAGCAAATAGGGAGGTAGATGAAGTTATTAGCTCTAGGGCTAAAGGATGTTTCTTTAGTAAAAGAAATCAGTGGTTCAGTTTCCACAATGTCAATATCCACTGATGAATAGTTTATATAATTAAACCTAAACTCTTCGCAAAACGTACTAGTACCAATTAGTGAAATAATCAGAAACAATTTTTTTACATTGTACAAAGAAGCTAGGTAGAAATACAAGTTAAAAGGGGTATTAGTCCTCCAATTCTGTTCTTTTTCAGAATTTTTTTGACTATTTTGAGTCCTTTGTATTTCCATATGAATTTTAGAATCATTTTGTCAGTTTATAAAAAAATCTGTTGGGATTCTGACTGGTATTGCAATGTATCTATAGATCAATTTGGAGAGAAGTGGCATCTTAACAATACTGAGTCTTTTAATCCATGAATATGGTATGTATCTCCATTTATTTAGATCTTTAGGCAAAAATTTTGCAGACACTTCACCAAAGAAAATATACAGATGACAAATAAGCACATGAAAATATGCTCAACATCACTGGTCATTAGGGAAATGCAAATTAAAATCACAATGAACTGCCACTACGCACCTAACACAATGACTAAAATGAAAAGACTGACCATACCAAATGTCAGCAAGGATGCAGAGAAACAGGAATTCTCAAATACTATTGTTGGACATATAAAAAGGCAAAATCACTTTGAAAGACTGTTAGCAGTTTCTTAAGAAGTTAAACATATACTCCTATATGATCCAGCCGTTTCACTCCCACATATTTGGCCAAGAGAAATGAAGGCATATGGTTCATATAACATCCACATAATGTTCATAGCAGTTTACTTATAACAGCCAAATCCTGAAAACAAACTATATGTCCATCAACAGGTAAATGGACCATATGTGGTATATCCATAAAACAGAGTACTACTCAGCATAAAAAGAATGAACTATTATTATCATGCTACGACATGGATAAATCTCTAATTATGCTGAGGAAAGAAACCGGACATAGAAAAGTAGATAGAATTATACAAAATTCTAGAAAGCAGATCAGTAGTTGCCTGGAGTGTAGGGGTACAGACAAGAGGGACAGAAGGGAGGGATTACAAAGGCAAAGGAAGAAACTTGGGTGTAATGAAAATGTTTATTATCTTGATTGTGGGGATGACTTCACAGTTGGGAACATTTGTCAAAAACTCACCAAATCATACACTTCAAATATGCTCAGTTTATTGTATATCAATTATACCTCAATGAAGCTGTTTTAAAAAAAAAATAAACTCATTCTGACTTCTGGACAGTAACAGGATCTACAAAGCAGTACCTTCTTTGCAGTAGACTACCCAACTATTAAAAGTTTTTTAAAAAATTACAATAGCAGCATTTCTAGCAACAAGGACAAAGGCAGAAGAGTAATTGTTCATAAAGCTAGTGCTTAGAGAACATAATTTTACCACTTTTGTATGTATATACAGACATAAAATATGTATATACTGGATGAGAAAAGTATATAGGGAACTAAGATATTAGCTATTCCCCTGTAACTGTTATTAAATTATGTTAAGCTAGGAAAGCACTTAAGCAGAAAAGTGTGAACACTGCCAATCTCAAAATGTAACATTTATTATCTTTAAAAGCATTTTGTTACTTTTATAATACCTGAAGTGATATAATAATGTCAGTCACTTAACCAGATCTTAGAGTATAATATCTTCATCTTAAGTACTATTATTTCCAGTATTTTAATGATTTTCTCACAATCCTGAAATGTGATCTTTTGTGCTCTGATGACACTTAAATTAATAGCATAATTTTCTGGTACTTGCAACAGTTGCTTTCCATTCTGATTTTTTTATACTTTCTTATAATACTTGAAGATAAATCCTGTAATAATCATTTTTTGTCTATCTCTGAGGGATTCAAAAGGCTTCAATAGAGTAAGAAAATATCAAGAGACTAAGCTTTTAAAGAAATTTAATTTTAATACTAATTGTAATATTTCCAATCAGATATCTTTAAAGAGATAACTCTCTTAAATATTCAGTTCATTTGATCTTATTTGCAAGCTTCATTGATGTTCTCAAGTCCTATTGTAGGTACCTCTATAACTAAACCTATTTAATGCTATTCTGTTAAACAATCCATATGGAATATTTCGCCTCTTCTTATACTTATGTTTATTTTGACTATAACTGACTACTAATGATTTAAAACATTTACCATTATTTTTAAGTCATGTGAAAAGTGTATCTACACATAACATCTAAAGAAACATTCGCTTCATGTGTAGTCATTACAGAATTGTGGTAACTCTATTTTAAAAAAGATTAAAGAAAGAAACATCTGTCAAGTTTATGTTGAAAATAAATAAGCATTCTCAATTTGGTCCTTAGCTATCTTATACTGTAGACTATTAAAAATAATAATACTAATCAAAATGAAGCCGATCAGGAAAGGATTCTGGGTAGATGGTTAAGTAGGAAGCACCAGGAATCCTACCTACACAACTGCACTGACAGAATCAGTATGATGTACCTACTTCAGAATGCTGCAGCCTTACTGAAGGCTTGTAACTTTGGTCTATTTCAGTTATTAGCTTGGCAGGGGCTATCCACCATCCAGTCCCGAGATTCACTATAGGCAGCCCAGCACACACGCCAGAAGCAGCTTGCACGCAGCTTGCAGGAACCAGGGTGGGCAAAAGGACAAGATCCTGTCTTCCAAATATTAGGGATCTGTGCTCTGATCTTTGATTATTGCTTCTGATTTCAGAGGGGCAGACAAAGAGATTGTTGCCCACTACTGCAATCCCTTCTCTCTCCTGAAGTGACTTCCAGGGTATTTAAAGAGCCGACGCTTTTATTTATCCCCTTTATTATTCTTTTTCCTTCTTTTGGGAGCCAAATATTAAAGAGTAGAACATTAAAAAACAACTATACATATAGGGAAAATTTGGAAGTCACTGTGTATGCCAATGGAAAGGTGTAGGCTCACAAAAAAAACAAAGATGACCTTAATCTTACATCTCCGGCTGATGCTTGGCACAGAGTGTCTACAATAATAATAAAATAAATAAAAGACAGGAGAGTTTGTCTTTCCTCTCTGGAGAAAGGAGAGAATCTAATTTGTAGAGTAATTTACTCCATTACTAGATTAAAATTTACAGTTTTCAACAACAAAAAAAATCACAAGCATATAAAAGGAAAGTGTGGCCCTGACTCAATGAAAAAAATAAACAGAAACTGTCCCTAAAAAACACTTGATAGTGAATCTAACAGAATTTAAAACAACTATCTTACATATGCTTAAAAAATTAAAGATGTGGAAAAAGTCAAGAAAATGGTGTATGAACAAAATGAAAATATCAATACAGAGAAAGAAAACCTAAAAAGATTCCAAAATAATTTTGGAGCTGCAAAGTACAATAATAGAACTGAAAATTTCACTAAAGAAATTCAAAGGCATATTTGAGCAGGCAAAAGAAAGAATCTGCAAACTTGGAGATGGGGCAAAGGAAATTACCGAGTCTGAGGAACAGAAAGAAAAAAGATTGAAAAAAGGTGAACAAAGCCTAAGGAACCAATGGAGTACTGTCAAGAGAACCAACAAATGCATTGTGGAGTCCAAGAAGAAGAGAAATTGGCAGAGAAAAGACTTGGAAAAAAAACTGAAAAATACCCAAATTTGATTAAACACATGAATATTAACATCCAAGAAGCTCGCTGAACTCAAAGTAAATTGAATTCGAAGAGACAAACACTGAGACAAATTATAATCAAACTTTCAAAAGACAAAGACAAAGAGATATTCTTGAAAGCAGCAAGTGACACATCATATACAAGGGATCCTCAATGAGACTACCAGTAGATTTCTCATCAGAAACTGATAGCCACAAGGCAGCAGCTGATATATTCAAAGTACTAAAAGAAAAAAAAAACCTGTCAACTAAGAATCCTGTATCTGGCAAAACTGTCCATCAGTGAGGGAGAAATTAAGACATTCCTAGATAAACAAAATCTAAATAAAAGAATTCATTACTATTACACCTACCCTGTAAGAAATGGGAGTCTGGCTGGCTGAAATGAAAGGACACTGGACAGTAACTTGAAGCTCTATGAAGAAAAAAAGATCTCAGTAAAAGTAAACACATAGCTAATTATTAAAACCACTATTATTTTAACAATGGTTTTTAATTCTACTTTTCTCTACATGACTTAAAAGACTAAAAGCTCGAATTACTGTAACTTTAGTATGAAACTCCACATTTTGTTTTCTACATGATTTAAGAGACTAATATATTTTAAAAACAGACAGTAGTCTAAAAGGTAGTACTTTTGTAACTTTGGTTTGTAACTTCATGTTTTGAGACATAATTTCAAAGACATATGCAATTAAAGGAATTTATTAGTTAATGGTTTAAGACACATAATGTATAAAAATGTAATTGGGTGACATCAACAAGTTAAAAGAGTGGGTATAGAGCTGTAAAGGGCCAGAGTTTGTATGTTTTCGGAGTTAATATGGTATAAATTCAAATTAGAGTGTTATAACTTTAGGATATTAAATGTAACCCCCATCATAACTACAGATTTTTGACAGAGGTGCTAAGACCATTTGGTGGGGAAAGGACAGTTTTTAACAAATGGTTCTAGAAAAACTGAATATCCACATGCAAAAGAATGATGTTGGAACCTTCTCTAACACCAAATACAAAAAGTAACTTAAAATGAATCAGACTTAAATAGAAGAGCTGAAAGTATAATACTCTTAGAAGAAAACACTGGGCGAAAGTTTCACAACATTGGATTTGGCAATGAATCGCTTCTTGGCCTTCTGGCTAAGATCAGGTAGATTTGGCAATGATTTATTGGATATGCCAACAAAACACAGTCAATAATAAAAAAAATACATAAATTGGATTTTACGAAAATTTAAAAATTTTGTTGCATCAAAAGACAATATCAACAGAGTAAAAAGGCAGCCCATTGAATGGGAGAAAATATTTAAAATCGTATATCTGATAAGGAATTAACATTCAGAATATGCAGAGAATTCCTAAAACTCAACAACTAAAAACCAAACAACCTAATTCAAACACGGGCAAAGAAACTCAACAGACATTCCTCCAAAGAAGCTACACAAATGGCCAATAAGTATATCAAAGATGCTCAACATCACTCAGGGAAATGCAAATCAAAATTATGATACCACATCATATCCTAGAGTTAGAATAACTACTATCAACAAAACAGCTTACCCAGAAAACTTGCTTGACCACGTCGAGTTAGAGTATGTGCCTCTTCTACCTTATCAAAATGGTTCATCATATCATTTGACACATTTTACAGAAATTATCTTTTTAAATCTCTCGCTCCTTATCAGACTTAAGTTACTCCTGAAAGCCTATCCTAGAGTATTGGAACCTGTCTAATTCACTGTAACATCCTCAGGATCTACCTCAGTGCTCCTCAGACAGTTAACAATAAATGTCTGTGCATTTAAATTTTTTCCTATTGAAAACTATTGTTTCTTGCTTTTCTGTTTATGTATTTTTAGAAGATAACTATTAAGAGAAGACAGACTTGACATAACAGCTATGCAATTGTATCTAATAAAGCACTAAAAATAGGATATAACTTCCCTGGGAGACCTCTACCTTACCTACGTTCTATGAATATCCAGAGCACCCCGAACTTCCCACACTAATCTCCTCTAAATTACACAAGTGGGCAGGGAAAATAAATCAGGATTTCTTTTGTCACTTGCCTCTACTTAGAAACGTAAAACACCATTCACATTTAGCATACTTATTTAAAATTTCAATACTTCTAGCAGCACACTGGTGAAAGCTATGAAAAAAAAAAAATTAACATTATGTTCACAACTGATTTATACATCAGAATTCAAATAAAGTAAAAACTACACATTTAAAATTATATAAAAAGAGGGTTAAAGCTACCAGATACGGAAGGTGGATTAAATACACAAATCTAATTTCACTCCTTCACCAAAACTCAGTAAAACTATGTTGTTGTTGTTTTCCTTTACAGTATAATCTCACAAAAGCACGGTGAATTGGAAAGGCAACAAAATCAAAAATTTGGAAGCAGGAGAGCTCTATGAGCGTAGAGCTAAGAAATGAAATCTGGCAAGATTAGATAGATAGACAGATAGATAGATATACAGATCGATCGTAATCATTCAATTCATTGATAGCTATAAAATATACCATGAGCGAATTGGGTTTATTTCAAGAATGCAAGATTGGTTTAATA
>NW_011888872.1:2696933-2739642 GCF_000151845.1 Pteropus vampyrus | reverse complement strand
CCTTCTGGCTAAGATCAGGTAGATTTGGCAATGATTTATTGGATATGCCAACAAAACACAGTCAATAATAAAAAAAATACATAAATTGGATTTTACGAAAATTTAAAAATTTTGTTGCATCAAAAGACAATATCAACAGAGTAAAAAGGCAGCCCATTGAATGGGAGAAAATATTTAAAATCGTATATCTGATAAGGAATTAACATTCAGAATATGCAGAGAATTCCTAAAACTCAACAACTAAAAACCAAACAACCTAATTCAAACACGGGCAAAGAAACTCAACAGACATTCCTCCAAAGAAGCTACACAAATGGCCAATAAGTATATCAAAGATGCTCAACATCACTCAGGGAAATGCAAATCAAAATTATGATACCACATCATATCCTAGAGTTAGAATAACTACTATCAACAAAACAGCTTACCCAGAAAACTTGCTTGACCACGTCGAGTTAGAGTATGTGCCTCTTCTACCTTATCAAAATGGTTCATCATATCATTTGACACATTTTACAGAAATTATCTTTTTAAATCTCTCGCTCCTTATCAGACTTAAGTTACTCCTGAAAGCCTATCCTAGAGTATTGGAACCTGTCTAATTCACTGTAACATCCTCAGGATCTACCTCAGTGCTCCTCAGACAGTTAACAATAAATGTCTGTGCATTTAAATTTTTTCCTATTGAAAACTATTGTTTCTTGCTTTTCTGTTTATGTATTTTTAGAAGATAACTATTAAGAGAAGACAGACTTGACATAACAGCTATGCAATTGTATCTAATAAAGCACTAAAAATAGGATATAACTTCCCTGGGAGACCTCTACCTTACCTACGTTCTATGAATATCCAGAGCACCCCGAACTTCCCACACTAATCTCCTCTAAATTACACAAGTGGGCAGGGAAAATAAATCAGGATTTCTTTTGTCACTTGCCTCTACTTAGAAACGTAAAACACCATTCACATTTAGCATACTTATTTAAAATTTCAATACTTCTAGCAGCACACTGGTGAAAGCTATGAAAAAAAAAAAATTAACATTATGTTCACAACTGATTTATACATCAGAATTCAAATAAAGTAAAAACTACACATTTAAAATTATATAAAAAGAGGGTTAAAGCTACCAGATACGGAAGGTGGATTAAATACACAAATCTAATTTCACTCCTTCACCAAAACTCAGTAAAACTATGTTGTTGTTGTTTTCCTTTACAGTATAATCTCACAAAAGCACGGTGAATTGGAAAGGCAACAAAATCAAAAATTTGGAAGCAGGAGAGCTCTATGAGCGTAGAGCTAAGAAATGAAATCTGGCAAGATTAGATAGATAGACAGATAGATAGATATACAGATCGATCGTAATCATTCAATTCATTGATAGCTATAAAATATACCATGAGCGAATTGGGTTTATTTCAAGAATGCAAGATTGGTTTAATACTAGAAAATCAAACAATATAATTTACCACATTAAATAACTAAAGGAGAAAAAAACCATTTGATTACCTTAAAATAGAGAATACGTTTGATAAAATTCAACTTTCATTTATAACAAACTCTTAGCCAACTAGAAATAGAAATAATCATTGATAATCAATTAATCATTGATAAAGAATTTCAGTACAAGAAATATATAACAAAAATCTAGCTATGAAATCCAATGATGAAAACCAAGTTTTTTTCCTTTAAGATCAGGAATAAGACAAGAATGACTTGTATTATATTACTTATGTAATGACTTGTGTATAATATTACTTATATTCCACGTTGTATTGAAGACCTGAGCCGCAGCAGTAGGATGAAAACGAAAGGTGTAAAGATGGGAAAGGAGGAAATAAAACTATCATTTACAAATGATGTAATTATGTTCACCAAAAATCCAAATGAATCTCTTGATAAATTATTAGATAAAAGTTTAACGAGGCCAATGGATAGAATACAATAAATTTTTGTACATATCTGACACAAACAACAGAACTTGGAGGGAAAAAAAGATCAACTACTACATACAACTAAAATGTCCAAAATTGAAAAGTCTGAAACTGCCAAATGATAGCTAGGATATCATTTACTGCCTCTCAGCTCCAAATCCACCCTCATTACTGGCTCTGTGGTTACTGAGGTTTACCCTATAAGCATTTCTTTTACAGCTGTATGATGTTCAGTCCTATGAGGAGAGAATGCCACAAGGTTAACTGCTTACTAACGCAAGCTGCAGTTTCCTGCCCACCTGCCTTGGTCCACTTGCACCTCAGAGGAGTGTCTTCAGCTTACTCAGTGACTGCCAAGCAGAAGGCTAGAAGAGTCTTTTCCAAGAAATCTGACCAATCCATCAACCACTTAAAAAGACCTAAAACTACTGGCATTTGGGGTTCCTCACTATGAGACCCACTCAGATAACTCTATAATGAAGTTCACAGTTGACAAGCCCCACTCATGCACTCAGTTTCCAAACTGCTTTTTATACCTGACTTTTAATTATGAGCAGATAATCAAAAATTATAAATAAACCTAGGAAAAAACTCAAGAAAAAAGAAACTATACAGAAGGGAAAAAAGATAAAATTATTAATATCTCTAGAGACAAAAGTATATCTATAAAGTAAACTCTTAGAAATTAAATGATGGTAGAAGTGTTAAGAAAACTCACCAGGAAGGTTTTTAGGTAAAGCTGATAAAATCTGCCAGGAAGTAAAGGTAATAGAAAATCCAATGTAGATGGTGAAGAATAGATTTAGACAACTAATGCAAAATTGGGGGTTGAATGAGTTTTGAATACATAGAAAACTAAGGAAATAAAAAGTAAGACAATCATTAACTCTAGGAATAACTAAAACCAGAACAAGAAAAAAATAACTACATGGCTTATCTCTGCGTAGTGTGAGAGTGAATGAGTGAGTGAGTGTGAGAGAGTGTGTGTGTGTCTCCATAATAATGTAAACACTGAATACTGACATAAACAAAATTACGATATAACTATTTGGGGAGAACAGGAAGATAGGAAATATGCATGTGACTGAAGTGGGGGCATGTGTGGAGGGGGGACAAACAGAGCAAACTCCTCATTATATACATTGGGAAGTTAACAGAAAATGCCTAAAGCAAACAAAAGTAGTATAAATATAAGGCCACAAACAAAAGGTAGTATAATTACAAGAACATGTAATAATGTAAATTGTATTATAACACCAGAAGGATCAGCTAACAATTAAAAGTAGTTGACCCTGGGGAAGGAGAAAAAGATGGGAAGGAGACTAGGAAATGCTGTTTTGTCTTTAAAAACAAAACAAAACAAAAAAACGGAAAAAAAAAAAAAGTATAAACCTAACTCTTCATATATAACTTTAATGAAAGTTAAAACTTTTAAAGAAAATTAATATCCTGTCCGTATTTGATGATAAAGTAGAAAATATAATACAAAAAGGTCACATTCGCAACTGCAACAAAAACTTTAAAATACTTAGGAATGGATTCAACAAAAATATGCAATATGTAGATTAAGAAACCTAACTTAAGGACTTAAATAAATGTAAAGATAACCAGTTCCTAGACTGTAAACATACTGGTTCTTAACATAAACCCAATTGTAACTAAAAGCTTAAATGATTCTAAGCATTACCTGGAATAATAAATGCACAGCATTATCAATGTTTTAAAAAATGAAATATTGTGGTAAGTGATGAACATAATTTCAAAACTCACATTAATCAGTGAGATCGCAATGCTAACGAAGGCATTAAAGATGATTTTATATATTCTAAATTTTGCTGGTTTTCTCTCAGCAGAGTACTTAAAAATATGTTATTAAAAAAGAAAAAAAAGCAAGTAATATGTTACTGAGTCCAGTAGACCACATTGCTAACTTTTTCTACCATATCACATAAACTCAATAATGAATTAAATTTCTTTGTTTTGATCTCTTTGATGTCTTTTTACCTATATCATTGTGGCAACAGTAAGATTACCCAGAAGGTAAAAGCATATTTAATTGACAGATTTAAAAGTGAACAAAAATACAGTACTGAGTTCTCCAGTAAAGACAGCAAAGAGAAAAATGGAAAGACAGACAATCCAGGAGGTCAGAAAAGAACTTCCACAGGACTCTTACAGTGGATATTGAAGGTTTTTTCCCCCCTGACATTATTTGTCTTAAACCAAATTTTTCTTAACATCTCTGTGAAAGAGAAAAAGTTCATTATTTTCATATGAACTGAGGTAAATGGCAGTCATGACTTGTTTGAAATTATACAATTAAGTCAATGGCTGAACTGTGAACAGAACCTAGGATACCCTAAAGCTAGTATGCTGCTCTAACAGAGTGTGCTCCCCGCTATGTAATAGGACTGTTTCCTTTAATTACAAATTCTTCATTCACCATCAGATTATCAGCCAGAGGCTGTATCATTCGTTTTGCTCTTCTTGCATTCATGGCATTATTCCAAGAATCTGAGATTTTATGATAAAAAATATAAAGACAACTGTTTACTGTTATCATACCAAATCTGAAAATCCCAACTGCCTTGGCAAGGATACTGCACCAAGCCTGCACTTAATGGCACATTTCTAGGTAGAAGTGCAATTAAAAGATCCATTTTGGGTTGGTCAGTGACCTGGAGAAAAGGAAAAAGAATTTTGTTTTTATAAAATCACTAATATCGATGCATTTAAAATCTTACATTAAGGCATGCCATGGTCTTGTTAGTCAACAATATTCACATATATGACTAGTATGTAGCAGATTGTTAAAGATACATTTTAGAGCACTGTGATGTTGAGAAGTAGAAAGCAGAATAAGATAAAAACCATGACATGCCCTTACATTCTATACTAAAATCTATACGGGAAAATTTATTGAGCAAACAAAGTAAATATCTGAAGAGGTGTACTTGTCTTTGAGAAGCACTTTGTGTTTCTTTGGCACATATCACAGCAGCAGTAGTAGCAGCAGCCTTGCCCTTGCTGCTGATTTCTTACTACTCTAAATGTCTCCTCTGAGCCAGAATACACTGGCTGTTGCTGATCATGCTGTGAGACACCTGCACTGGCTACTAGGCTTGTCATGACGCACAAAACCCTACCATCTTCAGCTTGACATTGTGCAAGTTATAATTATTCATCCAAATGAATATGTCAGAGCAGCAGCAGCAGACCTCTCATCAGAGCAAAAGAAAAATACATCAAAACATTATCAACCCAGCAGGAAGACAGGGACCATAAGGAAAATTACCCATTTTTAATATGGATGCCACAAAGCCATGTCTATTATTTTACAAAAAAGAAAGAAAAATAAAGATCTTCCAAGTTTAAAGTCCAGAAACACTGAATCCAAAGAGGAAATGTACAAAAGCAGACAAGGAATTTTATTTTTTTTAAAAATCAATTATCTGAAACCTATTCACCGTCTCAAGTATAAGTTTGCTTTTAGACTACAAGAGTAACATTTATTTTGCTTAAGAACCACAATTGTTTAAAAATGGTTACAAAAGAAAAAAATAACTCCCACAAGAATTGTTTCCAACAAGTCAATGAAAAAAGATCAAAAACAGCAAAGAAGTCTAATATTGCTTCTTACTTCAAAACACAAACGAATATTGCCAACACTCTTATGTCTAAAAGACTCGAGATCATATCGCTGGTAACAACACCAAAAAGCTTATACTGTACAGCTAGACTTTAAAAGAATAGGTAAATTCTTTTGAAAATTTTCTAAAGTTTAATAGCATGTGTAAAAAATTAAAATCATCCCTAGATCTCCACAAATGAAGACAACACATCCAAATTCTATGAGCATATGTAAAATAGGCAAGTATAAATATGGATTCCTATCTCATACATAAATACTTAAATAAATAACTTTTAGAACTATAGACGAATATAAGATATGAGATTTTTCCCATTCAAGATATAAAAGCAGAAATCACAAGAGATTGATAAATGTGACCACACTGAAAGTTAAACTTCTGATCAACAAAAAAATATCACATACAAAGTTAAAAAAAACATGCCACAGGGAGAAGATACTTACATCCCAAAATAATCAACAAAGAAATAGTATCCACAATATGTGAAGAATGCTTATAAGAAGAAAATTTAAGTAGGTAAAGATTGTAAACAATAATAATGATTATCAATCCTTGATAAGAATTAAGATCAGACTAAAATCAGGCTAAAATTTGGAAGATATTTGGGAAAATAGGAATTACAATGCATTGCTCGGTATGAGTATAAATTTATACAATCAATCTGGGAAGGCAACTGGCAATGTTTAGTAAGCTCAAAGAGGTGTTTTTCCCTACAGCCCAGCATTTTTATTTCTAGGCATAACCCACATCAAAAGTCTCATGCGTGTATTTAAAAATATATATATATACACACACGTGTGTGTGTGTGTGTGTGTGTGTAAAGATGTCTGCTGAAGATATTTAGTAAAAAACTGAACAACATTGTCAGTCAGGTAACAGATAAATTAACTTTCGGATTCATATAATGGAATGATATTGTAAAGCATTTAAACTAAATGTATTACACATGTAAAGATCATTGATAAATCTCACAATGTTGTATTAAAAAAGTCAGACTGCAAATGCTACAGAATATGGAACAAATGCAGCAAAAAATATGCACAGATAGCATACACATTAATTTCGGGGAAGAGGTTACCTCTAGAAAGGAAGAGAGGGAAAGAGGAAAGGCAAGAGGGAAGAGGGGTAAGTCTTAGTTGCTCTAAGAACATTTTATTTCTGAGACAGAAATACATATCTGAAGAAAATGTGACAAAATATTAACATCTGTCAAATTTGAGTTGTGGATAAAAAGTTGTCCAAATTTTTATCTGTACTTTGCTAAGAATTTTAGTACATTCTAAAATTTAAAAAATAGTTTGCGACATTCCAGTTACTACTAATTAATTCTATTTTCTTGGCGCTAGTACAACAGAAAACTTATTGTGTGACCCAATTAAATCTAAAACTTGAATTTGAATTAGTATTATAAACACTTATTCCATGCTTATATGTGCAAGGCACTTGAGCTAGTATTAAGTAGGTATACAAAATTTTAAAAGAATTGGCTTCAAAGATTTTCCAGTCTAGCAGCATCACAAACTAATTTTGCTAAATCTCAAGAATAAGGTAAATATATCTTTCTGTGGAGATGTAAACTTTTTTCACAGATTAAAGTCTGGGGAAAACTTATATGGTTATCTACATTTAAAAAAAAAAAACTAAGAAACTCATCAAAAACATATTCTTCAACCTTGGATTTTGATAAATGTTCAAGTATAATTTAGAAATAGCATATATGAAAAGAGTAGTACATCCGAGGTACAATGTCATCTCATGATCCCACATAAAACACAGATAAAGCTTATAGAGCCAAATAGACCATGCATATTAAAAAACAAGAAAGGTATACAATTTACATGTAACTTCAATTCTTTTTTAAAAAATCAACACAGTACTTCTTATTTATAATATATAACAAAATGACAGAAACAAATCACTGGGTTTTTCCTTTCCTTTCCTTTATTTTGCTGTTTCCTCAATTTGCATTGGAAGAAGGAAGACTTTTTTGTTTTTAAAGAAAATGAGAAAAATAATTTTTGAATATATAGGTATGGTTAAAATGCCATTTGAATCTTCACAAGACTAATCCTATTAGGCTTTTTTTGTTTTTACTAAGTTTATATAAGACAATTACTTTATATATTTATAATTTAAAATGTAAGCATAAATTTTTAATTGAATTTATCAAAATTTGATTAAAAAAATATAGGTAGCCTCTATTCAGAAACTATTTGTAAAATGTTACTAGGATTTTTTCTTTGCATAAGAATAGACATGTTCTCACCATTTGCTATCAACTGGCACAATTTACTTAGTGAAAAGACCATGACCATCATCATTAGGTTACTCTTTGAACTTAAAGACCGTTCTGCCAGCTTTTTAGAAACTGCATACATATAATGTTGATGATGGTACTACTGATAATCATACCGCCTTAACCTACACGTTACAGTTTACGATGCACTTCTAAACATTATCTTGTTAGATATCATCAATGTACTGAGAAACTCAATTGACAGGAGCATCAGAAAGCATCTCCTATATTCTATATTCAAAGTATGATGTTTCAAGGCATATACAAAAAGAAAATAGTCTAAGTTCAAGGATGAACAAAGGACAAACACTTTAAAACAATAAAAACTGAGTTGAAATGGTAGGGTTTATACTATCAGTCACAATTCTTTCTCCTCTGAAAACGATTCTGATATTATATCACCAATGTTCAAAGTTTTAGCGATCTGAAAAATTTCACCCAATTTTCTACTTACTGCTCACTGCCCTATAAAGCATCTTTTAGAATTTAAATTTAAAGGAAAATTTCTATCAATAGAGCTTCTTCATGTTTATCTAAAACGAAGCATAAAGATCTAAAAGCTGGACGGTGTGTTTACATGTGTGTGCACATGTGCATCCGTGTGCGCGTTCACAGAGAAAATGAACACTAACTACTAGAAAATATAAAAGAAGCACATTTATTATAAATAAATGCTTAAAGAAAAATTTTTAAAAATGAATATAACCTATAATGACCACTCTACGGGTAAATATAATGTGCTTTTTAACTACTTAAAATAAATTTTAGAATGTACCTGTGGTGTCCAGGAAACAGAAAATGAAACAGGAAAATCCACAAAACAATCTGGTGATTCTGCAGGATACTATGAAAAAGCACAAAATTAGGTCATTTTTGCTTCTATGTGACAAGTTCACATGAGAGATTTTTGGAAAAAAAAAACTGCATGTATTAGGAAAAGTATTATAAATGCAAATGTATTATAAATATTTTGATTCTATTATAGAGATGTCGAGAACTGATTAATAGTCAAGTTATGCTCAGGAGGTACAAAGTTTAGTGACTTGGAGGTAACAAACCAATCAGTTTTGAGTAAAGAGTAATGAATTAAGTCACTGTTGGGTCAGCTGCTAACGTGATCCGAGGATTAAATCACACTGGATTTCAATTTCTTCTTCTGTTTTTACTTTCTGTTGTCCTTTTCATTTTTATTGGATCTCAGGTTCTTTATCTTTAAAATGAGAGCTCAAACTAGTTGATATTAGTTTCCTTTCCATCTAAAATTTAATCTCAAATAACCTCAATTACTATTTAAAGAAGTAGTATCTTTTAAAAGAATCAAGAAATGCAAAAAAATATAAACTATCAACTTGAAAAAGTATTTTCCACAATTAAGCAATTACTATCCGCAAGAAGATTAATTTTAAAAAAATGCCTCTGGCTTATTAAGGAAAGAAGAAAGTAGTAGTTTTAAGCAAGAAAAACTTTTTCATAGTTAATAGAAAATTAAGTCAACAATTTTACAAAAAGTGAGTCATAAGGACAAATCAAGTTTTGAAGTTAACAAAATGTCTTTCTTAAAATCAACTTTGTTATTAGACATAATACTACATGATTCTCTAAAATCCAATTCTAGATTTTTCAAAGTCACGTGTAACTAAAAAATACTCATTATTTGCCATTAAAAAGCGAAAATGGAAAATTAGTTTTAGGAAAACTTCTTTCATTTGACAATGTTTAAAATAAGTTTTATACTTTCATTTTTTCCAGCTTATTTTTCACTACTTTGCTGAATAAGCAAAAGAAGATAAAAATTATCACTATAGAATTTAACAAACATCACTTCATCTGAAGTCAATGCTTTGAAAAGAATTAACATTTAATTCAGCTGGCTAGAAACAAACTTAATGTACACTCTGACTTAATGGATTCTATGTAGAACTGATAATGAAGGCAAGTATATAGGAAACGATATAAAAATATAACAATGCTCTAATTTGGAGAAAAAAAGGTCTGGCTGAAATTAAGGAGGGAGCTCTATTTTAGACAATTAAAGTATCAGATGATGCATGTAAGAGTGTAACTGCAATAATCACTGGAAAAATAATTTGTATGCCATTTTTACAAGTCGTGATTATTTCAAGGTAATGCAGGCAGACACTTTAGCTTTCTCTGGTTTTCAGCTCTGCTAACTAATTTTTGTGATTTTGGAGAAGTCAGTAAACTTCTCTGGCTGTTTTATATGTAAAAATGATGAAATTCGACCAAAAGCGTTATAAAATCTCTTTTCTAAAATGTTAAGATTCTATGAAACTAATAAGCCACACTTGAAATCTCCACGGTCAAAAATTGAATAGTTTACTTTGAGTTACTGCTATTTATCTCCTACTGATGCTGACAATGAACAGTATCAACTCTCTAACTTAAACAAATCATCGAGTAAAAGTATGAAGTTAATGAAATGTATATGGTATTTAGATAAACCAAGTATCTATGACTTTAGAAGTCATTAAAAACATACAGCTCATTATGTTAAAAGAGAATATGATCTTATACTTAAGTAGGACTCAGTATAGTAAATGGTATGTATGTAATGGCAGAGAGATCTACTAAGAGTTGAACACTAAAGCAGGTTATAATACATATAATACAATCCAATATACATAAATGTGAGCTAGTTTCTGAGATGACTGTATGTTTCAAATATATTTTGTGTAATTATGCAAACACACAAATATAATTAGATTCATCTATGTGTAGATGGCTTTACTATATATCTAAATTAAATGTATATATGTAGTTATGTGTTAATTATATTTACATTTAAGATCAATTTTATTTATATAATCAATTTTATATAGTTACATAAAACCTAAAAACACAAATTTACATACTTGTGGATGATTTAACATGAGTTATGAATTAGATATTCATTTTCAGAATCACTTGTACTAGCTGCAACATAGATAACTAATACAGTGTTGTAAAATAACTACCAAAATTCAGATAGTTTTCAGTAGTAAGTAGGTATAGGTATATATAAAACTACTAGAGATTAATTGCCAAAAGTTATACTTTAGAAGTATAATTGACAACAAAAGCTCCACATAAAGTAATATTAATTGAAAAATAAGTAATTATTTTTAATTAAAATAGTTTTTTAAATCTTACTTGAAACAATCAATCAAAGAATACAATATAAAATTATAAAAGTATATATTTTTGTTACATGCAATATATTCAGACTGTAATGTATACTGTTCTAAGAAAAATTTTAACCAAGACTGTTCTGTGATTGGATCATCTAAGTAGTAAGGCTTCCCATAAGTGAATACATACAAATGCAGATCACAAAAGGCAGTCAGAGACAGAGTGCCCAGCCTCTGATACACATCTGTGATTTGTTTTTCTAGTAGTTATGATCTTGGCCAAAGCAGAGGAAACCCTCAGCTACTTTTTTCAAGAAAAGAATAATTCCAACCCACTGTTCAGGATGTACTATATCGAATAAAAATACACCTATAAAAACAACACAATTCAACCATTTTCCTTATTATGTTTCTTTTTAAATTATTTTTAATAGGGGGAGAATAGTCAAAATTACTATTGTTTTCTTTGTGGGTTTTGGAAACAGTGAGGGGGAGTGGAAGGATGAAAAATGTGTATTCAAGAATAAAAATAATAAAACTAATGCATTTCTTTACTATATATCAAAAAATATCACGAAGAGGGTTTGTGTACTTACAAAAATAAGCCAGTCTTAAGGTTTGTGTATTTACAAAAATAAGCCTGCTTTAAGGGTTGTTTAAAAAATCAGCTTGACTCTTTAAAATTTAGTTTGGATTAAGATTTTATATTATATACTCTTAACATATAAATTCAGCTATCACTATTTTTTACTGATAATCCCATAACCAAATATTCGTAGAAAAGCAACTGCCACATCTAAAAGACAACTATGGTCTCTATGAAAACTGAAATAAATAGATAATTAAAGACTACTAAATCATACCAACATAAGATTCATTCGGCTCCACTCTGTCATTTTTTTTTAAAAACAATTTTTTTCTTCCTAATTCCTTCCTAACTCAAATAAAGCTTTTTCTCTTGCCAGGGCATCCATAATAGTGCTTTGCAGCTATGGATGCTGCAAAAACTGACACTTAAAAATATTCTCCAGAGAAATATTAAAAGTGTCACCTCATCTACCTTGTGGAGGCATAAGAAAAAGCAAACAGACTAGAGGCTACAACCTCACTCTCAATACTACTAATAACATCATTAACTGGAATTAATAACAAAATCTTATAGGTATAGATATAGGCAGTGTAGACTTAAAGCATTATCTCTTAAGTAGAAAAACTTAAAAATATTAGGCTGTTAAAAAAAAAAAAAACCTGAATCAATACAGGATGCATTTAAAATCTTTCATTTTGGTCTTCATAGCAGCAAAGCAACTTTTACCAATGTACAAATTATAAACAAAAAGCTTTGAAGGAAATGACAGAACCCTTGCCACTGGCAGTATGTGACCTTTGAAAGGATAAAGGCAGTTCTCTTCATGATCTTAAAAAAAAGCACACCTTTAAAAACTAAAAGGGGAAATAAATTTTTTTTTCATTTTAACAAAAAATATCCATGTAACTTCTTTTACAAATAAGATTTCTGTCCTGCTAATTTTTTTTTAACACATCACATATGAATCTTAAAATTATAACTAAACATTCGGTGTGTGAGAAAGAGAGAGAACGAGTCATTTCTCAACTTGTCTGATATAGAGGCACTATAAGATATCAACATTTCTGTGTCACCTCGTACAGCTTTATATATTAATTCTCTCTCATGGAAAGCTTAAATGCCAGACACATTTTTAAAAAGGACAAACACAATTGATCTTTTCATCACTACAATCTTCTGAAATAGAGTTGATTGATGACTCCAGGGAACAATAAAAAAAAAGATGTCCTGGTTTTCTCAAATTCTAATGTTTCCCTAGTGATTACTAAATAAATGATTAATATGTTGCACTTAGTTATTCTACTTATTTCTCAAAATTCACAATCTAGAACTAAAATATAAAGACAAAACACCTGTTTTGTGCCAATAGTAAGTAGTTATAGATCACTAGCCTGTTAAGGGTTCTATAAATAGAGGCATAATATTTGCAAATTCTTAAAATAACAGAAGTAAAAAAAATTTCAGCCAAAATGAACAAATAAAAAGTATGCATACATGTGTGTCTGTGTTTGGGGGTAAGGGTGGGGTCAGAAATAAGAACTACAAAGGTACTTTATAGTAAAAGTTGAAGACAAAAGACCTTTAGTAGAACTTTACTTGAGATAGTGGAAACTTCCAACTTTTCTATATAGAATGTCACAAAAATGACATTTTGGTACCTAAAGGATGTCGAATCTTATTTGCAATATTTCTTTATTATGAAGTCTATATTTTGATCAAATTTGAACTAAAATAGTGACAAGAAATTACATTTAGGCTTTTGGAAACCTGGTGAATAAATTCTTTGAGGCTTTCCAAAATATATAATGTGTGTATATACATTTTAGAAGCAACTAGCACTTCTTTATACTGAAAACATTCACAGAGGTCATTTACAGAGTATTTCCTGACCACGGTAACAGTTAAACGAAGCACATACCTTAGCCTTCAATTTGAGAGTGATGAAATGCTCTCTACCAGAAGCATCTTCAGCTTTTAACTTGATGGTATTGAAGCACGTATCCACATATACAAGTCTAGTGAGTGGAAGAGAATAAAAAATGGTCACACTGGGGGAGGGCAGGACTGAAGGGGGAGGGTGGTTGGAGGATGGTAGGATTCGAAATGAAAATATTTATTATATTCCTATTAATCCATTACAAAAATTAATCAGAGGGATGTCTGCATGCCAGCCCTTTATGCTGCTATAGATTTACTGCCATTAATACACCAGCCTAGTGCTTAATGCAGTCACAGATCTCTGGATTATTTACAATGTGTGTCAAGGCTCATGCTGTGGTCAGTGAGCACTATGTCTCGGTTTTTCATCACCAGAACCTTTGGCATACACAGCATGTTCCTGTCAGCCTCTACTTATGTACACATTAAACTTCCTGTCAAACTCTTTGATCCATTTCTGTAGTTTCATACAGTATGAGGCTTTTATGCTTCCTTTATGTTTTTCTCCTCAATGAACTTTTCCTTTATTATCAATGTTACTGTACAAAAATCTGGCTGATATTAGTTCATATACTCAAATTGATCCTACAAGGAAAATGCTGTATAAGCACAGGTACAGTCTGGTCTCCTAACAATAAATTTTCTTTTTGTGCGTTATATAGCTCCTGACACTTAACCTGGGCATGTATTCAAGATGACTAATATTTTAAACATATAGCACAAGCACAACTGTTTTAGCTTTAAGTCACTCTAAATGCATGAATTTTCTACAATGGAAACCAATACACTTTGAAATATATCATTCTGTAAAACTATGGTCCCTTGAGTAGCATAAGCAACTGCCAAATATGTTCAAATTTAGTAGTATATTTACTAGTGAACTGGGCGTTGTGGATATTTCTTGACATTTTTACAATAATATTCTCTTGTAAAGATAAAAAGTAGCCTAAGAGTATTGCACGACTTATCACCCAGACTGATGGTAAGACCCATTAGGGTTCAGAACAAACATTAGCCTCCTAACTCAAGGAACATTTCTTTAACATCACTGTATGCGGTTTGGTCACTGGCCAGATATAATGGTAAAATGGGTCAATTTCAAGAAATGCTGGGCTATAAAGTTGTAGAACACTGTTGTAATGAAAAATAGATCTAAATCTGAAGACACACATCCTCAACAATAGACTAAAAGATAAAACAATCTTTATTAACGGAAGAAATTTTTATCATAATCTATAAAAAGTCCAGGGTCTTAGAAAACATATGAAAGTAAAAATATTCTAGAAAAAATGTTTTTTACATAAGAATATGATTTTATATATATGGTTAAACATTAATTTCTTTCAGCTATATCTGTAAACATCACAAATCTCCCTCCCTCTCAAAAAAATTTAGAACATGAGACTATCACATGTTTTATCAATACAACTCTAAGGTTCAGATACATGGGCACCCGATACTGAAAACATAAAAATCCAATTCGAGATGCTGAGATGAACACATGCATTTATATCCCCTCTCCGCTAAAAAAAAAAAAAAAATTAAAAGATGTAAACAAACCCATAGTTACAAAAAGAACAAGAAGGAATAGCATCGACTAAAGCTAATTTTCAAATTTTATAAAAATGAAAAGTTTAGAAGAGTACTGGCTGACAAAACACATCAGGAGAGAGGAAGAAGGTTCCAGGAGAGAGAGATAGCTGGCAGAAAATGAAGAGGAGGGGAGAGGAGGGAAGAGGAGAGAAGGGGAGGGAAGAAAGGAAGAAAGAAACAAAGAAGAAACAAAGAAAGTATAATAGAGGGTATGACTAATAAATAAGGGGAAATTTTTAAAAATACAAGAAACCAAAAAGGGAAAAGAAAATTTTAAATTATAAACAATGAAGCTATGTTAAAAATTGTGATTGCTCTACCATTAACTTTTCAGTGAAAAATATTTATGTAGTCATAAAAAAATCAAACTGCTTACTAGTTATAATGTTTAAAGTCCAGCAAGATAAAGCTAAAAGCCTTACAGAAACTAATGTAAATATATTTGACAATTGCAATTTGAAAGAAAGAGATGACAAAATTGAGATGAAGGGGAAAGGTATGAGGGAAAATTAGGAACGCTAAAATCTGTAACCGCTAATTTGAGAGTAAGAGATACACATCTTTAATTGAAAGGACATGAAAGACGTTTAAGACATGTTAATCCTAATAGAAAAATAAAAGAATAGTAAAGGGAGAGAGATGGTAGTATAGGAGCTAAATCCTCTTATTATAGTAGTTAATCAGTATGTAATTCCTAAAACTGATAAATCAAGCAACACTGAATGTAGGCATATTATTTCGAAATATGGAAGTTGTAAACATGAACAGTTCAGTATTTCTCTCAAAGAATGAAAATGGAAATGATGTGGGAAAAGCCTGCTCCTTTTCACAATGAGCCCTAAATAGTTATAACCATGAATATTGCACAGAGCAAGAAGCGGTGGAGAGATGGAACAACTAATCCCCAAATAGTACTTTTCATACTTCACGTTGCTGCTCATCAAAATGTTCAAAATCATTACTGAACATCTATAAAATAAGACAAAAGTTCTAGTCTTTTGTTTCCAATCACACAAACAAAAGATTATTATCTTTCCACAATTTAAGACATGGAAGTAATATATTAGAGAAAGTGACATGCTCAAAATATGGCTTTGCAGTCAAAATGGTAAGATTAATTTTGTTAAAACTTTAAGAAGTCATTCAAACAAAATAGTAAAAAGATTTATAATTTCAGGTTAATCTTAGCCTAGTCATTTAAAATTAAACATTTTACCCATATGGCTTTCTGTCTACTCTGTTTTGGGGAAAGGGAAAAATCTTGTGATTATTACTACCTTGAGTACATGTGACCTACATTGCCACCAGAGATCCAGTATTTCTTCTTCCTGTCTTCCTTTTGGTAATAGGGCCCCTGCCTCCACAGCACATTTACTACACCAAGTTTCAGCAGGGCACACTCCATCTGGCTACCAACTCTTCCTAGCTGCTCTTGGATATCAGCATCTCACTAAATTTTGGTCAATAGTCTGCAAACAGAAGTGATATGTGCATCTTCTGGAATAGTGAGAGCAAAACTGTACCTTCCCCTCTCCACCACCCACTCCTCTCTCCCTTCCTTTAGACTAGATCAGAGACAGGCCAATATAAGCCGGCAAAGACCACGCAGAAGAGAATGCAGCTCTGGCCACTGAAACCTTTCGATAATGGAGGTATTCTACATCCACACTGTCTAAAACAGTAGCCACTAGCCACATGAGGCTATGGAAGACTTAAAATGTAGCTAGTATCAACACTGAATTTTTAATTTAATTTAAATATAAATGCCAATAGTGACATGTGGCTAGAAGCTACTATTCTGAACAATGCAGCCACAGTAGATGGTTGAGAAATAAAAGAAACCTGGGTTCTTGGATGACCTTGTAGAACAGAGCTACCAACTTACTCCTGACCATCTGCCTACCTCTGAACATCTAATGAAAGGTAAATAAAATTCTATCTTGTTTCTAACATTGAGGATTTGGGGTTCTCTTTGTTAACAGCTGTTTAGCCTGTACCCTAACTAACAGGACACACTTCTATCTATTCACAATAGGAAAGACTATCTTAGTGTTCGGTCTACGGAGCGGATATTGAAGGAGGACAAAACAGTAATAAGCTCTTACAAGTAATATAAAAATCAGTTTTTCATTAAAAAAGTCTATTACAAATGTTCTGCTTTACTGTTAAGTTGGGTATCTTGATTTAGAGAATATGAAATAAATAATTTTTACTCATTTAAATAAGATAAATAATTCATTTAAATAATTTAGAAAACTTTCATCATCAGAAAGCTCAAGTTTTTTAAAAGTTATGAAATCACATTTAAAATTTATATTTAGAAGGAGTTTGAATGTTATTACTTAGCTAAAGTTGACTAAAAAACACAAATATAAAATCTGAAGAAATAAAATACACTTTTAACACTTTGTATTTATCGTTTGCTGCATTTCTTTATAATTCTGCTTGGAATAACTAAAATGACACTAAACTTGACAGTTAAGTTTTTTAAACATTTAAAAAAGATATTTATACTTAAGCTTCAGGGAGGTTTTTGTTATTCTTGTTAATAGCTAAATGTTATCAGTATAGAGCAGAAGGGATGAGCTTTATATCTCTTGAAATATTGAACTTATTTAGACCAACAGCTTAAGTTATATAGTTTCTTTTCTTTAAATATTTAGATATTATTTATGGAGTAATAACATCAAAAGGCAGCCTGGAGACCTTCATGGTTTAATAAAGGTTCACTTTCTACTTTTACCACTATTCTCAAGTTTAAGCATTAATACTTCAAACGTAGATTTCGAAAAAAAAAAAAAAATCCTCCCTAATTGCTGTCTTTACTTCCTGTCTCTTCTCTACACCAATCTACCCTGCCTCCCATGACTAGATTAATCTTCCTAAGCACCTTTTTAATCATAGCAACTCCATGCTCAAAAATACTCGATGAGTCCCTATTATCTGTGTATAAAGAATCCTTAAGTCTAGGAGTCAAGATGCTTCAGTCTGGCCCTGAAATTAATCCTCTTATGTGAGCAAATGATCTACTCCAAAGTCCAAAAATGAACTGCTCACTTCCACCACTACCACCTTGTCTCCACCAATCCTTCCCTTCTAAGGCTTTCTATATTCCTTCTAAGCTTATCCCATTACCTCCCCTAAGAACCTTCCTAAGTTATAGAGCCCAAAAGGACCTCACCTTTCTTGAAATGCTCACCCTGCTCCTTTTCAAGTAAGTTTTTGCTTTTTTATAAGGAATATAAAAGCTTTATACTTCTATGTATGTGCCAGTGCTCTAGGTATTAAGCTATTGTCAGACTGGTTCATAATTACTGCTTCACATATAAGTTTTAAACAACTAAGAGTAAATTCTGTTTAAATTAGATACTACCAACACATTACCAATTTAGAAAAACATAATATTTTCACTAGATAATTTGCAGTTATTCAGTGATTTGGATATATGTTTGAGGAAAAAACACTATAAAGGTAATTTAGAATGAAAATCATATTAACTACTATGTTCTTTTGACTTATGTAACAAAAGTTATTACTGGTTATAACTAAATCATAACACTAATTAAGTGCTTAAAACTCATATACAGTCTGACACATTTGTGTGAACTAGTGTCTCAACAACTTTATACATACTTTACACAGGAAATTATTTGAGTCACGTAACATATGCTTCTTTCCAATGCTTATTAAGCATTATTCATTTGAAAAATGAAGAAAGTGTGGCTCAGGGAGGCTACAATACTTGCCCAAGGTCACACAGTTGATAAGCCAGAATTAAAGCCCTTGTCTAGTTATTGAAATTAATTTAATATGAACAAGTATCCCCATTTCTTCCAGTGTTACCTAAGTCTTTGAAATGCACTGAGAATTACAGAAAATATCACCATCACTGGCCTAAGTCCATTACTAAAATAAGAGGATTACTCTAACTCAATATATGTTGATATATGTTGACAATCTCTCAGCAGCACAACAAATTTTATAAAACTCGTTTAGCTCTTTCCCAAGACAAATTTGAAAGGTCAAATAGCTAAATTCTACTCACTCTAAAATGGACAAAACCATCAGATCACTTCTCCCTTGTTAGAACTATTTAATCTCTGAATTATCTAGGGCCATGTGATTATTAAAACATAAGATATCCTATAAATAAGGTGACTGACTATGAATTCCTTCTAAACTGGAACACTTCTGAAACTGAAAGGGGCCAAGATAACAGGTATAAATTATGACTATCCTAGGTAAAGTGGGATGTAGATCAGCTCACCTATAGAGCAAAAGTATTTACTACTTTTAACTCCAAGACATTCTTAATACCAAACAGAAAATTCTGTTAAACCCCAAGGACTCTGTTTAATTCTTATTGTTTTAAATGAGGCATTCGGTAAAACAAAACAAGAAGTTAACAGAAATCAATCAAGACATCTTTTTGCGTCACCGACCTTTGTAAGTCAGTAAAACACCCAAAGTTATCCTCAATTGTCATATCATCTTCATCTGACCCTTTGGACAACTTTAAAGAAGCTGAAACAAGTACAGAAGTTACAATAACAGCAATCAAATTTAAGACAGCTACTAATTCAGTGTCATTTCTATTTTTAAAAGGTATGTGAATAAAGGGAAAGAAGGAAAGTATTCAATCATATTTTCGGTATTTTTTTCTAACTTAATTTTTTATAATGCCTGATCCTATAGTGTTGATTAGAAAAGTATGTAATTTAAAAACACAGCAAGATCTTCATTACCTTAAAATAAGATTTTTCTTTTATTATCAGAGTTTACTATTACACTAACAAATCTACAAATTATAGAGTGTAAGAAAAATATAGATATAGCAACACGGTCTAGGAATCATTAAGATTCTGAAAATCCATTTAAATCAATTTGTCATGCAAATCATCATGTGTGTCATGTTAAATGATATTTCAAATTAAGAAGCTAGTCAGCTGCTTAGGCAGGGCCTCAAAAAGTAGCAATTTTAGTTTGGAGACGGCACAGTTCATGTCTCAGTTCTAGCTGAGTGCCCTGAAATCTACTATTGTCAATGTGTCAAGTATACCAGATCTGATTTAAGAATTAAGTCACAAAAACTGCACTTGATGGGAGATTGTCTTACTCCACTAGATAGTGTTGGATAAATACTGACATACCTTATCTGGCTTCTCATAATCCATGTGGAAAACTTTTCTTCTGCTCACATATTCCTTATTTGTAAAGATTATGAAACAAATGATTAGGTAACAACAGTTATATCCTAATCTGATCATGCATCCTACTCACTATATCACCTTTCACAAATCTTTCGCAAAAAATTTTGAAACTCTCTAAAGATGGGTTAATTTTGCATATAGCCAATTTTATCCATGGTGAGATAGTCACACATAGAGGGTAGAAATAATAAAAACTATTTACAAGTACTTGAGAGAACTTTATTAAAGGCTCCATAGCAGAGCTGCCCCACAGCACAACTCCAGGGAGCACCATTCACACACAAAGCCTGAGCACTGGTATGCAGCCAGCCCCGGATATATACATTCATTTTATATACAAAGTTGGGAATAAAAATATGTATCAAGAATTAAGTAAGAATTATATAAAGTGACTAGCACAGTAAGTGGCATACAACAGAAACTTCATAAATGAAAGTTTCTATGTATAATGATCCTAGTCTATGGGAGAGACAAACATTTATATTGTAATGAAGGTTATAGTGGAGGTACTCATATCCTTACTTTTGGCTTTCATCTGTTACCCAAGTTTGAGATCTGGTCCTTTTTCTGTCACATCACAACAATATGTATAATACAAAGCAAAAACTACTTTCTACTTATCTCTAAAACTGTTTATTCCATAAAATATTTTATACACTTGCACCATTTCTCTTATAACTTCGTTGCTCTCAAGAAATCCTATTATTATACTACACAGTACCTATCACAGTTAGAATTACTACTGTGATCATCTAAATTCTGACTCTTTCACTGGATGTAAGTTCCATGAGGAAGACTGTCTTGCCTATGTATCTTCACTGCCCTACATTATAGACATTTGACAAATAACAGTTACGTGGAAAAAATGAATGATTAAAAATCTCATATTTGCATTCTCAGTATTTCAACTAATTTTCATCGCTGGAATTCTCCCAAACATGTCACATACACTTATAAAACTGTCTCAAACTCACTATATCAATATAATAGGATAGAAACTAGAACATTTCCTCTTCCTTTCCCAAATACCTCCTGCAATTCTTAACTATTCTAAATGCTAAGATCTTAACATTTAAGATGTAAAAATAAGTCAAATGATTTTTCTCTATCAACATATGCAAATGACAGGGTCCATGATATCAGTATTTCAAGACTAACTTCATAACTTCAACCAAATTCCTAATAGTGCATGTCAATTCATTACTTGTGTTCTCTGTCTCTTCCCACCATTGTCATACTACATTTTATTACATCTTACTCAGGAAATGACACTTGATCAAATAAAGCCTAATCTCATAAATAAACATTAACCAGTCCTCGATATCACCATAATAGTACATTTAAAATTATAGGTAACATCCATTTCTAAGATGGACCAACACTTCCACTGAGAACAAGTAGAATAATCTGATGAAAAGGAAAAGAAAAAAAAAGTTTGAAGGCATCAAAGAATTGCTAAGGTAACCAGGATTTGAAGGACTAAGGTCCTGAAGAAGCGGGCACAGAGGAGAGGTAGGTCAGCAGTTTGTAGCTATTTTTCTCTTAGCTTATATACCAATTCTGGGCACAGAGCAAAAAAAGAAGGATATGGGCAAAAGGCCCAGACAGAGAACTACTATCAAGTGAGGGGGAGGGGAAAAAGCATTTTTGGCGCTCTTTTGAGGATAGAAAAATGAAAATAACAGCTTTTAAGGGCCAGAGTCTGATGGAACAGTATGGCCAGAGACAGCCTAAATTTTGACAATTTTCCATCAAAACTTTTGATAAATACCATAACTGCATAAAAGGATAAAAAGCCAAGTAGAAAGCCAATGAAAAAAGGGAGAATATTTAGAAATCTCATAATTAGAATTTAGAATCCACCTGTGAGAGAAAAAGTCCCAGTGAAAATACCCAAGTTCTCAGTGTAAACCTCTGAAAAGGTTAACCCAAAAAGAGCAAAGCGAACAAGAGGTAGATGGAGCATTGAGAAAAGGATCAAAAGTTATTAAGTAATGGGAATATAATGAATGACATGGTGACAATAGTTAATACTATATTGTATATTTAGAAGCTGCTAAGACAGTAAATCTTAAAAGTTATCATCACACACACAAAAAAATGTGTAACCATGTGTGGTGATGAATGTTAACCAGACTTACTGTGGTGACGATCATTCTATAATATATATGTATACTGAATCATTATATTGCATACATGACACTAATATAATGTTATATGTCAATTATATCTCAATAAAAAATATTAAGAAGAATACTTTAGGCAGGAGGAAAATGATTCTAGAGATAAAAAGGAAGGAATGAAGAATACTACATAGTAATTGTGTGTGTATATGAGAGAGACTAACAGCAATGATAAAAACATATTAAAAAGATGGTAGATATAAAACTAAATATACTGGTGATGTCAGTGAAAATGGCATTCAGAAGTTCCAGAAATTGTTCCCTCCATAACAGCAACAAGAAAACTGACCAGAAAACATGTCAGGAAAAAAAAAGGCAAATACATAAGGTGATGGATATGTTAATTAACACAATTGTGGGAATCCTTTCACAATATATATGTATATCAAGTCATTGAATGTACACTTTCAATATATAATTTTGTCAATTTTACCTCAATAAAACTAAAAAACAAAAAAGAAATTAAAATAATGTTATGCTCAGTGAAAATATGGTAACATTTTATTGTGTACATTAAAATGTTATTTTTTCCAAATTACATTTAGTATTTTACCTTGTAGGTCAATTTTTTAGGATGACATCCCTTTCATAGTCACATAAGGATCAGATATTCTAATTACGATGAAACACTGCCTAAAAACAGGTATAAAATAAATTGATAGAACTGCAAATACATTAAATTTAAATTTGTAAAAAAAGGTACTTCTAAAACATTTAAAAATAGACATACTTATCCCAACCAAGGGTTCCTATTTCTTCAATAAGGCTTGAATAGAACTGGGGAGGAGGAGGTGGTACATGTAGCTCTTGTTTATTCTTTAAAGCAACTTCCTGTTTAAAAGGAAAACCTTAAATCAGCTGTGGAATGCTAGACAATGAATTGTACCTGATTATACAAAACAATTTTATAATTTTCTTCATGCCTAACTTAAGTGTCTCTTTTTTAAAAACAGAAAATCCAGCTAAATCATTCCCCCATCATTAAAAAAAAGGCTTGAAAAAGTTAAAGGACTGCACCGAAGGTCATGTAAAAATGTCAATTATTATACCATTCAACCTTAAGACTTTAATATTCTCCTAGACTATTATGCCTATCAAAGATGAAAAAAGTTTAAAAAAAAAAAAATACTCATCCCCAAGGCTTCACTATCTTTCTACCTCTATAGACATGTTTAACAGAAAGAAACAGATATCTTTAAAGAAAAGCCTGAAATCTAAGCACATAGTCTAGACTGATATATTTGTATACTGTTATGAATCATATCTTTACAAACAAAAACCCTCTGTAATAGATACTTACCTGCTAATTTCTTTCTTCATTCTGTATACCTCCCAGACCAGGTAAGTCCAAGTGTTCTGCCATCTGGCTAGACCACAGTTCCTTTCCCCACTAGGCCAACCTTTGATATCTTTAAGATGGTTTATGTTCCCCCAAGCAAAACTAAAATTTACATTGTTTTAGAGGCAATACAAACATCACTAGGATTGCTGAGGCTGAAAATACCAATTACTTCAAAGGTGGTAACCTAGACAGATATCATATCTGTAAAGTAAAAACAAATGTATCTATATATTACATAGGTGTTCATATGGTCTGGTTTATCAAAAGGTACTCTAAAAATTTTTTTTAAAAAAATCAGATGATCATAAATAACAAAACCATATGGGAACAAGTATAAAAATTATAAATGTTTCTGGTAAATGTAACTCTAATAAAAAGTATAAATTTTAATCTTTTAAATGTAAGTTTAATCCATTAGTCCTTATACTTTTTAACAAGGATAGAATACTATTAAAATAAGGTAATACCAGAAAAAGGTTTTACAAAACAGTATTTCAAAATCAAGACTACTAACTGAAAGTACTTTAATATAGTTCTAAAACTGCTTTCCATAAAAAAATTAGAATTAAAAAAAACCTGTGAAAGCTGGTTTGCAAAGCCCAGAATGTCAATTTGGATTTCATTAGAAGGTAAGCTACTAGAACGCAACGAGAATACCACTTTATTTTACAAATTAAATACCTAATATTATCTGTAAATAGCCTAATAGTCCAACCTTAAAAATAAATTGGTATTATAATTATCCTGTTGCCTAAAAAAAAAGTCAGTATAGCTCCCATACTTATAATAGCTATACAGTATTTCTTTGAAATTTCTATTATATTCAGAAATATGAGTTACTGTTATCCACAAATATTGAAGGTAAAAAGTAACTTGGATAATAAAAATGTATGTTAATCCTAAGTTTATGACATTTGTAAACTCTGCCTTCTACCTTGGGTCAGACAAATTACTCCTGGTCTAGAATCATAACAGGAAAAAGGGAAAGGCAGAGAAGCAAAGTATTCTTCATGGAGAAGGAGGCAAAGGTACGCAGTAGAAAGAACACAGGCTTTACAGAAGTTTTAAATCTTAACTTGACCGTTTCCTAGTTTTGAGGCTGCAGGTACTCAGTGACTCTGCTCTAAAAGTATAATAAAATAACCTATACCTTATACAGTTTTTTAAACATATAAGTAATTGTTCATTTATTAAATATAGAATGAAATTCTACTATATGCTTAGTTATTACTAGGAAACTCCATGAGAGATTTACCAAGTTTCCTGAATAAATTTTGTAACTACTGATTTCACTTGGGCATTAATACTTTTATCATTGTTATAGGAACCCTATTACTGACAACACATTCCAATAAATAAGCTAATAATTCTTACATTTTTAGGTACATTGTCATAAATGTACAATAACATCACTGTTCATAATTTCTTTAGAAAGCTAAAATATAAGATCTCGTTTTATTTAGAAATGCAGTAACAAGTGTACTAAATAAAATACTGTGACTGAAAGATTAATCTCAATATTTCATTTGTTTTAAATTAATGATTGTTTTTTCAAAATTAAATGACCGACTGACCAGAAATAATGATTATGTTAATACTAGAAATCAAGGTTTTTCAGAATAATAGAAAAAAGATATAAACACAAAATTAAATAGTAAAACACTATAATGCCAAATTTGAATTGAAAATATCTATATGAACTCATGATTAACGATTCTCTTTCTAGAAACTATTTTTCCCTAGCTTTGTCCACCAAAAAAGATCTAGAAGTAATCACAATAAGCACTCCGGTTTCCAGATTGTGGTAGCATCTAAATACCATTTCCTACAAAGAAACCATGGCTCTTTGGAGAAATAACTGATTACTGTTCTGGAATAGGATGAGAAAATCAACATGGAGCAACTGGCAAAAGAAAGCAAAGCGTGGGTTGTGTCAAAAAAAATCAGAAGCCAGCATGAAGGGGCTTATGCTGACCAAAATTGGTACAATTTAAGCATCAAAAAGAATAATGATTCCAATGGATTAAAGTTAACCAAATCTATAAAAACTCAGAAGTTCATGATGATACAAGAAAAAGTCATAATTAGTTTCTAGGCATCAACTTAGTATTCTATAAAAAAAAACTTAAAGGCAAAGAAAAAAGCACTTATCCCATCTCTCAAATTAACCAAGTAACTAATGAGAAGTTATGAGCTATACCTCAAATTAACCGAATAACTAATGAGAAGTTCTTCTCCATAGATTTTCAGCTAATAAATATCGATAGAATTTGAAAAATCACCATTTGTAACCCCTAATGTAGGCAGTGACCATCATTAGATGATAAGCTGACAGGAAACTTTATATTGGATCTAAATCCATCGATCAATCTTAACTTTACTAAAAGAGGAACTATCAGATACCATGTGCCTCCTAATGCAATACAAGGAGTACAGAACAAATGAACTCAACTCTGTTGAGACCTCTAGATCTAACTGCCAGATTACAAAAAATAAGTAGACTGTGTTAAAAAGATACCATGAATATCTAATAAACCAAATCCAGAATATGGAAAATTTTATAGGACACATAATTTGGTTTATTCAATAAGTAGATGGCATGATAAAAAAAAAAAAAAAAAAGGAGGGGTGGGAGTAGGAGGAAGTGCTACTATAAATTAAGAGACTTAGACATATCACTAAATATAATGTGTGAACCTTGTTTGCATGGTGACACAAACAGAACAGCTATAAGGAACCATCACTAATTTTGTTGGGATTATAACAGCATAAAGACGAAAAACACCTAGCTGTTAAAGATATATAGTTACACATTTATGAAAGAATGTACACAATGTCCAGGTTTTTCTCTAAAATGCTCCAGTCTCTCTCTCCTAAAAGAGTAGGGGAAGAAATATGATTGGCAAAATGTTGAAATTAGGTCATGGCCCCATGGGTATTCACTACAGTCTTCCCTCTTCTGTATGTTGAAAACTGGAATAAAAAGTTTTAAAAAAATAATACAATAGCTATAGGACAATCAAGTATTTTATGCATAATGGACTAACTGAATAATCAATTATTATATGTAACTATGTATTTAATGAAATCTAGTTTTTCAGAAATCTGCATCTTTATATAATTTTGTTTTTACACATTGTATTATTATAGCTAATCTCTCCATAGATGTTAAGTTCTCGGAAAGACCAGGACTACATTTTATTTCTTTACTACTCACCCAAGACTAGTTTCAAATGTACCCAGTTTATGACATAATCGAATTGGTTCTTACACACAGTTTTATTCCTCATGCAGTTCAATAAAAGTACCATTCACATTTATGTACACAGTAAAATAAGATATTAAATGTCTGGGAGTTGAGAAGCTTTAAATTCTAATCATTAGCTTTTAAAGGAATTACAAAAACAATCAAGACTTATAGAATACAGTAACAGTGTTAAAAAACAAGTACTTACCAAAACCATCTTCAACTCCATCATAAAGCTCATCAGATCAGGAGAGTGCTGCATTCTCTAGATCAAAACAACATTTCCAATTAATTTTACTTGTACAATTATATTCCATGTGCTGAAATCAAAATAAAATACAGGTCCATGTGAATGTGAAAAAAACATTAGCTCTATCTACATCATAAAAGTATAAGAATTGGAGTACTGATCATCCCTACTACTACCAATTTCATTTTGAAAAGACTAAAATCTACTCTGGTGAGATATACTGAGTTATGTAAGAATGTCATTTTAAACCTTACACACTCCTGTTCCTTCAGCACTGACTAGTGTCAAATTTAGCAAATCACATCATTTTTTTTTAAGTGATATGGGAGTAAAGAAAGTGAAAGTAGCAGAAAATATAAAAATCAGGCAAATATATACAATTAAAAAATCTAGTTAGAGCAAAGAATTATTAATCAATACTGTCTATTTTAATTTTTTTCCTTGACCTTAAAGACTACCTATAATTATTATCTTTTCACAATAAGTCCATAATAATTCAAAAGGAGTTAATCTTTCAATAAGGTAAAACCATTATAAATAAATGGCAAAAAAATTCTAAAGTAGAATGAATATTTAATTATGCTTCTGTTTCCTAGAAATCCTTCATTCTTAAAGTAACTATAGAATAAAACAAAGCAAAGCAAATTCTGTTGAAATTACTTTGTCAAATAAAACTATCGTTTCTCTGCTTGAAGTCAAAATACTGTATTTTTGTTACTTTTTGTGATGCGCTGAATTAATCACACAGTTCTGAACAAAGTCAACATGTGAATTTGTTCACTCTCTCTATATATAAAAGATAATAATCTAAGATATTTCAATAATGCATGAATCATATGACTCATATCTTAACACAGCTTTGAGTGGACCCATGTTTGTAGAACATAGCTTTGACTTTCCTTTCTTCTATACAATATTTCCTCCCTTTGGTTTACTAGAGATGAGTAATAAATTATATCAAAGGTCTACGACTAGAGCCCAGAGGCTAAATACAGCCAATGCCTGCTTTTGTAAATAAAGTTGTACTGAAATGTAGGTACACCATTCCTTCACCTCGTCATGGCTACATTGGTGCTACAAGGGCAGAGTTAAGTAGCTGCAACAGAGATCTTACGGCCGATAAAGCCTGAAAAATTTACTATCTGGCTTTACACAGAAAAAGAATGCTGACACCCCCCCACACCACCACCACACCCGACTCATATTTACTAGTTAAAAAATGATACAAGGAAAGAATAATAATATTCACATGGACTTTGGAATAAAACGAACACTCAAACTAATACTGGGTTCTATAAGACCAACTGGAGGGCAGAGAGGAAATTAAGTGGTAATTGAGACCTTTTCTAGGAACCCTCTTTGTGAATTGGCTGAGGAAAACAGAGATCTTATTGTATGCTTAGTTTTTATTAAGTTTTTTCAGGCCACTTAAATATCTCAGTGGATTCATTTCTCAAACTTTAGTATACATCATAGTCACAGGGGATGAGGAGGGGGCAGTGGAAGAAAAAGAAATAATTTACACATTCCCTCAAAAAACTGCTGTAATTATACTGCCAGCAATGACAGTCTACGTTCTACAAATCAACTAGTTTATCTCCTATTATTTCTTTGTGGTTCAGTAATGCTTTATTTGCGAGTGACTATCATTGTCACTTATCATACATAATAACCAGCCTTTAAGATAGAGAAAATATAACAAATTGGGAAAAACAAACAAATGAAATCCAGTTCTATTTACATTTGTTTTTCTGTAAGAGGCATTTCATTATTTTCAACTGGTTCAGTAAATGAGTTTTTTGAGTGTCTCTAATCTTTAAAGGAATTCTCATTTAGAGGAACCTAAACATTAAGAATAAACTGGGGTTCGAGGGTGGGCAAAATGGGTGAAGGTGGTTAAAGGCACAAACTTCCAGTTACAAAACAAAAAAGAATAAATTAATCCTGCCTATACTTCACCTATGCTGCCTTTACATCTACTCCTATGACATATATATATATATACTTGATCCCAAGTGATAGCCACCATACCTTTCGTTACTAATCTAGAACTACAACCCCTTTTTTGCCACAGGTATCTTAAAACTCCTAAATGGATGCTGGTATTTTTTTCATACCATCACTGTTCAGTCTCAGCAGAAAAATCACTTAAAAAATGATGGTTATGGATAAGGGTGTATGCATCTGATGACCCGAAAATATCAAGGATGGAAATCAGTTTCAACACAAATGCTGCTTGAAGATGTGCTAAGGATTCTGAGACAGAAAACATTATAATGTATGGATCCGAAAAATATTTAATAGAGATAAAACCTATAAACTTCAGCAACTACTAAAATAGTTTGTTAAAACATACTGCAAAGCAGGTCATTAAAAAAGAGTAAATTTAGTAATTTTTATCCTTGCTTAAAACATAAACCTTTTTTTTCCCCCTCAAGTGACTTTTTTTTTACACTTTAACAGTAAGGCATAACATAAAACATAAACCTTTTAGAGGACTTACCTGTTGTATTATTTGATGGTAGCCATTAAGTATTGTTCTCAGCTGCCAACTACACAGTAATCTAAAATTTTAATGGAATAATTTGTTCATTGTTCAGAATTAAAAGAGAAAAAAACATGTATGCTAACACAAACATGCATGTACATAGGAAAGAACGACAAACATAATTCTAACAAGTTAATAAAATTTACCACTGATAGAGTTGAAAGTCTTGACTTTGAACTGTCAGTATGAATTTTATTTCGAAGTATAAATAACTGCAATCAGTAAATATGCAAACAATATATCTTTTTTAAATTTTAATGTACCCAAAGTTTTATACTTAACTAGATTCTTCTCCAAGTTAAAGAAAACCAACAGTTTAGATTATAATATACAGAACTTGTATTTGAGAAAGCATATGTAGTAATATAATCTTCAAATTCCAGAGTAATGTAACTAAAAGGATACATACTTTAAATTGTGTGAGTATCAATAAATTAATGTTCATCTATCTACTGGCTCACCTCAGCCAGTGCACTCAATACTGCTTGGTAAGTAACTCTTCTAGGAATTGCTTTAACTTACCTAGAAGTAGGAGGCCTATCTCTGAGTTTCTCCAAACTTGGCCTTTTTGAACGATCATGATTCCCTCCATTCTTGGTCTGCTAACCCCCATTATCACCACTAACTCCTCTCTTAGCAGCAGAGTAACTCATTCAACAGTCCACGGGAAATCCCTGTCGAAATGTACTTTCCATCATCCCTTGCTACCAACTCAGTTACATCAATTTAATCATTAACTTACTTGCTGCTAGTTTTTCTCTTTAATATATTAACTTGCTCAAGCAAATCTCATATTTAAAAAACAACATTATTATAGCTCTTCTTTGACTGCACACCCTTCTCTAGCCATTCCTTTTCCTCAAAGTAGTTTATACTGTTTATATTTCCTTTCTACCCACTCTAAAACCCAACACAACCTGGCTTCTGCCACTATATGAAACCTAATCATATCTAACATGATCTCTTTGCAAAACTCAGTACTGTTAACCATTCCTTCCTTAAGTCTCTATTTGGCTTCAGAGAAACTGTCCAGATTTTCCACTTCTCTTGTCAATCCTTAGACTTCTTCAGAGGTCCTTTTTATTTACCAGTTCCTTAAATGTTGGTATGCCCAAGATTCTGTCACTGGCTTTTACTTTTTCACCCTACACAGGCAAGCAGTGGAAAGTCTATTCATATTCATAGGCCCAAATCTCATATCTACTGTGACTTCCACATACATCTCCATTCTAAGTCTCACAATCGAATGCCACAACAATACACTACTACCTTTTAAATAATTCCTCTTGCTATTTCACACCTGATATGCCTTAAAACAATTTCTCTTCTATTTCTCCATCAGTAACCTCTTCTCTAGCTTAGTGATCTGAGCCAGGAACTTGGAAAGCATCGTCCCCTCCCCTTTCCCTCTTATCTCTCACTTCTCATCAGTCACAGAATCCTGTCAATTCTACTTATGTCTCTGGATTCTTCCACTCTTCTACCCCTACAGATATTTAGGAGCAGAAATGAGCTTTGTGGTGCTACCTAAATTGCCAGTCTCGTCTCTTGATATTCCCCAATGGACTGTCTGTACCAACAGCCCATACTTATACCTAACTTATGCCAGGACTGAATTTATGAGTCTTGCCACAGACTGAATATACACATAATTAACATCAGTCAAAAGTTGAAAACAAAGTCTTCTAATTCTTTTGTATTCTCCTTTTATACTTCAGTTCAGCACTTGTTAGTGAAGTTTACAATATTGCTATTTACTGCTTTAAATAAAAAAAAAAAATCAGAGAATTAATGTGTCATCTTTGAAAAGCACTTCAGTACTAGGGAAAATAATTTACAAATGCACAGACTTAAAACCAGAAATGTTTCTGGTAAACTAATAAGCATTTTAGGCAAAACTCTAATGACTAGAATCAGTTTATACCAGATTAACTGATTGCCTATCCCACAAAGATGCATGTATATAACATCACCTTGCATTCTTCAGTTGTAAATCTTCAGGCAACAATATTCTAAGGTGGAAATCTCTCCCCTGTGGAAAATATTGAAAAGGTTCAAATTTTCATCATTCACTTAATGTTATGAGTTCACTTAGTGTTAAGAATCAAATAGAAAAGGCAATGTTTCCTTTACTTCCTAAAAGGTATCAACTTTATCCAAATCTTTATACTTGTTAAAATATAAGCAACAGAATATTGCATTTGAGAGAAAATAACTGTCAAAAAATTTGTAATTACTGGGAAATCAATGCATTAATAAAGGACTTTGTTTTAAAGAGAAAGTCATTCATAAAAACACAACTAAAAAATTGTTAATGTAGACATAAAGAAATTTAAAATGCTATTTCTTGGGAAATAAATTTATGGGGAAAAATTCCTTACAATTGATTTGAATATGGAAGGAAAATAATCATAATGTAAAAAAAGAATATATAACACATTACTGGCTTCATATTTTCAATTTTCTAAATTTTAAAATGAAAATATATTTAAAAAATCTAAATGTGAGAAATATTTTCCTAAATCAGAATATATTTAATTTTCTCCAACTCAAAGACCTTTTAAAAATATAATTGCCAACACATTACTTCTTTTAAATATTCACTAGCTATATATTTAAATATACCAAATTTTACTTAAGAATCTTTCTACGGAACTAAGGACTGTTCTCAGAAATATATTGTTTTACTTTCCCAAGAAAGTGAATGAGTAAGCAGCTTAAACTTTGTACCTTAAATAGAATACACATGAAATCTGAGCAAAGGTAAGCAGAAAAAGACAAACAGAAATATAATCTTTTACTCCAACAGTATAAAATGAAAAAGAGTAATAAAATTCTCGAAAAACAATTACCATGAGAATTTTAGCACGGTCTCCCTCAAAGCAGTTTCAGAAATAGAGGAACACAATTAAATGTACCCCATAACCTTTACTTTCATGGTAATATTACAGTTCTGACTTTCATTACATTCAAATGTCCTTTAAAAAAATGAAACAAAATGTACTACTGACCTTTTCAAAAGGTCAAGTAACAATAATTCACTATTTCATTAAAGCACTAAAAGGTATTATGTAGTAACTTTAACCTAACTTTATAGACATCCCCCACATAGGTGTAAGAACAATCTGGAATTCAAAATTTACATGAAAAATAGTAAAACCACTCTACCGATCTGTTATTTGAAAGAATCAAATTCCAAAGTCCCTTATTTGCAAAATCCAGCCATTTTAAAAGGTCAGATGCCATATCACATGCCATCATACTTTTCTGATTCAAGAAAATATCCAAATTAGCTTTTTTAGTTAATTGCTCCAAAGAATATTTCCCAGGCTTACAGGGAACAAAAGTACTGACAGTTGCCTAAATGTGAATCTCTCCACACATCCTCCCCAAAAAACTATATAGATCAATATTACGAACAAATAAAAGCATAAAAATCCCATGTCTTCAGCAAAATCAGAAGATTGCCAAAAACGGTAAATATACAGGTAAAAATAGAAAAGACTTTTCTTATTTTTAAAAACCTCTTTAAAAGATAACTGTGCCCAAACTGGAACAATGTCAGCAACAAATAAAGTAGTAAAGAATTATAAAGTAAAGTATAAATTTTCATGAGTCCATACTGTTATAAATAACTAAATTAACAAATGGAGAGTTAAGATAATCTCTCATACAGAGAATTCCATTCTACATAAATTATATAGTTACTTTGCCTTAAAGGAGAGGGAACATAACTCTTCATTCTTTGTTGGGGAATGATGATCATGGTGACTTCCTTCTAAAGAGTACAGTATGGAAAGTGGAGAAAAAATAACTTTATAGTAAAGAAACCTGACAAATGCTGCTTCAGCCAAGTGATCCAGGTCAACATCAATAGTCATACATCATATTGATAGTATGTACACTTGATGAGATGAAATGGTACTAAAATTCTGATATTCTTCTCAAAAACCCATAATCTCAGTATAATCATGAGAAATTCTAGTAGAGTATCCCATTATACTGGACTAGTACTTCTCAATAACGATGGTCATTTCATAATCATAAAGGGTCAATGTAATCAAAAATGAGGAAAGTATAAGAAACCATTACAGGCAAGAGAAGCCTAAAAAGACATGATAATGCATGATAATCTTGGATGAGATCATGGAACAGATTAAAGTTATTAGGTACAAACTAAAAAGTGAATAAAGTATGGACCTGAGTTAATAATGTATCAATATCGGTTCACTAATTGTCACAAATGTACCATGCTATGTTAGATGTTAATATGACAAACTGTATTTGTGTGGCGAAGGGAATGGTATTTGGTAACTCTGTGCCATCTGCTTTTTCCATAACTCTAAAACTGTTCTTGAAAAATAAGTCTATTAATTAAAAGAAAGATAACTGTTTAAAAGAAAATGAATAACAGTGTACTGGGAGAGTTATAAGATAAACAGAAATAAAATGTATGACTACAATAGCACAAAAGCCAGGAAATGAAAAATAAAAACATATTATTTTAAGATTCTTATAAGAGACATGGTATACTTTAAATCATGATAAGTTAAAGATGTATATTGTCAATGCTAGAGAAAACACTAAAAGAGAGACAAAAATAATATAGTTGGTAATATATTACCAATAGTACATATAAAATGGAATCCTAATATTACTTTAAGGTAAACCATGACAGGTTTAAGATGTAGACTATAAACCCTAAAGCAACTACTTGGGGGTGAGGGAGATGGACTAATAAGCTGACAGAAAAGATAAATGCAATTATAAAAAAGAACTCAATGTAAATTAAAGAGAAATAGGAAAAAGATAAAAAATAAACAAGAACACATGTAACAAACAGAGAACAAACAGTAAGATATTAGATTTAAACCTAATCATATCAATAATCATATTAAATGAAAATGGTTATCAGATTGGATAAAAAAGCAAGGCTGAAAGAAATCCACTTTAAATATAAAGACACAAATAATCATAAAAAAAGATTGGAAAAAGATAAACCATGCCAACACTAATCAAAAGAAAGCTGGAGTCACTATATTAACATTGGAAAATACAGATTCCAGGGCAAAGATTGTTACCAGGGATAAAAAGGGTCATTTCATAATCATAAAAGAATCAATTCACCAAGAGTGCTTAAAAATCTTAGTTTATGTACCTAAAGAACTTCAAAATACATGAAGCAAAAATTGATAGACATGAAAGTAAAAATTATAAAATCGATTATTACAGAGATTTCAATATCCCCCTTTCATTAAGAGAATAAAAACCAGTAAGGATATAGAAAACTTAAATAGCATCATGAACCAACCTGACCTAATGCACTTATAGAACACTCCACCCCACAGCCGCAGAATGCATATTCTTTTCAAGTATACAGAGAACATTTACCAAGATAGACCATACGATAAGTTCCAATAAATTTAAAAGTATCAAATCACACAAATTATGTTCTGTTATTGAATTATAAATCAATACGAAAAAGATATCTGGAAAATCTTTGAACATTTAGAAAGATATATCTTTCTTCTAGGTAACCAGTGAGTCAAAGAAAAAATTAACGAGTATTTGAACTGAAAAAGAAAATACAACATACCAAATTTTGTGATACAGCTAAAGCAGTGTTCGAAGGAAAATTTATAGCACTAAACATGTATATTATTAAAGAAAAAAGGTCTCAAAATCAATGTCGTAATCTTCCACCTGAAAAAACTAGTAAACTTATGGTCGGAAATCAACGAAACAGAAAATAGAGAAAATCAATCGAATCAAAAGTAAGTTCTTTGAAGAGATCAATAAAATTTGTAAGCCTCTATCTAGATGCATCAGGTAAAAAAATACCAATAATAAGATGAGTACAGGAGGTATATATAAAATATATCCATAATTTCTTTGATTTTTCTATCTTTAAAATTTGGTGCCTCATTTCTCTCCCTTTGATTATAGACTGGGTTTGAGGTTTGCTTCTAACAAACAGAATAAAGCAGAAGTAAATATATGTAACTTCGGAGGCTAGGGAAGACAGGGCACTGTGCAGCTTTCTGCATGATCTCTCTGAGGTATCACTCACTCAGGAGAAGCTAGATGCCATGCTGTGATGCACTCAAGCAACACTAAGTAGGTCCATGTAGTAGGGAACTGAGGCCTCCTAATGAAGAGCAGTAAAAACCTAAGGCCACCGGCTAATAGTTGTGAATGACCAATCTTGGAAATAAATTTTTCAGCTCTAGTCAAGCCTTTAGACAACTGACATCCTGGCCAACATTTTCATTGCAAACGCATGAGAAACAATGATCCAGAACCATCCAACGAAGTCACTCAGAATGCATGAACCTTGAAATAATCATACTAAGCGAAATAAGGCAGACAGAAAAAGTTGAAAACCACATGATATCACTTACATGTGGGATATAAACCTAAAAGCAACAAACCAACAGAAGAGACACATGGACAATAGACTAGTGGTTACCAGAGGGTAGGGGGAGGGGGAAGTAGATGGGGTAAAAGGAGTCAAATATGTGGTGACAGAAAGAAATCTAACTATGGGCGGAGAACACACAATGCAATATATATATATATATATAAATATATATATATGACTTACTGCTAAATTGTACACCTGAAACTTACTAGATTTTGTTAAACAATGTCACCATAATAATTTTTTTTAAATGTTTTATCGAAAAAATTCTTAATCCTCAGGAAAGGCGAGATAATAAATGTTTGTTGTTTTAAGCCACTAAGATTTGCAATAATTAGTTGTGTAGCAAAAGATGACCAATTTAGGGAGCATTATTATAGATCCTGAAGATGTTAAAATGATAATGGAATATTATAAATAACTTAAGTCAATAATTTTTAAAACCTAGATGAAATGAATAAATTCTTCGAAGGAAAAAAAACTACCAAAGTTTACTCAAGAGGAAAGGAATAATCTGAGAACAAAAGCTCATTTTAATCACACATGGATCACTTACCAAAAAAAAAAAAAATCAGTAAGTTCCAGATAGAATTTTTACAAACAACATTGCCTAATCGCATCCACTACAACTAGAGCTTAATAACAAAAATAAAAAAAAAAAATCTTCCATGAGAAAATTTTTTAAATCTACAATAAGTTAACTTCTGGATGCAGGAGAACTACAAATTAAAATTATGTTATTTAAAAAAAAAAAACGATAAAACACTACATGCCAGCATCTACTTTAAAACAGTGATGAGAGGGAGTTTTTAATACAAAGCCTTAAAAACTCATCAATAAAACTGTGTTCTCACTAGCCAAATCTGAGACAATTTAATCATCAAAATAAATAATGGAAGTAATTATACTCCATTAAATAAATTATTTTTAAAATCTATGAGTCCATTCTGATGTAAATGGAAAAGGAACACTATTCCATATCATACAATGCTAATACAGAAGAAATGACAGGTAGTTAAAAATCATCACTTGGCAACCATCACAATACTTGACTCAAACGAGAGTCAATGGATACTATGAAACTGAGGTATGTGTGGCGTGTGGGAGCAGAGAGAGAAAAACATCAGTCAAATCCAAATTGGGGACATTCTACCTAATAACCAATCTGTTCTCTTAAAAACTGTCAAGTTCATGGAAAACAAAGACTAAGGAACTAGTCCATGTTGAATATACATGACAACTAAAATGTGCTGCTGAGCTCTTACATTAGATGGCAGGGGGCTGAAAAGGGGTATAAAATACGTAATTGCAACATTAAAAAACTGAATTTCGACTCCAGATTAGATAATGGTATATCGCGATTATATTTCCTGATTTTGATAACTGTACAATGGTTATGTGTGTTCTTGTTCTCATGAAATATACGCTCAAGTATTTAGGAAATAAAGGGCACTATGTCTTCAACTTCATCTCAAACTGTTCAGCACCTAATATCCTTCGTGTAGGTTGGAGTTCATTTAGCAAGTGAATTTAATAATTCACTCTATTTTTGAGAATTATGTTTTGAGACTTCAAAACATATACTAAGTCCTAGGATATAATCCCTATCCTCAAACGGTATGTGTGCTGGGGAGGGAGCTAATGATGAATGTAACGGTCAAGGAACAAGTCTATATTCAAAATTCTAATCTAAGGTATCTGAGTGTAAATGCAGAGGGGACAAATCCAGGCGCGGAATTAGCCCGAGTTTAAAGGATTCTGTTGCGATCATGGACAAACAACTGAACCTCTCCATTTTCCCACGCCTTGATTTATTCAACTATAAAACGAGAATGATTATTTTTTTTTTAACTTCTGCCTCAAAGGGCAGAAGAATTAAGTGAAATAGTGCACTTGGAAAGAGCTTTGTAAACTTCAAAGCCCCTACACGTGTGTACTTTATGTAATAAAGTCCAGAAGAGAAACTATTTGGAATAGTTTACTAAAGGTAATTAATTCTGTTGTCAAGATTTCCTACAAAATATCGCAACTGGATGTGGTCAGGTACACACGGCTTGACAGCCAAAATGAGGTTTTCCTCTAAAATGTCCTTTCTACAGGGAACGCCGATGTAATTAGCACGGGTTCCGTGAACGGCCACCAGCCGTCGCGGGGGTGGGGAGTTGTGAGAGAAGAGATTGCCAAAAAAAATTGCGGAGGAGACGCAAGAGAGGAAGGAGAAGAACAGTTTCAAAGTGGGACAAACCCTCAATTTTGGAAAGGGGCGACACTCGGGGAGGGGAATGGGCGTGGCCCTCCGCCCCGCCCCCCGCTCCCGATGCGCGCTCGGGTCTCCCCTGCCCAGGCGTGGACGCGGCGGCGAGAAACGGGTTTCCAGCAAAAGCAGCAGTTCTCAAACCTCTAGGCTCCTAGTTGTTAGGTCCCGCCCCTCTCAATCCCCACAAGCCAGGGCTCCTAACCGCTCTGGTCACAGACTTCCAGCGGTGGGACCTGCGCGGCGAAAGGGAGGCTCGCCTGGCCAGAGAGCAACACCGGGCGAGTACCTGAGCCGTAATGAATCCTTCATACACGGTTTTCGCCCGGTTTTGGGGCAGAAGCAACGGGCACTGGTGCATCAGACTCGCTTCCGTCTCCATGACTCGCCACCCGTAGAGCCGCAGGGCGGGTGTATCAGCAGGACGGGCTCCGCACATGCGCAGTCCCGCCTGCGCCCAGCGTGCCGAGGGCGGAAACACGGGCATTGGCGGGAAAAAGCCTCCAGGATTCTACTAGCGGAAATGAAGGTCTAGTTCTAGTGGAGCCACCTGGGCTTGCACTCAGCCAAAGTAGACGTGACTCATTAGAAGGCAACATTGGCCCCAGCCAAAGGCGACGTGGAAGATTGTTCTCAGGTTCACAGATCTGACCAAATATTATCATTCTAGCCCTGATTGTTCCGAGAACACTTTTGGTGATTTTGTTTGATTATATTGAAATACTGCTACAACTTTGGGGTTGCATTTCTTCCAGTATAAGATGTTTTTTACAGTCTACGTGTTGTAGTACTTCTTTTACCCTGAACATGCCTCATCTCCCCTTTTTCAGTGTAATCAATCTATTGGCCTACTCCGTAGGGTCTCCTATATGTCCTCAGCATTGAAGATAATGTATTATTCCGTATATAATACTATTTTATAATGTATTATAATCCACTTAATATGTTATACACAATATATTACAGTTCTGTCGCTTACCGGTTTCATCAGATAATATTGTATTTGAGAGACATCATCCCAACAGATGTCAACAGCAGACTGAATTCTGATACACTGCACTCAAATATCTAAGGCAAAACATGAGGGAAGATTGCTAATGATCTTGATGAACGAAAGTTAATTTTTCTTTGACAACCTTTCTAGGAACTTTATAGAAATGCAAATTTTCACCCTTCTATCCCAAACTCTGAGAATGAGACCCAAGCCCTCCAGGTGATTATAGTGCATACTATAGTTTTTCCCCATGGAAACCTCTTACCTTCTGTCAAAGTCTTTCTCAAATGCTACCTCTTTTTAGGAACCTTTCATATCTGATGAAAGTTATTGCTCTGCCTAATCACTTAGTATGTTTTATAGAGCATTGTAAGTGCTCATTAACTATATACTAAGTTAAATTATATCCATTAGTCCTATAGACAAAGTAAAAACAAGTATTACAAGAAATAAGAGGAAGAAATTTCTCACAAGGTATTTGAGTTAGTTTCCATTTATAATATCTTAATAATCAGGCTGGATAGTATTATTATAGACTTTATGGGATTTACTTTAATTATGCTACAATGAGCATGTGTAAAGCACTTTCATATGCTATTTTGTTTTGATAGCAGTGCTCTTTAGATATTTTTTATAATGTCCATTTTCTACACAAGAAAACTGAAATTCTGAGATATTAAATAAGTTGCTCAAGATAGTAACTTAATGACCTGTACAACGAGGATTAAACTCAACTCTTCTAAATTTTAGATTCAATAATCTTTCTATTAATGCACGACAGAGATATACTTGCCATTATGAAACTCAGGAGAAGTTAATCTAAAGTTTTTAATGACTCATTTTAACAAGAGGGCTTTCTTGAATTTAATTTTGAAAGTTTGATGACAGCTTTACCAACATAATATATTTCTCCTTAATATAATTATAACATTTTCTCTTTAAGATCCACAATTGTGAGAGAAGAGAGCCTAAGAATATTTTGACCAATAGGTTCCTCAGGAGCTAAAGATTTTTCATGAAAGCAACCTTAAAGATTTTATACTCTGACATCTTCATTACATAGATTAAGGGAATGAAGCCCAGAAAAGGAAAGTAATTTTTTCACAGTGCTAGCTGTATGTGTGTGTGTGCACATATATATAAATACAGAGAGAGACCAAACTAATACAGTTCTGGAGATGCCTAACTAGGCCTGCCTCAAAACCTACAGTTTCCTATCCTCATTTACTACCCTGAGCTCTAAATGTCTTTGACTTTCTGTTACTGCATCTTTAAAAAGGCCTTTCTGGACTTGGAAGCTTCTGGAAACATATAACAGTTGAGTGTTCCCTGAACAGACATGAAACCCTGTCTAGACAAGCTATCTTCATCGCACTCACTGCCCCCGTCCCCCACCACCGTTCATACACTGAACCATGCAAGTAACAGTCAAAGACAGCTGGCTCTTTGCTTCTGAATCCTCATAACTAACTTATTTGACTTAAAGGTTTTCACAAAGTGTATTGCTGGATATCATCTTAGTTCTTAAGGAAAAGATATCCAAGCTACCTTTCATGACACCTGAATTTAAAAATGAGCATTTACAGTATGATAAAGTCATAGTATGTTACTAGTGGTAGTTATTTTGGGGGAGGGAGATAGAGGACAAGGAATGAGGGTAATGGCCTGATGAGACTTTCTTCTGAACTGTTATATTTTAATGCTTTTAAGGAGAATTATTAGTCTAAAAAAATTTTAACTGAAATTTAAAATACACCATTTCAGTTAGAATCTATATTTCATTGCTCAAATTTTCAGCTTTGTCTCAGGTGTTTCTTCTCACTATTTCCATCAGTAATGGAAGAAGATAGGATACAAGCCATTAATATTGATGATATTAATAAGGGAGAGATTGCTTGAGTAGGCAGAATCTTGAAAAATGCCAAAATTAAGAAAGAGTAGAATAGCCATTTAGGAGTCTTCTCGAAAACTGTAAAAGCAGAACAATAATATCCTACTATCTATGACACTGTGTCATAGAAAGGAAAAGAGAGCAGATATTCAAGATTAAAGCGTGGTCAGCAGTGTGTAATGCTATGTAATGACTGAAAAGAATTACTGGAAGACCTTTAAATTTGATTATTGCAAAAGTACTGATTAACTTTAAAGAGTAATTTGCTCTTGACTGTTTTCTATCCAAACGCACATAAAAGAGCATTTCGTAAATAGTGATGTAGTGAAGAATTTTGGCATTATTTTTAAGTTTTGAAGTTTTGAGAAGAACATGTTGATAATAAATAAACTATAAAGTCTTAGTTATGTGACCAGAGTTTGGTAGGCGATATACGGAAGAGACATCCTAACTCATACAACCCTATCCAAACTCCATAGAAGCACATTCGTTACATAGGTTTTACCAATAATGAGTCTAGATCCATGGCAGGTCCAAAATAATAATGTCTGCCTCAATCCAGGCAGTAAACTTGAAAAGCAGTGACACCTGCAGCCCAACCACAGGTGAACAAAGGAGCATTTGAGGGAAAGGTCTGCTACAAGAGTTAATGGGTTACAGGGGTGGACTGAAATCGGGAGACTATGAGGTCATCATCTAAAGAAAGGATAAGAAGGTAAGTGGGTTATTCAAACAGTCTCTGAAGACCCTTGTGAAATAGGAAAATCCAGGTTATTATACCACCCTCTTCTCCAGCAAAGCATAAAAAGACCCTCTTCCTAGGAAATATCATCTCCACATCAAAGCCACTTATAGAGAGATTAACACCTTACATTTTTTTGATAAACAACTGGAAGAAAAGTCCTCAGATGGCTAAAACCTAACAAAGACTCAGGTAATAAGTGTTGCAGTTAAGGGTGGTAGAATAGATGAGAATTACTCACATGGGGAATGCAAATTTGGAAAGGCCATAAGAGTAAAGTTTGTGAGAATAATAAATACTTAGGGCCGGAAAAGAGTAGTTGTTAAGAGGAGGATGATAGATGTAGAAAATTTGAAGGAAAAAATGACTTCATTTTGAAATTTTTCCTGAGACTAGTCACCTCCATTTACCCAAAGATACCAGAAGGAAAGCAAGAGAAAAGTATATGCAGAGAAGAAAAATAGGATGCACAAAGCCCTCACTTTTATTCTGGAAA
>NW_011888872.1:2689994-2696883 GCF_000151845.1 Pteropus vampyrus | reverse complement strand
CAGGTGTTTCTTCTCACTATTTCCATCAGTAATGGAAGAAGATAGGACACAAGCCATTAATATTGATGATATTAATAAGGGAGAGATTGCTTGAGTAGGCAGAATCTTGAAAAATGCCAAAATTAAGAAAGAGTAGAATAGCCATTTAGGAGTCTTCTCGAAAACTGTAAAAGCAGAACAATAATATCCTACTATCTATGACACTGTGTCATAGAAAGGAAAAGAGAGCAGATATTCAAGATTAAAGCGTGGTCAGCAGTGTGTAATGCTATGTAATGACTGAAAAGAATTACTGGAAGACCTTTAAATTTGATTATTGCAAAAGTACTGATTAACTTTAAAGAGTAATTTGCTCTTGACTGTTTTCTATCCAAACGCACATAAAAGACCATTTCGTAAATAGTGATGTAGTGAAGAATTTTGGCATTATTTTTAAGTTTTGAAGTTTTGAGAAGAACATGTTGATAATAAATAAACTATAAAGTCTTAGTTATGTGACCAGAGTTTGGTAGGCGATATACGGAAGAGACATCCTAACTCATACAACCCTATCCAAACTCCATAGAAGCACATTCGTTACATAGGTTTTACCAATAATGAGTCTAGATCCATGGCAGGTCCAAAATAATAATGTCTGCCTCAATCCAGGCAGTAAACTTGAAAAGCAGTGACACCTGCAGCCCAACCACAGGTGAACAAAGGAGCATTTGAGGGAAAGGTCTGCTACAAGAGTTAATGGGTTACAGGGGTGGACTGAAATCGGGAGACTATGAGGTCATCATCTAAAGAAAGGATAAGAAGGTAAGTGGGTTATTCAAACAGTCTCTGAAGACCCTTGTGAAATAGGAAAATCCAGGTTATTATACCACCCTCTTCTCCAGCAAAGCATAAAAAGACCCTCTTCCTAGGAAATATCATCTCCACATCAAAGCCACTTATAGAGAGATTAACACCTTACATTTTTTTGATAAACAACTGGAAGAAAAGTCCTCAGATGGCTAAAACCTAACAAAGACTCAGGTAATAAGTGTTGCAGTTAAGGGTGGTAGAATAGATGAGAATTACTCACATGGGGAATGCAAATTTGGAAAGGCCATAAGAGTAAAGTTTGTGAGAATAATAAATACTTAGGGCCAGAAAAGAGTAGTTGTTAAGAGGAGGATGATAGATGTAGAAAATTTGAAGGAAAAAATGACTTCATTTTGAAATTTGTCCTGAGACTAGTCACCTCCATTTACCCAAAGATACCAGAAGGAAAGCAAGAGAAAAGTATATGCAGAGAAGAAAAATAGGATGCACAAAGCCCTCACTTTTATTCTGGAAAACTGAAGCTGATAAAACTGAAGCTGGACACCTATTTATATATAGATGTCCAGGCTGTGTCCTTGACTACTGGTTCTCAAAGTGTGGTCCTGACCCAGCAGCATCAGCATCACCTAGGAAGATGTCAATCCAGACCTACTGAATCTCTTAATTCTGGAAAAAGAGCTTATCAATCTATGTTTTAAGAAGCATATGTTTATAACAAGTGTATTTTAACAAGGTATTCTGTTGCAAGCTAAAATTTTAAAACCATTACCCTAGACTTAGTAAATCTATATTTTCATATCTGATTCTATTGTGCAGCCAGTTGAAAATCACTGTGCTAATCAAGTGAATAATTACTCAGAGCTTTTACAGTTCCAAGCTCAGAGTTAGCCAGTTACATGCCTAACTCTTAGAAGATATTAGACTAAATGAATAAATGTAGTTTATAAGTGCCAAACCATTATTTAAAAGGCTGCTTTAATGCAGAGATTATTTTAATTATGAAGAGAGAGACATTTTTTATAAGCTTGAAAGATCAGTTCCAAGTTGGGTCTAATATTCGAGAGCTGAAATTTTCTTGGCCTTTCTCTCATGGTCCCAAGAGAGCAGCTGGAGCTCTGGCCATCTAGATGGAAGAGTAACAGTAGCTTTCCCAGAAGCTCTTTTGAAAATGTCTTATGTCACACTGGCCATCCCTGTGTGTAAAGGGTCTGAGAAATGCAGTCTTTCAGCTAAATACATCGCTTAGAATTCTGCTAGTAATACTAAAGGAGAGAATGGGTGAGATGGATCACTTTCCTTTAGGCAACACTATGAAATCTCCCCCCCAAACAACAACAACAAAAACAACAATAACAAAGATTTGAACTTTGTTGGCAAAACATTATTAATAAGATACATACTTTACATGATAAATATTCAGACCAAAAATCCATTGTAAATACATTTACTTACAAAAATACAATAGTATGTTTTTCTGTATTTTCTGTTTTTTTCAAGATGATTTTTCTCTTCAAAGGAGTACTAAAAATAATTTATATTTAGTTGACTAACTAAAGTGAACATCATCTGTAAAAATTATTAAGGATCAAGAAATCAGATGAATAGGTAACATTATAAGAAGAAATAAAGAACCAATTTTACATTTTTGAAACTTATGTATGATATATAGTAATGAAATGTGCTACAAATTGAATAAAGGATCCATGAAATTGCAAGCATATTTTCCACCTTAAAATATCCTTCAGCTATGAAAAATAAATAAGACATGGTTTTGTTTTATGCCATTCCTTTAAAGAATCCTTTGTTGATAAGAATAAGATTTGCTAAAGTAGCAATTTGGCTTCTAGTTAATGTGCTTGTTTCTACCTATAGACAAAATAGAGCAAGTAAAGTAACATGAAATATTTGTAATGTGAAAATAGTTGACTTTAAACATTTTGAAAAACAACTATGTTAACAAAAACAAATTAAAATTTCTTCTAAAACTCATAAATGATTTTATACATATATAGTCATTTCGAAATAGCAAAATCATTTCAAGTATCTTATCAAAATATTAGTAACACTGTTTTCATTCTTCAAAATCTTATATAAAATTAATATTAGCAGGTCTATGGAGAAACAAATATATTATACATTGCTGATAGTTATGTATAATTGGCAAAAATGTTTTTAAAAAGCAATCTACTTATATATAGCAGAAACCGTAAAAATTGTGGGGTTTTTGTTGTTGTTGAGCAAGTACCACTTATGGGAGTATATCCCAAGAAAATAATCCAAAAAACTTATAGAAATAGGAGACAACCTAATGTCCAATAAGCTGGAAATGGTCAAGTTATATAACATGATAGAATGACTGCAATCCATTAAAGTTACATATATATGTATATGTGTGTACAATATTGGTACATAAAAAGTGTATATGAGATCCTGATATGTGAAAAGAGCAAAACAATGTCAAGAGAAAGAGAAGGAACTTATATAATTAGTCGACATATTTTAAAGCTAAAGAATCTTTCATTTTTCTACCTAAAGCAAGTCTCTTAACAGCACCATAAATTTTTTAAAATAAGGCATTAGTAAAGATTTTTACAAATGTGAATGCTATCAAACTTAAAATCATCTATTGAGTTGGTGTGAACACAGTATAATGAAAACTATGCAATTCAAAAATAATAACTACAGTTAAATATGGATTATTTGAATAATAATTCTGAAAAAATCTTTGAAAATTATTTTATCAGTTATCTGCTTAATAAGGCTGTATTTGTAAAAAATCTGAAGTGAAATGCTGACATTGGATATTTTTACTATTTTGTCAACAATTAAGAAGAGTTTGTAAACTTTTAGTTAGATAATAAATGCTTTCAGGAAATGATGTAGAAAGTTTGTGAACGAATTATTGTAGCAGGAGGTAAAAATTCATAGTCAGCATGAGTAGGTAGCAACAAAGAGTTATATTAAAACCTCTTTGCATAAGGTTTTATTATTTTGTTTTATGAATTAAGAATTCCCAAATTTTTGAGTGCTCATGTTCAAATTATGAATTAAAAATCTTACAAATCTAGATGTAGATAATCTCCCTCTGTAGGTGTTTATTGTTCAGAAATGATTACATATTATCATTTCAAAATTCAAAGTAACTTTATGTACACATATAGTCATTTCAAAATGACAAAAACATTTTAAACAACTATAGAAAATTAACCAGACTTAAAAAATATCCTTCAGATCTTCTTAAGTATATAAAATTGTTTTTTTATAAAATAGTTAAATTTTTCAAAGAGTTCATCTGAGGAGGCTTCATTTCCTCATTTTCCTTTATAGCTAAAGAAGGTACAAAGGAAAAGATGGTGTGAAAAAGACACACAGAAAAAGATATAACATGTCAAGTTTGATTGGTCAAAGTTTATAGCGGGAATTTCATATGAAAACCTGACTGACAAAGATGAAAGATGAAATCGTACAAGTTTTTTTACTATTTAGAGTACTTAGATTTATTCTCTAGAGTTATATATTAATATAAATATAATATATAATATATTGATGACTTTTTACTATTATGTTTCATATAAATTATAATAGTGTAAAAGTTATTTTCTATATTTAAAATTTGTTTAATTTTCTGAAAAAGAGTATTACCTACTACTTTAGTGTGCTCCATTTTGTAGAAGTAACAACCTAAATTATACTCTTCTTCACCTGTCCTGAGACCCTGAAAAATAGAAAAATTCAGAAGAATATGAAAATTGGATTAACTGAATAAGCAAACAGTTTTATCCAACAAAAGCAGAGCCCCACAGGCAATCTGTTTCTCAGAATGATCTTAGCTTAGCTTAGTAAATTTTCAACTAACTTAATTTTATTCAAATACAATTTTATATGCTGTAGATGATGTATTGAGCTAAAAACCATAGTTTATTTAGGCCTTTCTAACTGAAGTAATATCCATGTCAGATGTGACTATGGATGATAATGAGTAAGGATAAATTGGGGGGAGGGAGAGTTATAGACCTAGGGACCACAGAGAAGAATGGATGTCTTCCCATTGGGCAGAATGAAAATTGAATCAAGAAATATTTTCTGCTGCCTAGGCAGGGGCTTCTTATAATCCCTACTCTGCAAGATTTACTAACCTCTATGAATACAGTAACTGCTCTGTAACTTCTACTCTGCCCTTTTCATTTAGATAAACTTGTATTTATTTTGTCCCTGCTCCACCTCTGTATTACTGTGTATGTCCATGCACATGCGTGCGTGTGTGCGTGCTTGCGTGCGTGTGTATGCATGCGTGTGTATGTGTGTGTGTGTGTGTGTGTGTGTGTGTATGGTGGGAAGAGGTGCTGGCAGTGACCAGAGGGCTGTAAATACAGATTCTAATAGGAATAATGTTTACCACTGGGAGATCCCAGAATTTGAGATGAATGCAATGACAGATGAAATGTTGGGTTGTCCACTTTGGGAAGGGGGTAGATATGTTTAATGTATGGGAAGAAGAAGGATATTTGGTAATCATAAGAGTAAACTAGAGTAGAAACTGTTATGCACTCACCACACCCATATTTTCTTTCTCCTGGGCCCATACCTCACATTTCCAGACTCCCTTGCAGTTTGATGTGCCAAGTGACTGAGTTATAGCCAATGGAATGTGGATGGCTCATAAAAACCTTCTATGCATGATTCAACATTCTTTTCCTGTCCACAGGCTTGAATCAAAGGATTATGAAGCCCTTAGGAATGATGGAAGCACAAGGTAGAAAAAACCTGTGTCTGAAATGTCTTCTAAATGACTTGATATGAGGAGAAATAAACTTTTAATATTTTATATTAAGGCACTGAAATTGTGGGGTTCATTTGTTACACAAGCATTGGAACACATTACTCTAATACAGTAGGTATCAAATTGCTGTGGTATTTAGATTCATTTGAACATTTAAGAATGAAGTAACAGCATATTGTAAAAAGTCAGATATTTGCAATATGGCAAAATTATATCCTTTGGAACTATTTAAACGTATAATAAAAAGTTTAGATGTCAACAGAAATATGTACATTTAAAACATTTAATATAGTGATTAAGTGAGTGAAAAATGTAAGACCAGGATTTTGAGGTGCTACTTTCATTTTTCAACTTATTTCTTGATAAAACCCAAGTGATATTACACAGATTAAAGCCGCATACGCAAACACATTTAATGAATTCAAAACAACTACCCTGGGATAAATAATTATAAATCATTTTACCTATTTATCAAAGTTTTTTCTGCTGAACTTCTGCTTGAAAACATTTCATTAGCCTCTTTTACTGAAGAGTAATAAAATTTAATACTTTTAAGAATACCTAGTACTATAAACTACTAACAAATTCATACTAAATTTCAGTGACATTTGATTGTACATAAGTTTGCTCTTACCTTTTCTTCTTATTTCTAAAGTCAATAATTCTGAACATTTAAAAATCTTAGAAGAAAAAAATTATTAAAAGTAAAAAGAAAAAACTTTTCAAAATTTAAAAGTTTTTAAGCTTTGGGGGGAAAAATATATTTTAAACTGACTTCCTAAATTGTTCAAATAGCAGTCTCACAATAGATGAATCTAATGGACCAAAATGTGAGCATATTTCCACAGTTTAAGAAAATTGAAAAAAAAAAAGAAAGAAACCTGGGAAAAGAGTTTTGTATCAAAAATAAATTACTTTCTCTCATGATATAATTAATTTTCTGAATGCCTCAAATGTGTTTGGGTCATTACAAAATATTTTGAAAACTGCATTGTTTTGTATTCTGATTATTTTAAAGGAGATCATTTTGCAAATGTGTACAAAGCTTTAACATCAAAGTAACTCAATGGCAGTAAAATATATATACCTGATGTAATCAATAAATATTTTGTCCCAAACCTTCTTAATGAACTTACCCTGTGAAAGAAAAATTTTTAGCAGCTAAAATGACCTAATGATTATGTTTTGCTATTTTGACTACTTATCTTTACAATAATCCTGATTGCTTGCCAAAAGCCTTTCTATTAGAAAATTGTCAATTATGGATATAGCTGAAATTATTTTAGTCATTAAATCAAA
>NW_011888872.1:2686329-2688879 GCF_000151845.1 Pteropus vampyrus | reverse complement strand
TGACGACTCTATGATGTTCTTCTATTATTTACATTAGATAGGTGAGGAAACTGAGGCTTAGGGAGCTGAAATGACTTTCCCAAGGCCACAAAACTGTATGTCACAACACCAGGACTTAAAATTGGGTTGATCTGATTCTGAAATTCATATTCTTTACCTCTGTACTAGACCTCTATATTAAATCAAGAAGTAGAGAGATGAATGAGACATGGCTTCTACTCAAGGATTTACTATCGAATATGGGAAGACACTAAATAATTATTTTTATAATAGCTTTATTGAGACATAATTCATATATAACACACTCATTTAAATTGTACAATTTCATACTCATTAGCAGTTACTATTCCTCAATTACCCCATCCCAATTTCAGTTCCAAGCAACTACTAGTCTACTTTCTGTCTCTATTTATTTGCCTACTCTGAACATTTTGTATAAATACAATTATACAATATGTGGTCTTTTGTGACTGGCTTCTCTCATTTAACCTAAGGTTTTTAAGGTTTATCTATGTTGTAGCATCTATCAGTACTTCAGTTATGGCAGAACATTATTCCATTGTATGACTAGAATACATTTTGTTCATTTACTCAATCATGAGTTTATTGATGGATGCTTAGGCTGTTTCCATTTTTTGGCTATTAAGAATAACGGTGCTATGATTATGTGAAAGATTTTATGTGAATATATGTTCTCATATCTCTTGGGTATATGCCCAAGTGGAATTTCTGAGTCATATGGTAATTCTAGACATATTTAGCCTTTTTAAAGAATTTCCAGCCTGTTTTCCAAAATGCTACACCATTTTACATTCTCAACACCAGTGCATAAAAATTCCAATTTATCCACATTCTCCCAACACTTGTTATTTTATACCAATTTGATTATAGTCCATTTAGTGGGAGTGAAGTGGTATCTTGTGGTTTCCTTGCATTTTCCCCATGACCAATGATATTGAGCATCTTTTCATATGCTCACTGGTCATTTGTATATCTTCTTTTATCTGTGCTTCCTAGTGTGGGACCCCCACATTACAAGCAAACAGAGGTAAGGGTGATCAGAGTCCCCAGTATTTTGAACCATGCTGTGCCTCAGCCTCCACCCTATGAATATGGAGCTTGAGCTTTCTCAGTTACACTTGCCACAATTTAGCCTTGGCAACTTGTGGATGAAGGGTTTAAGAAATGCTGATGGCCTGTCCCTCCCAGTGAAATATTTTATTCTTTGACTATGAACTGAGGGGAAAATGAGTTCCATCTTCTTGGTAACACTCATCCAAAGTGAAGCTTCCATCATGCAGAGCTGGGAAGATGGAATGGAGAGAGCAAGCAGTTCCTAGCTCAAGTGACAGACTGTTTTTACCAGTTTTTAGTAGATTTTCCTGAATAACTGTTTCTACTTTTGCTGTATTTTTTTAGGACAATTTCCAGAGTTGCTAAGTATTTTTGTGTGTGTGTATAATTTTTACCAATTGTGATTGTTTCCCTGGGGAATGGTCTCCAACAGGACCTCCTGTCTGCTTTCCAGAAGTGGAACTCCTACTTGATTATATTTTAATGGAAGCACTTAACGGGGTAGAGAGTTATAGGAGCCAAAAAGAATGGATTGAAGTCCAGACTCCGAAAGTTACAAGTATATAACTTTGGACAAGGTACATAACTTTTCTGTGCCCTCATTTCCTTAGCTATTAAATATGGAATAACAAAAATATCTACTTTTAAGATTGTTGTGAGAATTAATGAGATATATGTAACATGTCTTTGCACCTAGCTTTCAATAGATGTTAGGAATTAATAATAATAATGTTAATAGTAATTATTATCATTAGGATGTCCCACCAGGCATTAAACTTGCAAGTTTTTTCTCTCTTTCCCAGTGAGAGAGATTTCCATAGAAGACAAGTTACTCTGAGGCACTGAAGTTGCCCCAGAAGGAAGCGGGTGGCTTCCCTAGAGTCCCATTAGGTTAGCTGAGCCAAAAAGTGCTTGGTATATCTACTGTGTTGTACATATAAATTAGATACTTTTTCAGGGTCAAAAAGTGACAGCTAACCCATCCCTGATGGTATGGGTATGCAAAGATTTTAGATCCAAAAGCGCAAGAAGCAGACATATGAATGAACTTTAAATTGTGTGCTTTCTGGAGTTACCATGTGGTGGGGGTGAGGGATGTTTTGAGCCTTGTGGCCTTGGAAGATCCAAGACTTAAAAACTGTGACTCTAGGGAACCTATCAAAAGCACACTGGCAAAATTCGGCTTTGACAGAGTGCCATTTCTCTCTCAAAGGTCTACAGCAGCCTGAATAAAAAGTTGCATCGAAAGCAGACTTGTATCCCCTATAGCAGTGGTTTTTCATTGGGGTCAGTGTTGACCCCGAGGGGATATTTGTAAATTCGTGGGACATTTTGGTTGTCATAACTTGGATTGGGGGTCAGAGGAGGTACTACTGGTGTTTAGTAGCTGGGGATGTTACTAAGCATCCTACAGTACATAGGACAGCCTCCTCCAACAAAAAATTTTCCAGACCAAGATGTCAAACATACCAAGCT
>NW_011888872.1:2684091-2686279 GCF_000151845.1 Pteropus vampyrus | reverse complement strand
ATGGGGACTCTGAAGGGCCGGCTCATCTTCAGACCTCCTTGTGTAATCAGCAGAAGGCTGTTCCTGAATTATGGTTCCACTTCTTCCTCCACCCAATCCTGCTTCTTTCCCTTCCTCCACAGCTGTCACTCCCCAGAAAACTTCTTCACAAATTTCTTCCTAATAAACTTTCACTCTCAGAGTCTCTTTAATGGGGAACCCAACTTGTGACAATTATCAATTAACATTTGAATAAATATATGTGCAGTGATACCTACTACTATTGTCTAGGACTAATAATTTAATAAGGGAGATTACTTCATTTGCATATTTTTCATTCATACTTGTTATGTCAAGTGAGCTTTTCTAGTTATATGTTATTCCGATTAGGTAGCTGGGACAAGGATTCACATTTTATAGCTATGTAAACTAAAGCTTCAAGAGAAATGGCTTTTTGATTCCATGCAGAAATTATTATTCATGTTTTCTTCTAATTTGCTTCATTGCCTGTAACACCACTTCTCTAAAAGATTCTTCTTCAGTTGCTATAAAACTCCATCACAGAAGTTTTTATTATATTCCCAACTTAATATGTTGTAATTTCCTAGTCATCCTGGCAGTAGAAATTCAACACCATCATCATATTTAGATTTTCTTCAAGTTCTTATCCCCAAACCCCATTGACCACACACATTATATTGCCTTCCTTCTTTTTGTCCTTTCAACATGTTTATTGAGTACCTGCTATAAACAAGACAGTTCTGGAGAACTCACTATGTGCCAGGCCTTATAGAAAAGTATTTTTCATGCATTATCTCACTGAATCCCTGTGACGACTCTATGATGTTCTTCTATTATTTACATTAGATAGGTGAGGAAACTGAGGCTTAGGGAGCTGAAATGACTTTCCCAAGGCCACAAAACTGTATGTCACAACACCAGGACTTAAAATTGGGTTGATCTGATTCTGAAATTCATATTCTTTACCTCTGTACTAGACCTCTATATTAAATCAAGAAGTAGAGAGATGAATGAGACATGGCTTCTACTCAAGGATTTACTATCGAATATGGGAAGACACTAAATAATTATTTTTATAATAGCTTTATTGAGACATAATTCATATATAACACACTCATTTAAATTGTACAATTTCATACTCATTAGCAGTTACTATTCCTCAATTACCCCATCCCAATTTCAGTTCCAAGCAACTACTAGTCTACTTTCTGTCTCTATTTATTTGCCTACTCTGAACATTTTGTATAAATACAATTATACAATATGTGGTCTTTTGTGACTGGCTTCTCTCATTTAACCTAAGGTTTTTAAGGTTTATCTATGTTGTAGCATCTATCAGTACTTCAGTTATGGCAGAACATTATTCCATTGTATGACTAGAATACATTTTGTTCATTTACTCAATCATGAGTTTATTGATGGATGCTTAGGCTGTTTCCATTTTTTGGCTATTAAGAATAACGGTGCTATGATTATGTGAAAGATTTTATGTGAATATATGTTCTCATATCTCTTGGGTATATGCCCAAGTGGAATTTCTGAGTCATATGGTAATTCTAGACATATTTAGCCTTTTTAAAGAATTTCCAGCCTGTTTTCCAAAATGCTACACCATTTTACATTCTCAACACCAGTGCATAAAAATTCCAATTTATCCACATTCTCCCAACACTTGTTATTTTATACCAATTTGATTATAGTCCATTTAGTGGGAGTGAAGTGGTATCTTGTGGTTTCCTTGCATTTTCCCCATGACCAATGATATTGAGCATCTTTTCATATGCTCACTGGTCATTTGTATATCTTCTTTTATCTGTGCTTCCTAGTGTGGGACCCCCACATTACAAGCAAACAGGGGTAAGGGTGATCAGAGTCCCCAGTATTTTGAACCATGCTGTGCCTCAGCCTCCACCCTATGAATATGGAGCTTGAGCTTTCTCAGTTACACTTGCCACAATTTAGCCTTGGCAACTTGTGGATGAAGGGTTTAAGAAATGCTGATGGCCTGTCCCTCCCAGTGAAATATTTTATTCTTTGACTATGAACTGAGGGGAAAATGAGTTCCATCTTCTTGGTAACACTCATCCAAAGTGAAGCTTCCATCATGCAGAGCTGGGAAGATGGAATGGAGAGAGCAAGCAGTTCCTAGCTCAAGTGACAGACTGTTTTTACCAGTTTTTAGTAGATT
>NW_011888872.1:2669046-2682851 GCF_000151845.1 Pteropus vampyrus | reverse complement strand
TTAATAGTAAAGAAAATAAGTGATCATATTAATACTTGGCTTGTAGAGCAGTGCATTAAGGTCATATTTTCACTCTCATACACACACACACACACACACACACACACACACACACACACACACAAACACATTCCACAGTCAAGGCAAAGTAGAATAATGGTGGTCAATTCTATCTTGCTGGGGTCAGAAATGGTTTAATAAGTGAGTTGCCTTTAGCTCAGTCCTAAAATATGGGTTAGGTATTCACCAATTCTCCTACAAAGAAGTTGAATAGGAGTTATAGAGACATTAAACAGCTTGAAATGTTTGGAGAAACTGCTATGAGGTACTTACAGGTAAGGGATGGAGAATGTCAAGATGTGAGGCTGAGCAGGTAGAAAATAAACACATCAGTGTCTCATATGGTGACAGTAGACATTCGGGCTTTGTCTTAAAGGCAATGCAGAGCCATTAACGGATTTTAATATGGGAACTGGTCTGATAGATTTAACTTTTAGAAAAATTTCTCAGAGAACTCTGTGGAGCATGAGTAGAGGCAGTAAGATCAATTAGGAGGTGATTACCATGATCCAGAGAAGATGCTGAAGAAATAGTAATGAGAAATATATTAAGACAGTGGAGACGCTACTTCTCAACCCTCTTTTGGCACCTCCTCTTTATCTAATTGTAACAGCTAGGGTACCTCATTGCTCATTACTGAACCCTCTTATCTATCTATCCTCTTCCCTTAGTGATCCCATCTAGTCTGTGGATATAAAATGACAGCTATATACTGATGACTTCTAAATTTATCTTTCTCATCCTACCCTTTAGACTTGGATACCTAACTACTATGTGATATATCTACTTCAGCTGTCTAATTGTCATCTCAAATTGTATTAAAATGGACCTCTAGAAAGTGACTATTTTATAACTCTCAAAGAAATAATTAACTTAGACAATACAGATCAATTGATGCTTAAACCATTATATGAAAGATTATGGTGAAATAAATACTCATTCAATGCAAAAATATCAAATTTATAATGAAGGAATCAGGCTATCACCACCTGACACCTCTTTAGTTTAAAGCCAGTCACCCATACATTAAATGTCAACTGATGTGTTGCAATAAGAGATTGAGCACCAAAAATGTTTGACATGAATCTAATCAACTTTTTGGATGTAATTCCTAGTTTACTGGTAAAACAGGGGTAGAGGAACAAACCAAATGACACTAGGAAGACAGTCAGGCAAATCCAGGCTGTCAAGTATACCGTTGGACGACTAAGTCAAACGTTATCCAATCAATGGCATAGGAGGGAGAAAAAGAAAGCATGAGGGGAAAGAATTGTTCGAGTTAAAGAGAGACTTAGGAAGCAATACTCAAGAACGATATGAAACTTCAAATATTGATTTGAACAAATCAATTGTGCAAGCATATGAAGTGGCCCTGGGAAATAAATTTCTGAATTGGTGAAGTTTTGATAATGGTACAAACATCCAAAACCAAGAACAATAATTATAAAATATATTTAATATGTAATGTGTTAAATGTACATTCTTGTGAAATCTTTACATAGAGATGACCATAGACCAGTGGTTCTCCACCAGGGGCAATTTTGACATTTGGCTATATCTGGCTGTTTTTAGTTGTGAAAAAAGGGGAGAGAGTAGGGTGCTATTGGAATCTAGTGGGTAGAGACTGAGAATGCTCCTAAGCAATGTACAAGACAGGGCCCTCACCCACACACAACAAAGAATGGTCCAGCCCAAAATGTCAATGATATTGAGGTTAAGAAATAAAGAAGATAAGGACCAAGGTTGATTTTTTTTTTTTTTTGTTTGACCTTGGCATAGTTCCTGGCACATGGTAAAAGTAAATATTCAATAATTCCTTTTATATTGCATAAGCTGCCAGATTCTTTGAAAACTGGGGGAGATCCAAAAAGAAAAATATTGTTTGGGGGCTGAACCTTAGAAGGCAGATCTTAGAAGGATTTATAAATATACACCATTAGTATATAGGTGATAATAGAGACTTTAGTAATGAATGAGAACTTCTGTAGCAGTGATCCACAAAACTCATTATGGATCAAAACCACAAAGGCAGTTTTGAGAAAATGTAGATGCTTAGTTTAACCCCAGAGCTTCCAATTTAAATGGGAGTGGAGGATGCGATAAGCATCATACTTTAAAAAAAAAAAAACTCTTCATATTATTTTAATGTTCAGCCAGTGTTGAAAATCTAAGATTTTTTTCCTGAACACAAATGAACTATATTCATTACATGAGGTTTATTCATAAGGCATACCTCATTCAGTGTGGTAGCTCAAGCAATTGGCTGTAGTTTTAACAGTTTTTCTGGGTTTGCTAAAGCAAACAGGAACCCACTGTTAGTCTCCTTTGGTAAAATAAAAGGGCAGAAAGTCCTTGGCATAATGTAGAGGAAAGAATTTAAAGACTTTGCAAGATAAGAAAGTAGATTAAATGGATCATGTGTCTTACCCCTATATCCTGGCAGGGCCCGGAAGACTCCTCCTCTACCTTGCCAATAAAAATAGAGTGGAAGGGAAATGTCCAAATATTTAAAAAGTGCTTTGCTGGCTCGCTCTCTCCTTCCCCCTTCCTCCCTCCCTCCTCCCCCTCCTCCTCCCCTTTACCTCTTCCTTCCCCCCCTCCCTCCTCCTCCTTCGTTTTCATCGTCTTCTCCTACTTCTTCTCCATCATCTTCTCCTCTCTCTTTCTCTCTCTCTCTCTCTCTCTCTCTCTCTCTCTCTCTCTCTCTCTCCTCCCCGCCCCCCCCCAACTGGGCTTAGAATGCTTTTGGAAGGAGCTCCAATAAAAATGGTATTCCTGATCTCAGTGGGGTTGTGAGAAGCCAGCTGAGGCCTGGCCCAGGTGATGACTCTTAACAGTCTGAAGCAAAGTGGGTATTGTTTTAATAGCCAGATGCTACACTCAGGGATCAGGGAATGGCTTCAGTAGCAGAAATCTCTGGCTGTGGTTAATTAATCATGTGGTCCCCAGGAATGAAATAGACAGACAGCCAATTAAGGTGTGTCTTGATTTATTTAACCAAAGCTATTTTAGGTCTGATGAACAGAGGCCTCGCTGGAGCCAATGTGCTGGAGATTTTTGGGTTCACAGACCCAGCATCATCCAATGAAGGGAAGGCTAGTACCTATGAGGAAAAATCTGCTGTATTCACTACCCAGGCACACTGTGAATCTTCTGCTTTGTCTTTCCTAATGGAGCTGGCAGCTGTTAACCTGAATACTTGTGCATTGAGGGAAGGGAAACACTTAAATTCAAGAAATATTAAATATAGCTCAAAGTGATCACTGATTCCTGGGAACCTGTACTTCCACTGTAGTCAGCTGGTTAGAGTTGGGGATCATTACAGAACCCAGGTTTAAATGGAGTTCCTACCTGAGTTTATTTCATGGTAGGCCAAGTGGGACTCCCCAAACTATCTTGGGATCATTTTCTCAGATTCTTAGCAAATTGTTGAAATTGATATTATAGGAAACTGGCAGAATCCCATACAGTTTCTTACTTATACCTATAAGATAAGGGTAGTCTTTTAGGAAAAGCCAAGTGGAGCCCTGCCAAAGTAAGGAAAGAACAGGAGCATTACACCCCTGGAGGCTGATTTCTGAATGGGGTAGATTTGGTGATTAATTTAACAGGCTGTTTTTGGCTCTTGAAATCTCAAAGCCTTGGGGAATAACAGTGGATTATTGGAAACAAAATCAATTGAGGCACAATTTCGCTCTGCTATTGCAGTTTTTTTCCTCCTTATTAGAGTAAATTTATGTATCTTTTAGCATTTATGGTGTAGTGATTGATCTTGCCAAAACATTTTAAATCATTTGGTTTATGACATCACCAGAAGTTTGCCTTCATTGACAGAGCATTATATTGTCACATCTCAGTGATATGTCAGCTCTTTATGCTACCATCAAATTTGCTAAGATCTTAGCTATGTTACCACTTTATCTAAGTAGTATCTCATTTGATCCAATATTCACAAAACAACATGCTGATAGGACAGGAAAGTAGAAATGATCTTATAGATATTTTTTTAAGTCATATGTGTGCCTGTGAAATTCTGTAAAAATAAAGACCTCTTTATGACAGTGAAAGGCCTGAGTGTTTGAGGATCTGTGGCATTCCAGGCTATTCCTTTCAAAACGAGTGTCCAAATTTTGAATGCAACTTATTTGTATGTCTTACTCTGACCATTAACAAGATGATCCAAATTATATCTACCTATAATTGAGTTCTATAATAAAAGAAAGCTTAGCACCTGGTCCACAGTTTCAGTGCAAGTAACTGTCAACTGATCCTATGGTGCTTGAACTTCCTGTAGGAGACAGATACTGAATAGAGACTTGCTAACTCCAGGTGAGAGATACACAGAGAAGGATACTCCAGTTTGGACAAAGGTCATGCCCTCTTCAGTAGCTAACATTTTGTGGAAGAGTTCCTGACTTGATATTAGCTCTGGAGGAGACTGACCATAGGATTCCATTTGTCTCATGGTTCCAATAATGAACTGTGTTCTATATAATCAACCTAGCCATAAATTTTTCAGTGCCCAGTAATTTAATAACTGAACATGGCCTATATTCCTATGCCTTCTGTAAACAGCCACATTTGTTTCAACTCATATTCATATATTAGAGAGAGTTTCCTATGAGCAATTGACTAAGGATGTAAAAGTCAATTTTACATCTTGATTTAAGTAGTAGAGGTAGTGAAGCATCCTAGTTTAAGGATGGCTCCACACAATATGCCCATACTAGATGGAAGATGATTGCTGGCTCTTAGGGTAATGAAGAATAGAAATAACTTTAGTAGGCAGAACTTGTGCTTTACATGTTAGACACTTTTCAGAGAAAAAGATATGGCCCGAGGTCAGGATATATACTTATTCCTGGGCAGAGACTAATAGTATGGACTATCTAGGATTTGGAAAGAATAAGATTGAAAGATTGGTAAAAAGCAAGCTTATAAAATGGGTGTACCTGTGGAGTGGATCTCTTAAAATAGCCTCAGAGCTTAGAAATATTTGTGCCTCAAGCAAATACGCAGCAGAAGGCCCACACTGGAAAAGAGATTTCTTAATAATCAAATGAACAGGATGACCTTCTGGCATGGTATTTGATCAATGATCTCATCAACAGAGTGGTGAGGCAGGAGATATGAAGAGGGCAATTAGAAGGGAAAGAAAGGAACATGGGAGAGGACATTGCCAAAGATAGGAGACATGTAGAATTTTTGCCAAATAGCTCTGAAAACCCAGATGAAATCATAGATAATGGATTTATAGTTGCAACATGAGCAAGCATGAGTTATTCCTCAACATCCTGGATTTAAAAACAGAAAAATTACATCGATCCAAACTTGGGGGATTACCAGTGGCTATAATTAGAAGTATAACTTGCAGGGGAAGTTGGATGGGAAGTAGGGGAACCATTGCTCTACCTGAGAAAATTCTGTTTTCCAACACCAGTAATTAAAAAAAAAAAATTTACAGAGGTAGTAATTTAACGTGAACATTATTTTAAGATTACTATTAAAAGACATAAGAGGAAGCAGTGTGAGAGCAGGATTGTGATTCACATTAGAGAGATAATTAAAATTCAGCCACGTTTCTTCATTTCTCTAGTAACCAATGCATAGTCCTGGCGACAAAGCTTGTTTCTTTGATTTCTGAAACTGATCATGCCTGGGGTGTAATAGAATGAGACAGGATCTAAGGCATTGAGTGTTCTGGTCAAAGAGTGGTTGTGGTGATATACCACAGGGACTATGAGGAATAGGCAAAAGTGATAGGTGATGAACTGAAAGAAATTAGATTATAAGGTTAAAGGAGTGCATGGGTCAAAAGTGGTATATCTTGTATCCAACCTTTGCTCTAGCCATTAGTATTTTCTTGATCCATCTATTATTTGGTCCTTTCCCTTTCTTTGTCCTACACTTCTCACTAGAAAGCCCTACCCTCACCTACCAATTCATATATTTTTAACTTTTTCAAAAGCTTGCTTAGAAATTGTTTTATAATCTCCCAAATTATACCTTAATTTTAATCCACCCTTATTCTTCACCTTGATTTTGTACTATTTGAAGACTCTGCATTATAGAAGTTTATACTTGTTGATGTTTCTCTGAAAGTATTTTCACTTATTTCATGTGCATTTTTTCTGTTTCCCTAACTAAACTAAAAAATTGCTAGCAAATATTTTATCTTTTCTTTTGCACTCTGCTATGGTGGATTCACCAGTCAGTTGCTTGTTAATACAAAAGAGATATTAAAGATGTTGAATCATATGGACAGATTTGGAATTGTCAAGTCAAAGATTTTACTGATAAATCTAAATTTTGTATTTTTATTTGAGGTGAAAGGTAAAAGTTTGAGTTTTAATTTTGTATTTTTGTTTTTTGAAAACATAAGCTGAATCATACTGCAAAGACATTTTGCCAGGAAACAAAAATAGTAAACTTTAAAATCCAGAAGAATTAGAACCAATAAAATACACTTTTAGAATATTTTAACTTGTGATTCAGCAGGGTAGCATGAAAAATATACAATTAAGGTTATACTAGAGAAGGAATAATAGTAATCATTTTTTAGAGGAGATTTCGCCCATAATTAAAAATTACACGGAAAAATACTAAAATTGTTACTAAAGAAGACACTGTAAATTAATCTACATTGTTGATGGGATAGTTTTTGCACTATAAATTTGTTTTAGTTTTTAATATCAATAACGTTAGTTAATTTAGTGCTAGCATTTTTCATGAGGTACTCATAAGCTGAACTCTTGGATTTCAAATAGATTTTATTTTGACAAATGCTTTGTAATGTCACAGAAAATATTTCCCCTGGAAAAAATACTTTGTTTACTCCATTCATAAAAGATTTTGGCAGAGTTTGATAAACTCAATTTTTTAAAACAACTCTCAAAATAACATGCTATTTGCTTTGGGCTTATATATCTTATGGGATCTGTCAAAGATTCTGAGCCTTACTTTTTAAGAGACTTATCCAACGGCCACACATATGGATCTGAAAATGATCGGGCATTCAAGAAACTGGTCCATTTAATCATTCTAAACAAAATTATTTGTCTAATCTAGAATAATAATGGTCTTAAAATTATTTAATATAATTTAAATGGTCACTTATAGATTGTGGGTGGATTATTCATTTGTGCTAGGTTGTAGAAAGGGAACTCTGGATTAAAAAGACTGGACAAAAGAGACAATTCTTCTGATTCCTTTGTTCTTTGAGTCTATAAATAAGTGAAAAAATTCACCAGGGCAGAAATCATGAGATGCAGGTTAAGCTATGATCTTCCTTATGTTAAGAAAATACACACACATGCACACATACACACACACACATCTGTATATTTGAAATAAATATGTGGCACATACATTGGTTTTTATTAAATGGTTTGCTGCTAATTATGAAAATTTTATTATAACAAATTTTAAAATGAGATTAACAAAGCACTATAAACATAAGTCACTGACCAAAACCATATACATTTTCATTATTTGGCTTCTATTTAAATTGACTTTTATATCAAATTTTAGCTATTTTAAGGTATTTTAAGACTTAAGTTTTAAGTCTGGAAATTCAGGACTACTTGCTTCAGGTTGCTGCTTTATGTTGTTAGTATAGACCTTGTTTATTCTTTATTTAATCTTTAAAACAATAGTCCAAAGAACATTTCTAATTTCACATACTAGTAATATACACCCTTTAACTGATGTGTCTTTTATTTTGCAAGAGCAATCTATATGTATACTGAAGGTCAATTTCTGTTGCTATATGTAATGGTTAGGCATAAAATCCTATAAAATAATTTATTGAAACAGAATCTGATTATACTTACTTTTAAGTGTAAAATTTTAGGGAACCAGATTGTATCAGATCATAAATATACAGTATGTTATCATAAGGTAGGTAATAAGTCTGATTCTCTATTTAAAATTATTCTTAATTTATTATGATTATATCTCATAAAATCATATTATAAATAAGTTCCTTAAGGCTGAGAACATAACATATTTCTTTCTATCCCCTAAATCAACTTATTAACTATGCATTAACTATGTTGTACAATATTAGGAATTAAGGAAATGACTGTTTAATGAATTTATGAATGAGTATCACAGGTTTCCAGATCATCCGAAGAGCATGATAAGAAAAAATAAGAGTCTTTCTGCACCCTACAAAATATGACTTTTACCCAGCAGTGCCCTATCAGTCTCTGCCAAAGAACTGCTATTAACACTTCTCGGGCTCAACAAGAAATCTCTACCACTTTTAGAAAGGAAAGAGTATTTATAGTGAGCCTATTTAATTTATGTTTAATACATCACCACTAGGTCCATCGCTGTGTAAAAAGTAAGACAAAATTTATAACATTAACACAACTCATTTAGAGTTATCAATAGAGACATGTAATGGCATAGTTAAAAAGCTAGCAAAAATAGTTACTAACTAGTTTCCTAACTGCTCCCTGCTTCCACCCTTGGTCCTCTGTTAGGAACGCAGACGCCTCTAAGATCCTTTTTAAATGAAATCGCATCATGCCGCTGTGCTGCTCAAATCCCTCCAATAGCTCCCCATTTCAATCAAGTAAAAGCCAAAGTCCTCATAATAGTTTATAAGGTCTTACAGGATCTCTCCTGCCACCTCCTTTTCCACTCCGATTCTATCCCCTACTATTCTCCTTGCTCATTGCTCCAGCCACATTAGTCTACTTGCTGTTCCTTGAATGCAGCAGGCATTCTCCTGTCTCATGGCTTTGTACTGGTTATTTCCTCTGTCTGGAATGTTTGTTTCTCAGATAGCTTCTTCCTCTCCCCCGTCTTTATCCGAATGTTATCTTTTTAGTGAGAGCTCTAAGTCAACTATTTAAAATTGCGAACCACCACTACCACATCCTATATCCCTAAGCCAGATTTATTTTTTCCCTTAGACTTGTTATCTTTTAACAACTGTAAATTTAACTTGTTTACTTTGCTAATGTCTGTCTTCCCCCTCAAGAGTGTATATAGACACCACGGAACAGGATATTTTTTGTTTTATTTTCTGCCATACCTACAGCAGTTAGACTGGTCCCTTGATCATATTAGAAACTATTTGTTGAATAAACTATCACAAATACAAATTTTGTCTTGATTGTATCAGTTTTCAGTCATGTTATAGTCATAAAGTGACTAATGAAAAGATGAATAAATAAGCTACACAATTTGAAATCTGAAAATATAAATGTGTCACATTTTATAAATTATATATATTTACAAATGAAATACAAGTGATAAAAGTGAATATTACATTTTTCTATAAATTATATTATATCGAGACCTTGAACGTATTTGAGGAATATATTCAACAGCCTATTGTACTAACCTGATAAAGTACTAACTAGCCATACTACTTGATAAAGCTATCCAACACTTCAGAGTCTGCCACTACATGGACTTATAAACAGGTCCTAGTCACAGGCACTTTTATTTATACCACATGCCAGAATCCAGTGAAGCCCACAGCTTTAGATGGCTCACATGGAGCAACAGGGGAGGTGAAGGACATTTGGCCACATCAGCCAAATCAAGTTTGGTGATCAGTGGGATGATAGAGATTAAACCAGTCTTTCAGATTCTTCTGCATCCTCGGTACCTGTCATACTTTACTTAATTCGTTCCTTCAGTGCTTTATTTTTCTGCTCAGGAATATTTATTGAGAATCTACTTGTATAAGTCACTGTTCCAGCTAAAATAGTGAACCAGAACCAACACAGTCCATGCCAAGATGGAGCTTATATCTAACTGAAAGAGCAGATATAGCATAATACAATTACGGTACCTATTTTAGAGGAGAAATAGAAGTTGATAAGAAAGCGTATAACCTAGATCTGACCTAGTTTGAGGTATAAGATATAAAATCTCATAGAAAGTGATTAATCTAAGACCTGAAGGTTGGATAAATGTTAATAAGAAAAAAGAGAGGATAACATATACAGAGGTGCCAGTTTGAGGTGGGAAGGTACATGGTGCTTTCAAGAAACTGAAGTATAAAGAATAAGACTGTAGAGAGGAATAAAATGACTCTAATGTGTGAAGCGGAAGACAGTTCTTAGAATGCTTTGAAGTCAATGTGAGGAATTTTTATTTTATCATAAAGGTAATGGCGTTTGTGGGATTTTAAGCAGGAGACTGACATAATGAGACATGATTAGAACCTGATTTGGGGGCAAAAAAATATCACCCTGAGTATAGTATATAACACTGCTTGGTATATAAAATTTCAGTGGATGTGGTGTTGATAACAGAAGGGCCAGTAAAGGCAGGAATGAGTTAAGAGGCTAGTTAGATAACTGGTTTTTCTAACTTTTAACTAGGCCATTGGATGTCCTAGTTAAATGAGCTTTCCTAGATCTATCTTTTAAGTCATACTTTTCAAACAGCAGAGTAGATAGGGAAAGACCAATTGAGAGGCTATTACAATAACCTAAGTAAGCTATGCTGATGCTTGGACTAGGGTGGTGGTGTTGCACATGGGAAGAATGGAAGGATTATAAAGACAGAAAATAGAATCAACAAACCTTAATTGGCTATGATGTAAGATGAGCATAAATGGAAGCATAGTTATTTCTAGGCTCACGAACAGAGAAAGAACTGGTTATTGATAGAAAGTTTGAGTTTAATACTGAACATATTGAGATTGAGATACCTATGAGACATCCAAGTGTTATGCAATGCAAATGAGCACTTAGATATATGGGTTTAAAGCATGGAGGAAAGATCTGGGCTAGAGATGTAAATGAGAGTGTTTTGCATATGGATGGTAACTGAAGAGATTGGAATGGACAGAGAATGGAATCTAAATGATATATTGAGTAAGAAAAGAAGAGGTTGCTTTGGATACTTAAACATTTCAAGGTTGGATAGAGAAACAGGGTCTATCAAAAGATAAAGAAGAGAAGTCATCAAAGAGGTAAGAAGAAAATCAGTTAGAATTGATCTATATTTATGGAATGGATGAATATAGGAGACTTCTTAGGATATAGTACTAAATAAGTTCCTTATCAGCAGAACAAAATATTTCTCGGCAATGCACCTGGATATCACAGATGATGTAGAAGTAGCTCTGCTTGCTTGGAACACCTGTTCCTGGTTGTAGAGAATGGAGCATATTAGTGCTACCCCCCAAATACATGTCCTCATTGCCCTTGTGCTTGCTTGGTCTTAGCTGTGACTGACCCATTCTGGTCTCTTATCTAGGAAGTAGGCATTGATAATGACTAAATTGGTCTTAGTTGGCTTAACATCATCACCATCTAAGTGAGACTGAATGCTTTAGGTATTCTCACCAGCTTATCAGAAAAGGAGCCAGGTTATGGGAAATGACATCCTAGGCTAGGTCCTATACTGGCCAGGCTGGAAAGCCAATTCTTTGCCATTGTATGGGTGGGGCTTGAAAGAGTACAACGGGACAAAAAAAGGAGTAGTCATTTATCTAGAGTGCTTAGAAGTGTACTTCTCAACTCTTAATGTGCACATAAATTACCTGGGGTTCTTCTTAAGATGAAATACATCTGATTCAGTATATCTGATTTGCTGCCTGATATTTTCAACTAGCTCTCAGGCTATGGGAATGCTGCTGCCCACACTTTTAGTAGCCAAGGTTTAACTTATATTTGTAGGTTATCAAGCCAGAAAATAAAAGAGCCGCCTAAGCAACTAGAGCAGAAACTGACCAAAAGAAATGGGATGCTGTGTGAAGCCCAGATCTGATCTCTAGGTTCAGGAACAAGACCTCCAAACAAGGTGTATGGATGGTAATGCCCAACTAATGTATACTAAACCTGGTTACTTAAAGAAAGGACTCCACCATATTGGCTTCATGCATTTTCGTTTTTCGGTTCCTAAATACTTATTCCAGAAGAGTTTGAAGCATGATACATTCATAAACACACATGTAAAGCAAAATTTCCATGTATCGGCAGAATCTTTAGCTGTGATTTCACTTGGAAATATAAAGAATATTCTTGATAGTAAAGGCAATGAATATTTCTAGTAAGAAAATTCAATCTTTTTAATTTTCAGAAGTGTGATTTTATAAGGTATATATTGTGTAACAAGTAATTACGCCTTTTGTGTGTGAGGAGGCCTAGAAGAGTTGTATTTGCATCAACAGTTAAATTCTAAAATAAAATAATACAACCTTTACACATATAACTTTTGCCTTCTGTAAAGAATGTTCAAAGTAAAAGAAAAAGCTAAAAAAACATAACATAAAGAGAGGCAGAGAAAAGAGAACTACAGAATGTATAATATAAAGAGAAGCAGATAAGGAAAATTAAAAGGATTTTTACAAGGGAAAAACAATTTCACTTTATTGTAAAGAACTAAATGAATAAAAGAAGACTTTGAATGTGAAGATGATTAAAAAGACAAAATCATTAGCTAAAGATATTTACAAGTTTAGACTCTTTCATTTCGATTGTAATTTTAATTAGCTGGACACTGTGGGGGGAAGAAAATGAAAGCCTACATCATCTACTTACTCTTTAAATTGTATTCCACCTCAATTTTCTGCTCTTCAGTTCTTAATTTTCTCTATTTTTGTTTTAAGTAATCCGGTTATCAGGCTAAACTGATTTTCCCTTAGCCCAGTTAAGCATTCAGTATTTGAGTCTGTGAACCAAAAGTTCACCCCATTGCTTTAGTTTTATTCTTTCAATAGCAAAAACTCTCTACAGGTAACTTTTTTTCAGTCCTTTGTCTATACAGCAGGGTGCTTTCTATACCCCTGACAGTTAGATAACTAATAACAAAGGTTTCTATTTTTAAAATAATTATACTCTATTTACACAGTTTTCCACAAAATTTACTCATAAAATTTAGAAGGCAGCAAAGCTTTAAAAATCTGTAGTTTTACTATTCATTAAAATCATTTTTCTGTGTGCAAGCAATTTGCTTGTTTCTGTTTTTCTGACAAAATAGAAGCCAAAAAAATCAGTATTAGTTAATCAAGTCTAGGATTTATGTCTGTGTGAATAAAATTTTTAAAAATAACATTGATATAAAACAAAACGCATCTGTTTAGAATAACTTACTTTAGAAAGAATTTATCTTCAAGATATTATCTGGCTTTTTAGTAGGCTATTTATTTTGCATTTGTTAAAGAAAACAAAATTAGCATAGCTAACCGTGTATTATGTGTCTCTCATTTTGCCCTGTCTTCCAAAAGAAATTTATTCAAATAATGTAGAGTAAGGATATTGGAGTGCCTTGAGGTCTGAGGATGAAAGGCACTATTTAATGGTGACTATTATTATTCTGCCATGGGTAAAGAGTAACAATTGGCTTTTAAAACCATTGTGGACAATTTTATTTTGCTCCCCCACACCTCAGAAATGATCAGAGCATAGAGTTCTCTGCATATGATATACACTCAAACTAGGACAGCACATATATAGTGATGTGAAATATAAAAATAATTATCTTATTATTAACCACTCCCAAAATAGCTTTGGCTGCCAGTCGTAGCCATCCAGGTTGGTATGGTTTAGGAGACAGCAAAAAATTCACCTGTACATCCTTAGTTGTTTCTAAAATTCTAAAATTTAATTTGTCTTTCTTTAGTTTTCCTCACCTTAAAATATATGTAGTCCTTAAGAGAAATCATTTTTTGAACCTTATCATTGTTGCATTATTTTAATGAAAAAGAGTTCCACATACTTTCTAGATACAGAGTTTAGTAAAGGAGTAGAATAAGAGACGGGAACTAA
>NW_011888872.1:2662025-2668996 GCF_000151845.1 Pteropus vampyrus | reverse complement strand
AGCTGTGATTTCACTTGGAAATATAAAGAATATTCTTGATAGTAAAGGCAATGAATATTTCTAGTAAGAAAATTCAATCTTTTTAATTTTCAGAAGTGTGATTTTATAAGGTATATATTGTGTAACAAGTAATTACGCCTTTTGTGTGTGAGGAGGCCTAGAAGAGTTGTATTTGCATCAACAGTTAAATTCTAAAATAAAATAATACAACCTTTACACATATAACTTTTGCCTTCTGTAAAGAATGTTCAAAGTAAAAGAAAAAGCTAAAAAAACATAACATAAAGAGAGGCAGAGAAAAGAGAACTACAGAATGTATAATATAAAGAGAAGCAGATAAGGAAAATTAAAAGGATTTTTACAGGGGAAAAACAATTTCACTTTATTGTAAAGAACTAAATGAATAAAAGAAGACTTTGAATGTGAAGATGATTAAAAAGACAAAATCATTAGCTAAAGATATTTACAAGTTTAGACTCTTTCATTTCGATTGTAATTTTAATTAGCTGGACACTGTGGGGGGAAGAAAATGAAAGCCTACATCATCTACTTACTCTTTAAATTGTATTCCACCTCAATTTTCTGCTCTTCAGTTCTTAATTTTCTCTATTTTTGTTTTAAGTAATCCGGTTATCAGGCTAAACTGATTTTCCCTTAGCCCAGTTAAGCATTCAGTATTTGAGTCTGTGAACCAAAAGTTCACCCCATTGCTTTAGTTTTATTCTTTCAATAGCAAAAACTCTCTACAGGTAACTTTTTTTCAGTCCTTTGTCTATACAGCAGGGTGCTTTCTATACCCCTGACAGTTAGATAACTAATAACAAAGGTTTCTATTTTTAAAATAATTATACTCTATTTACACAGTTTTCCACAAAATTTACTCATAAAATTTAGAAGGCAGCAAAGCTTTAAAAATCTGTAGTTTTACTATTCATTAAAATCATTTTTCTGTGTGCAAGCAATTTGCTTGTTTCTGTTTTTCTGACAAAATAGAAGCCAAAAAAATCAGTATTAGTTAATCAAGTCTAGGATTTATGTCTGTGTGAATAAAATTTTTAAAAATAACATTGATATAAAACAAAACGCATCTGTTTAGAATAACTTACTTTAGAAAGAATTTATCTTCAAGATATTATCTGGCTTTTTAGTAGGCTATTTATTTTGCATTTGTTAAAGAAAACAAAATTAGCATAGCTAACCGTGTATTATGTGTCTCTCATTTTGCCCTGTCTTCCAAAAGAAATTTATTCAAATAATGTAGAGTAAGGATATTGGAGTGCCTTGAGGTCTGAGGATGAAAGGCACTATTTAATGGTGACTATTATTATTCTGCCATGGGTAAAGAGTAACAATTGGCTTTTAAAACCATTGTGGACAATTTTATTTTGCTCCCCCACACCTCAGAAATGATCAGAGCATAGAGTTCTCTGCATATGATATACACTCAAACTAGGACAGCACATATATAGTGATGTGAAATATAAAAATAATTATCTTATTATTAACCACTCCCAAAATAGCTTTGGCTGCCAGTCATAGCCATCCAGGTTGGTATGGTTTAGGAGACAGCAAAAAATTCACCTGTACATCCTTAGTTGTTTCTAAAATTCTAAAATTTAATTTGTCTTTCTTTAGTTTTCCTCACCTTAAAATATATGTAGTCCTTAAGAGAAATCATTTTTTGAACCTTATCATTGTTGCATTATTTTAATGAAAAAGAGTTCCACATACTTTCTAGATACAGAGTTTAGTAAAGGAGTAGAATAAGAGACGGGAACTAAGAATAGAAAGAAAAATTAAAAGAGCTGTTGGAGTGGGAAAATGTGCAGAAAATAAAATGTAGGAGCAAGAGAGACCAAGTTCCTGATTTTGCCCAAAAATATGATGATAATTAACATTATAATCATTAGAGGTATTATCAAGGATTGCTATAGAATTTTTTTTTAATCTGGAAATCTTTTAAAATAGACTACTTGGGCCTTTCTGGAATGGTTTATGAGTATTACTGAACAGAAGGTGATGACTGATCAGTTGTCCTATGTAGGATAAATTTCTCTTTGAAAGCTCTTCTTCATTTATTTAATAGCACTGTATTATAATTATTTCTTTGGTTAGAAAACCCACTGTTGACTGTCAAGTCTAAAAATAGAACCATGTGTTTTTTGTTTATTCTTAAGCCTCCAGAATCTTGTACAGTTCTGGGTACATGGCAAATACTCAAGTAATAATTGTTGAAGAATAAAAAAATGAATTAATGAATAGACTTCTTAAAGGAGAGTTGCTTGGATAAAATTTTTAAATTTGTAAAATTTAACAGAGAAATCATAATAATATTAGAAACTAACAATGATTAAATTCTTACTATGTGTCAGAAATAGTTCTAAATGCTTTAAATGTAGTATTTAATTCATACAACTTTATAAGTGAAGTACTATTACTCTTATATTTCATAATAAAAGATGGTCCCGTAACTTGCCCATATCTAGTAAAACAGGACCAGAATTAAAATCAAGGCGGTTGGACTCCAAAACCCATACTTTCAGTTAGTACTCTGAATAATGGAATGATTAAGACACTGTGCTAGGAGTGGTGGAGTATGCTAAGAATAGGCTCCTGCTTTCAAGGACGCTTATAATAATTAACAATACATACTTGTCTAAATAACTTGCTCCCTCTTTTTCTCTGAAATTTAAGAGTAGGGAGAGAGGGAGAGAGAGAGAAAGAGAGAGAGAGAGAGAGAGAGAGAGAGAGAGAGAGAGAGAGAGAGAGAGAGAGGAAAGAACAATGGAATGAGGGAGAAAGTAGGGTCGGGGTGGGTGGGCAGCTAGCAGCCTTAGCTCTTCATCAGCAGGTTTGTGACCCATTTTATACATGTTTGATTCTGTTCTGGACAAGTAACAATGAATGAAAAGCTCTCAAACCAGCTCTTAACCTACAAACTGTTTTCATCATTCTTTGAGTATTAAAGAAACAATAATTATTCTTTATAAGAAAAAGAAATTATTCCTTTGAAAATAATGAAAGAAAATTTATTTGGCTGTCAAAGTATTCAGTGTTATATATATATGTGTGTGTGTGTGTATAAACACACACACACATGTTTATACACACATATATACGCATACACATATATAAATATATACATATATACATAAATATATACATATATACATACATATATACATATATACATATATATACACCTTTAATCTCATGCTATCAATTTCAATACTTCTACCAGAGTGTTTGTATATATTCTAAAATTATCCAATGATATGATGCAGAATAGCTAATTCATTTTTACTGATGACCATAAAACTTAGTTCTTAGAAGAATTTAGGTTTCTGAAGTCTCTAAACAAAAATTGCAAAAATAATATAAGATAAAAAGAGTGAAATAACTTTTGACTTCTCCTGAAGCACCCTGAGAGAACAGGGTTCAGGTGCAGGATGAAGCATATCAAAGGCATATGAAATGGCATTACTTTGAAAAGAAATAAAAGAATAACAAGTTTAGAAAATTAACCATCAAATTACATTTTTTAAGAGGGGCAGTTAAAATGTTGATGAACAAATATAAGATGATGACTCAGGGGCACTAAAAGTACGAAATGTGTGGGTTCTACTAGATAATACGATAAGTACTGGGAGTTTCACTTTATAACCCGTTGTGATTAAACTGCATACTGCTGAAAACGCAGATGTGATACTATCATAGTAAAACCAGCCTTTTAAAAGATGTTTCTAATTAAATCATGAAAAATCAAAAAGAAAATGTTGAGAGAAGCCATTTTGAAGATTTTATTAATGATGCATTCATGGAAAGGGCTTTATTAGATTCGAATTAGCAAATGCTTATGCTAGTGCACAAAACGATAGATAAGCATTTTCCCTAAAAAGTTCTTTCTTTCAGGGCAAAAAGTTTTTTTTGTAATACAAACACCTTTAGCTTCAGTTAAATTCTAGTAATGAGGAACATTGATATTTGGGTTAATAATTCTTCAGTTAATCCATATCTGTATATGGCTTAGATGTATTAATTTTCCCCATTTCTCACATAGCACTCTACCTCTAAACAAAGAGTTTCTTTTAATAGTCAAATAGTTTTTTCAGGGAGGTAGAGGCATTGACTTTACTGGAAGTTAATATCAAAGCATCAAGTGTAAATTGTTCCATTTCAGAAACTCTTGTTAAATGTTCTCTGAGAAAACTCAGAGAAAACCCAATTTAGGATTAATCTATGGTATGTATTAATGGTTTCAAAAGGTGACAAGTAAACGTCTTTTATTTTAAACACTACTACCTCCTCATTTACAGGCTAATAGTTCACTATCCTTCAAAACTCAGCTCAAGATTCACCATAACTAGGAAACTTTCCTAAATCTCTCTCCTTTTTGGCTCCTACGTGATCCCCTATCAACCTGTAGACAGCCTATTCCTTACAGAACTAGAATACCTTATCTGCAGTTATAACATCTAAAAAGCTCTGAAAAATAAAAGACTTTTGTGTCTGGTGCAAATATATTTGAGGGAAAGACCAGACCTATGAGGGAGGGAGAGAGAGAGAGAAGAGGAAAGAACAATGGAGGGATGGTGAAAGTAGGATGGAGAAAGTTGGAAATAGTAATGTGTTTATAAATAGTAAAGTGTAAATGCTAATGTGTTTGTTGACTATCGGAGTACTTTTCCAGAACACACTGGGGGTTGGCATTTATGGCACATGCACAACACTATTTTTCTAAAATGTGAGGAATTTTAAACACATCTGGCCCCCAAGGGGTTTGGGTTAACAATTGTGGACTCATATAAATACATTACATTATAGTTATTGATTAATTGTCTGGGAAATCCTGTGACAAAGTATTGTGTTTTATTTACCTTTGTAGGATAGTCTTGATTTGCTAAGAACTAAACAGTTTCCTTGGCTGCATGTCACTAGTGCAAGGCAAACAAAGATGTCTAAATCTTAGCCCCTAGCATCATATCAAGTATATACCAGATATTCAAAGTTACTTGTTGAATGAATAAATCAATGAATAAATAAATTAATGAATGAATGAATAAACTGTCTTCACATATTCTGTAGTCAGTAATAAAAAGTCTGAAAATATTTCACATAAGTGAAAAATTCACTGAAGTCAAAGAAAAATTCACTGGCTCCCTACCAGAATGATGCCATTAAAATGCTAACTTTTAAATGTTTTAACATATATCTTTTAATTTTTATAATTTTCCCAGGTATTCATTTGGTTAAATCCCAAAACAGGTGAGCCAAAAGTCTTGTCGGTTTGTGCTGAAAATTATTCATACTTATTTTGTCACAGTAACTATAATACCTAGATGAAAATGTGTGAATTTTAAAATGAACTTCCTGGAAAGGCTTTTTTTTCCCGGTCTGGGGCAAATAATAAAGCAAAGTGGTACATATTTTGTGAACATCACAAAGGTATTTCTCTATGTCATATATTCTCTATTTAATACTAGTTTATCTTTCTTACTATAATCTGAAAATACATTTTTAAATTCTTGGATGCTATATTAATATAAAGTACTCCCATACTTACAATTGATGATGGACTTAAAAAAACCTGCAAATTATTTTTTCTTATAATAATAATAATACAAATCCATTGTTGGTAAAGGCCAACTCTTACTATACCTGCTCTTTATTTGCTAAAAATCCCATGACTGATCAATTTTACCTAATCTACTAGCCCCACCCACTATGGCCTAATTTATATACCTGGCCTTAATTACATGGTTCATCACATCAGCTATTTTCTCTCCAAGCTCTTCAACCACTATTCCTCTAGCATATCCACTCAGCAACATCTCACCCTGGCCAATCTGACAAATCATTTTCTCTGCTACTCTTTGGATACTAAGACTAGCTGGAGAAAAACCTCAGGATGATTCAGATTGGCACTATTTACCATTTATTGTTTCCAGTCTTGAGGCCTCAATGCCAACCCTGAATCCTAAAATTACAACCTGTTGACTCTCTTTTAAACTCAGTGACACTTTAGCATTTTACCATATTTTCCAACTTCCTTATCGAAATGAAATTGCCTCTTACTTGACAGAAAAATTAAGATGATGAGGTTTAAGACCTCAGTTTATTCCCTTTCTCCCCACCTCCATCTCCCTCCACTTCCCTCCACAACTAGTGTATCTATACCTGCGTTCATACTAATTTGCTTATCTCAGATCTCAAAGGTTAAGGTCTACTATTTCGTGTTTAAGACCCCACTTCCTATGCTTTAGATCTCAGTGCTTGTGGTCTACTCCAAGATTACACTCTTTTGTTATTTTCATGTTTTACTTTCTCTTGTTTATTTTCCTTATCCTATAAATACATTTGTGTCTCCAAGCACTAAATGAACAAAACAATACCAATAACCATGTCCCCCTCACATGCACATACTCCTATACTCTCCCCTACTTGCCTCTACCACTCTCCTTTATTGTTTAATCAGCTGCCTTTAAAGAGGAGGTGACTCTTGCTTCCTGTAACTCTCCAACACTCAAACTTCCTATAATTAGGTTATGCAGAGATGAGTGCTAGGAGAAAAAATTACCAGTGGCTTTCAAGTAAGTAGGTCCAACGGTCGTGTTCTAGTCCCTATCATAATAAATTGCTCTACTCTACTTAACACTACTGACATTTTTTCAAAACTCTCTACTACATTGCTTGACTTTTTACTCTTATTCCATTCTCCCCTTTCACCTCTGTCCATTCTTTCTTCATTTCTTTGTAGATTTTTTTTCCTTGCCTGCCTCTTTCATACTGGTGCCCACAAAGTTCCATTTTGTACTATCGTTATTTTTTTTTCTTTTACATACTCCCTAGCACAATTGTATCATTTTTGTGGTTTTAACTCCCACTTATAATGTTAACGACTTCAAAAAAATGTCTCTAGTCCTAACCTATTCCCTTCCCTTTATATTTATATATCCAACTTCCTTTTAGAC
>NW_011888872.1:2624704-2661975 GCF_000151845.1 Pteropus vampyrus | reverse complement strand
ACCAGATATTCAAAGTTACTTGTTGAATGAATAAATCAATGAATAAATAAATTAATGAATGAATGAATAAACTGTCTTCACATATTCTGTAGTCAGTAATAAAAAGTCTGAAAATATTTCACATAAGTGAAAAATTCACTGAAGTCAAAGAAAAATTCACTGGCTCCCTACCAGAATGATGCCATTAAAATGTTAACTTTTAAATGTTTTAACATATATCTTTTAATTTTTATAATTTTCCCAGGTATTCATTTGGTTAAATCCCAAAACAGGTGAGCCAAAAGTCTTGTCGGTTTGTGCTGAAAATTATTCATACTTATTTTGTCACAGTAACTATAATACCTAGATGAAAATGTGTGAATTTTAAAATGAACTTCCTGGAAAGGCTTTTTTTTCCCGGTCTGGGGCAAATAATAAAGCAAAGTGGTACATATTTTGTGAACATCACAAAGGTATTTCTCTATGTCATATATTCTCTATTTAATACTAGTTTATCTTTCTTACTATAATCTGAAAATACATTTTTAAATTCTTGGATGCTATATTAATATAAAGTACTCCCATACTTACAATTGATGATGGACTTAAAAAAACCTGCAAATTATTTTTTCTTATAATAATAATAATACAAATCCATTGTTGGTAAAGGCCAACTCTTACTATACCTGCTCTTTATTTGCTAAAAATCCCATGACTGATCAATTTTACCTAATCTACTAGCCCCACCCACTATGGCCTAATTTATATACCTGGCCTTAATTACATGGTTCATCACATCAGCTATTTTCTCTCCAAGCTCTTCAACCACTATTCCTCTAGCATATCCACTCAGCAACATCTCACCCTGGCCAATCTGACAAATCATTTTCTCTGCTACTCTTTGGATACTAAGACTAGCTGGAGAAAAACCTCAGGATGATTCAGATTGGCACTATTTACCATTTATTGTTTCCAGTCTTGAGGCCTCAATGCCAACCCTGAATCCTAAAATTACAACCTGTTGACTCTCTTTTAAACTCAGTGACACTTTAGCATTTTACCATATTTTCCAACTTCCTTATCGAAATGAAATTGCCTCTTACTTGACAGAAAAATTAAGATGATGAGGTTTAAGACCTCAGTTTATTCCCTTTCTCCCCACCTCCATCTCCCTCCACTTCCCTCCACAACTAGTGTATCTATACCTGCGTTCATACTAATTTGCTTATCTCAGATCTCAAAGGTTAAGGTCTACTATTTCGTGTTTAAGACCCCACTTCCTATGCTTTAGATCTCAGTGCTTGTGGTCTACTCCAAGATTACACTCTTTTGTTATTTTCATGTTTTACTTTCTCTTGTTTATTTTCCTTATCCTATAAATACATTTGTGTCTCCAAGCACTAAATGAACAAAACAATACCAATAACCATGTCCCCCTCACATGCACATACTCCTATACTCTCCCCTACTTGCCTCTACCACTCTCCTTTATTGTTTAATCAGCTGCCTTTAAAGAGGAGGTGACTCTTGCTTCCTGTAACTCTCCAACACTCAAACTTCCTATAATTAGGTTATGCAGAGATGAGTGCTAGGAGAAAAAATTACCAGTGGCTTTCAAGTAAGTAGGTCCAACGGTCGTGTTCTAGTCCCTATCATAATAAATTGCTCTACTCTACTTAACACTACTGACATTTTTTCAAAACTCTCTACTACATTGCTTGACTTTTTACTCTTATTCCATTCTCCCCTTTCACCTCTGTCCATTCTTTCTTCATTTCTTTGTAGATTTTTTTTCCTTGCCTGCCTCTTTCATACTGGTGCCCACAAAGTTCCATTTTGTACTATCGTTATTTTTTTTTCTTTTACATACTCCCTAGCACAATTGTATCATTTTTGTGGTTTTAACTCCCACTTATAATGTTAACGACTTCAAAAAAATGTCTCTAGTCCTAACCTATTCCCTTCCCTTTATATTTATATATCCAACTTCCTTTTAGACCTATCCCTTTAGATGTTCCAAAATAACTATTTATGTAACATATCCTAAACTGAACTTATCTCCCACACCGCTTTTTACTCCCCACTTATTTCTACTATATCTGTAGTATGATTTTGTGATTTATAATAAGAACATATACTTAGTCTGGCAGAGCTCCTAAAACCATTGGCTAAATCTAAGTGATAAGAGCAAAAAGAATCTTTTGTCATTCATAACAAGCCCCTTTCAACAAGTATGTGCATCTGGTTGCCAAGGGAATCAACAATGTAATTAGAGGGTTGAAACTTTTAGCCTCACCTCCTGCCCTGCACGGAGGGGAGAGGGGCTGGAGTTGAGTTAGTGATAAATACCAGTTTAATCGATCATGCTTACATAACAAAGCTTCCATAAAGAACCTTAAACAAAAGGATCTGGAGAGTCTCCAGTTGGTGAACTCATGCAGGTGCTGGGAGGATGACACACCTGGAGATGGCGAGGAATTTCCATGCCCCTTCCTATTTATCTTGTCCCATGCTTCTCTTCCATCTGACTATTCCTAAATTGTATCCTTTTATAATAAACTGATAATCTAGTAAATAAACAGATTTCATGAGTTCTGTGAGCCATTCTTACAAATTATCAAACTTAAGGAGGGGGTCATGGGAACTCCCAATTCTAAGCCCGTTGGTCAGAAGGACAGGTAACAACCTAGACTTATCATTGGTGTATGAAATAGAAGGAGGAGAGTCTTGTGGGCCTGAGGCCTCAACCTGTAGGATCTGATGTTATCTCCAGGTAGATAGTGTCAGAATTGAGTTAAGTTGCAGTATACCCAGTTAGCATCCACTGGAGGGTCAAATTGCTTGGTGTGGAAAAACCTCACGCATTTGGTGACAAGAAATATTGAGTGTAGAGAGAGGAAATAGAGTTTCCCCTTTTTAGGTAGCAATGGCGATGGGTCAAAACACAATCTGAAATTGTCAGTCCTCTGCTTAAACCTTTTTATGGCTCTTCATTACCTATTGTCAAATCTTCTTAGCCTGGTATATCATAAGGCCCTCCTTGATCTGGCACTTCCCTATTTGCCTCCCTGGCCTCATCTCTAGCCACTCCTAGCTCAATGGTTTAAGCATGAGGATCTCTAAGCCACTTTTAGTTTCTCATGCACTTTATACTATTTTATGCTTTACACACTTGCTCGTGCTCTCTCTGTGGTCTGAAGTGTTAATCTAACTTTTCTTACTCTGTTTAACTCTTACTCATCTTCCAAAACCTATCCCAGGCATTATTTCTTCTAGGAACAACTTTTTATTGCCTAGTAATTATGAGAAGAAAAACCAAAACAATTCACTTCCAAGAGTAAACTCTACAAGGGTAGTATTGAGTGAGATTTTTAAACATCCTCAGTACCCTTTGGTGGATATTTCAGAAGTACCTGCGAATATTGAAGGCTCACTCAAGAATAGCTATTCCAAGGGCACTATTTTACACTTCCAAATACCATATCTGGGCACTTAATTTTGTCAATATTTTGTTTTAATTTCCTTATATCGTCCACTCAGATAAAAACAAAACAAAATTACTAGGCTAAAAGTTTGTTTTCATGTCTCTTTTTATATATTGTCAAATTATTTTCAAAGAATTGTATAAATATGTAATACAACAGAGTTTTATTGCATCCTCCCCAGCATTGAGTATTTTCATTAATTTTTTTTTTTTTTTGCTTTTGTTAATTTAATAGTGAGACAAAGCAGGACATTTTTGTGTTAAGCATAATTTGCATACTTATGATGCTGTCATTTTCTCACTTATTTGTTTGCTACTGGTAGTTCTTTGTTTAGTCATCTAATTTTAATTTCTATGAGTTTTTCTTGTTCTCTGATTGACCTTCATCTTTTAATAGCATGGATTCAGTATGGATACATAGTTTATAAAATATTCATGAGGTATTATTAGAGATTGTTTTGCTTAATTTATTTTCTGTATGCTGAATTCTGTCTTTCTTTGATGGTCATTTCTGTTCCTATTTCGTGATCATCCTCTTTCATATTATAGGCTTCACTCAGTGCCAAGTGATCCCTTTTTATCTATTTGTGTTTAAGAATGTGACAAAAAAAATGACTGTGAGCTATGTGTACATGAGTAGAGTTTATCCACTGGCATGTTCCTCTTTAGGGTGAGTGGGGCAGGAGTCAGCACCATGCTGGGAGGCCCTGAAGCAAGGAAAGAAGGCTTTGCTATGGGGCAGCTTTTTTACACTCCTGTATTCTCCCCAGAGAAGAGGTTCATTTTCTTTGAAAAAGGAAACTGTGTTTTTGTTTTTCTTTTTTAAGTTGGCAATAAATGCTTGACTTCTGGGGATTCTGCATGTGTGTGCATGTGCATGTGTATGAAGGAGGGTGTGAGATGGGGTGGATATAAACAGCAGTGACTGAATTCTGTGTACAGACTGAGTTCTGCCTCTGCAGTTCTTTCTTTCCAGCTCCATGTCTCACTCCTTGATGTCTGAGGGTCCAACCATGGGGTGCAGTGGGATAGATCAGTCAGCCCACTCCACATATTCTGGGCCCCTGCTCCCTCTTTGTTCTGTCACAAGTTATCTCTCCTCCACCCACCTTCCATTATGCCAAAAGTGGATTGAAATTCCGCATCCAAAATCTCTTTATTGTTGTGATGTTTATCATGATTTTTTCCCTTTTGGACATAGCTGTCCAAAGAATTTGCTTTCTTCTAAATTTGACTTTGTTATATTTTTAATTCATTTATGTAAAAGTAAGGAATTAACACATTAAAATTCACATATGATACAAATATGTTCTTAAAATATTTTTATTTTGATTTATTTTGATGTAAAGAAAGTTCAAAATTTTTATTTAATCATCTTTCAGTCTTTCCTATGTCGTATTCTATTACATCTATATTGGGAGAATTCTACTTATTTCAGATTTTTAATGTTAGTGAATTATATGTTCTCTTGGATTTTCAGTGTTTTATTTTTAATAATATTTTATTCTTCTAAATGTAGTTTAATGTATGGCAAATTTTCAAACTTTTTGTTTTCTTTTTGATGAAAACCTCTTTCTTTGAACAAAATCTTACATGAAAATTTAATTTATAAAAATTAAAAAGTGAAATGCTTTAGGTGAATTAGTGTTGGAGAGAGGTCAGTTCATTTCATCCCACCTCTCTTTCCTGCTTTCCTTCATCATTGGTCCCATATTTGACAGAGTGTTCTCAGTTTTTGAGAAATAAATTAAAAAGTAGTAGTATATTGTCAAAATTGATCCTATTCCTAAATTGCTAACCAATTACCCCAAAACTAGACATTGGTAAGCCTTTTCTTCCCCAACTGAATTGCGAAGCCTTTTGGTTAATTTACTATACATCATACACTGTATTTAGAGGCTCTCTTTCTGTTTTATTGACCTATCTTTTTACACCAGAACTTTACTGTTTCAATTAGTATAGAATTGTTTTCATGTGTAGTAATTGAAATTACACTTTTTCCCCAGAATTAAAAAAATATATATACTAATGCGTAGATATCATTCCAGAAGATGCTAAGAAAGTTTACATTACCTTTGGGTGGTATAATTTTTGATATATTGGAACTCTAAGTTACTCGTTTTGATTCTTTAAGATTTTATTTATTTGAGCCAAATTGCCTTGTCCTAGATTGATAGCACTAAGTTAAAATATCTTAGCATAATTATGTTAATTTCTTTTTTTGTTCTGTAACAGTTTTTTCCTTAGCTATTTTGTCATTCTGACCCTGTTAACTGGGACTTAATATCAGTTGCCATGTGAAAACTGGCTTTGGGTAGGTCAAAATCTATCTGTGGGGCCAATCCACAGGGTGCTCAGAAAGAATGCAGTCCGTGGTTGAAGATCAGAAGACCGTTTGATGAGGAAAGATGACATTGCCAAAAGCCTGGTAGATGTCAAGACCATTAGGACAAAAAAGGGCTCAGTGTCAGATGGTCAAAGAAAGCCAGGGGTGCTATAGGGCATGGCTGTGGGCAAGTGGTGCATACAGTAGAATAAATAGCCTGAGATGAGAGCTGGTAACATATTGTGAGAAAAAATAGGAGGACAGGAAGTTTAAGTAGCTTCAGGAGTGTGAGATGGTACCAACAAGGTAGTAGCAAGATACTACAGAGTAACCCTGTGCTTGCTAAGCTGAGAAGCAGAATCCTGCCCAAAAAGGAGGACCTAACTACACCCTTATTTGAATTTGGGTCATTTTATTTCTCTTTTAAAGGGAAAAAAGGAGAAAAAGTAACATCTTCACTTTTAAGTGAATCATGTTGTAAATTCTACTTTGAAATGAATACTACCACCTTTATTTCCATTTGCTTAAGTTTGTTTTACCTAAGTCCCTTTCACTTTATGTTTGGCCTATCTTTATTGTTTTGTTTAAACCATCAATTGTGTTTTTTATTTTATTTTATTTTTTAAATCTAACTTGGGAAATCTTTGCTTTTTAGTTAAATGAAATCATTTACATCTATGGCTGTGGTGAAGATGGCTGGCTGTTCACTGAAGATGTGTGCTCCTCTCCCATAATATAGAGTTGTTGCCCCCAAAATGCTGTTCAGCTAAGGTGCTGAATGTTTATGTGCCATAAGTGTGAGTAAAGTATGTCTTCTTCACCCTCACTCTCCTCCCATATTCTGGCTGAATGTCAATGCTCGGGGTGATATTCGAAACTGAAGATGACAGAATTCTGTCAGCTAATTCCTTGATTGACCCAATGCAGCAACCCCATCTAGCACTAATGTGCACATTGGATTGTTTTGTAAGCAAAAAGCAGACTTTTATTGTGTAAAAGTATTAAATTCTTAGAAACTTTTATAGCAGCTAGTGTTACTCAAATTTAAATGATTCTTTAGCTTTTTCTATTTTTATGATTCTTTGCTATTTGTTTTTCAATTGTTATTTATTGGCAAAAGCTCTTTTGTGATATGTACTGCATTCTGTATTCTGTTATATACTTCAATGATTTGTGAAATAAACATCTCATTTTAAAATATACTATATGTCTTAAAGTTAAACCTATATTTATCTTACTAGCAAAATTAAAATAATGAGTGATGACTCTTATTTTTTTAGGGAAGTCAAGAAACTTTGTGTTTTCTCATTCCACTCTTCCTTTTTACTAGTTTTTGCTAATTTAATTTAGAATCATAAATACTATCATTAAAAAAGTTTTATTTTTCTGATTCTTTATTCTGTATTTTAACCATTGTGATAATATAAACTTTTTAATGATTACTTTATTTTTCTCTACTTGTTGCTATCTTTCACTGATTTTGGTTCTCATTTTTCAGCCCTAGCTGACAGAATTTATCATCGATTCATTTTTCAGTAGAAGAACATATTTTAGTAATATTTTAGAAATTATACTTCTGTGTCTTTTGGTATCTGAGAATGTCTTCTAGGTGCTATTCCACATGAACAATAACTTATTGGTTATAAAATTACTGGAACATTAATCTTTCCTCTAAAAGTTCTATAGAAACTTCCTCAACTATATTCTGATATTTATTTTTGCAGAGGCCAATCTATTTCCAAAAGCAAATATATACATGTATACATGTATGTACATGTGTGCATTTTTACAGTGATTGCTTACAATTCCCTGCATCATCAAGAAACAAAGTTTTAGTAGGCTATGTCTAGGGATTAATCTCTGTTCCTAATTTTTGCCAATTACATGTTTAGCCTTGTTAATCTCTAGTCTTAGTTCTCTTATCAGATCTTGAAATTTTTTTTTCTGTTATATCTTTGATATTGTTTCTGATCTGTTTGTTCTATTTTTTATAACTCTTTAGATTCTAATTCATATTTTCTCTCTTTGTGTTATCTTCCACATGTCTGGGAACATTTCTCAAATTTAGCCTCTGTATCATTTGTTTAGCTCTTTGTAGTCTCAAGCCTTATTTTTCTTTCTTTTTTTTTCTGTTTTGAGTAACACTAATTTCATTTTGCTTAATGTATTCTTCATATTATTCCACTTTCTACTCATCTTATCTTGCTACTCTTAGGAGAGTGCCTTGGACAATCAGGCAAGGGTAGAAGTTTAGGCTCCCCACTTGGCCTTTGCTGGTGGAGTGAGGAGTTAGGCGCCTCAGCTTTTTCTTTTCTTTTTTTCCTTCCTGTGATATTTGCTTGAGTAGAGCAATTATTGTCTAAAAAATTCTGTCCAGCTAGGTCATTCTCTCTGCTCTGTTGGCAAGACAGAACAGGCTTTTGCTGAGACTTTATGGTCTATACCCATTGGTGTTTTCTGGCCTTTCTCCAGCACCTAGTCTAGAATGTATAAGGCATAAAGAAAACCCAGGAAAATCACTACCATGTTGTTACTTTGGTCCACACATCCCTAGCCAGCCTGCCTTCTCTCCACCTTCCAGAGTATCAATGTAAGAAATGTCCAAATCTACAGATTTGAGACAAAACTGATGATGATTGCCGAGAAGCAAGATCTCGAATGCTCTGGAGGATAACAGTTTTGCAGTTTTTTTTATGCATTTGAAATTAAAGAGAGAATGTAAAGATTACATGGAGCTGGGAGAAAGCAAAGCAAAGACTAGATTACAGGATAGTTAAGAAAATTATGTGCCCTTTTGAGTGTGGTCACACTTTAGGAGGAGAGGTCTGAAAAGAGGCATTTCAAAGGTGTGTTAACCTAAATGCACAGAAACAATGGGCAGGGTTTGCTTAAGGCAAATATAAGCATTTTAGTAAAGAACTTATATACCTGTGGCATAACTACCCACCATGACCTGCCCAGTTAGGAATTTATGATCAGATCACCCTGTGAGATTACTTTCCATGGAAACCTTTTTTCATCCACAAGAGTGGGTATTTGTTTGTTTTATATATAACATCCAGAGTTTTTAGTTTTACTTTGTAAGAAGAATAGGGAAAAGGGCATTTACTTCATATTTCAGGGAGCAGAAATCTTTAGCTGAAAATTAATAAATAAATTGGAAAACATAGGAGGCAATGAAGAGTATGCACTTTTTCCCTTTCTACAGTCAAATCATAACTTACATTTTCAAAGAAAGATCCTAGTTTCCTGGTTTGCTCTACCTTAACTAGTCAGGTCACCTCCCAAAAAATGTGGTCAACCCATACAATTTTAAGAACAGTTGATACTTTAATTCTATAGTTAATTTCAAAGTCATTTTTACTGCTTTTCCTACATTATAGTATTTGACTCATTTGTCTTTCAAAGAACATAGTAAACCTTAGTTTGCTTTAGCAGTTCTGAATGGATTTTTAATATTTCTTACCATTGCCTTTCAACTTACATAATTTTAAAACCAAATGCAAACTGTAAAACTCAACCTGGTAGTATTCTTTTAATATCATTTAAAAAATATAATTAGTCCCCAAACTATGTTCAATTACTGACAATTAATCTTATGCACTTTGAAGGACAACACTAATTTTATACTTAGCAGATTTAAAAGGAAGATGGTATGAATAATATAGGAAAAAAAAAGATACTCCTTAAGGAGTTATGTTTTATTATCACTGACTAGAGAATAAAAGTGCTTTCCCATTATAATCTACTGTAGGGGACTACATTTTCTGTAACCCAAGACCTGTAGATCTGTGTAACAAACACAGAAGCAGAATCACACACACTTTAATTACAGTTTTTATGAGACCATCAGCCTTTTAAAAAAAGATTCTAAATTTTCTCTCTTTTTTTTGGACAATTTCTTGAGTTAGTATTCTTATCAGTGCTATATGGTTAATTACTCCATTGAGATTGACTACTAGAAACCAAACAATGGAACCATAATAAGACAAAATATGAGAACAGCAACAGCTGAAGGTAGAAAATTGTGGAAAACTTATTATAGAAGAAATGTTCATAAAAATCAAGAAATTCCAAAACCAGAATGTACTTAAGTCAGTGCTTAATACTTGTTATACTACTGCATGGATCTTTTTATATATTAGTGACTTTTAAAAGATTTGTATCAATTTCCAATTGACAAATTACATTCTATCTTATTACTACTTGTATGTACCTAAGTACATTCCCCCTAATATTTGGTATCTAAAGATGATAGCATCAAGTCTGAATCATATTAAAATAATTTTCAAATATCATTATAGTTTCTCCTAATAATTCAAAGTCAACTACTATGAGTAAGCCAAGGTTTGAACTATCTCCTAGTGTCAAAAAAAATGAATACACGTTAGATTGTGTGCACAGTGTTTAGCAAAAGGTGCACACATATCTGTTTACTTTGTTCTTTTATGACTTTGACCTTTTAGGTGCTCCTCGTTAGTAACTTGGTGATGAGGAGTTGTAGCCAATTTTAATGTTTGTAATTCATACTCAGATATGCAAATTGATGAGCACATTATAAATTTTTTAAATTATAGAGACAATTTATAGTGCAAAGTGACATTGCTCCAGGGGCTGAACAGTGGCCTGGCAACTCAGAGCTGTGCATTTTAATTTTGATTCACTCTCAGTGTGACCACAGGCACAGTACCTTAATCTCCCTGTATCTTGGATTATTCATCTATAATATGTGTGTAACACTTTCCTTCCTGTAGTTAAAGTGAGGAAAAACTATAAAACAGAGAGTGGCTTAAAATAAAAGATCATACATATATATATACACATATATATTACATTATATATATTCATATTAAAGACCAATATGAGACTAAAGATTTTATGGGTTTAATAAACACTAAGTGTTGTATCATTTACACAAAGATAAGACAAATGGCCCATTGTCATGAGAAATATGGAAATCACCATATCCCGATCTGGAAATCTTATTAAAGTGCACATAACATAAGAAATAAAAATTTTGCAATAGCTTTCAGACACTTATGTGGACATTCATTATTAAATGAACTTCATTCCTTAGTTCATGTTTTCTTCGATATTATACATCTTCTAAATGTATAATAATGCATTTTAAAATGCTTTATTGGGTATACTCTTTAAATGAGGCCCTTTCCCCTATTCTCATCCTTAACAATGCCTAGGTTTCCATTAGGCACTTAAGCTTTATACCAGAAAAACAAAATTTATACAAAGGAATCAACTTAAAAGTAGGACATTACAAAATAACATTCAAATTCATGATAATTCACAGCAAAGGATAAATGTGCATTTTTAAACTCACTTAGTTGTCCTACCTATTAAATGATATACTATATCCTGAGAGCCACAGAATACATAGGCACAACTGGTGAGTTGATGATGGAATTTGAGCCTCTTTACTTTTCCATATATTGAAATATCCATCTTTTAAACTTAATAAATAGCTCTTCAACATTGAATTTCAGCAGGGAGGCCATTTTCAAGTTGCGGAACAATACAATTTTGAGTCCTAGTATCTTTCTAAGCCTCCCTTGTGTTGCGAAGCTGATATTTAGAAAGCTCTAGCAAACTAACACCTGCTAAACATAAATCAGATGCAGAAATCTACAACTGGATGAGCTCAGGAAGATACAATAGATCAAATCCACGAAAAATCTCCCAGTGAATTAAGAACACCTTAAACTTAATCCTATAACCTGACAGGTAGTCAGCAGACTGACTTATAGAAAACTGTATTGTGGGAATTAGACTGAATGCCAGATGGCCTCTAGAAGTCAAATTAAAGAAAAAACAAAAAAAGCATAAACTTCAGTCAACGATAAGCACAGGTAGGGAGCCTGACAAAGAAAACGCAGTAGCTACATTTTGAAATAACACACAGGGATGAACTAATACTTTACACTATATTGTCTTTCTTTTGTTTCTCCCAGCCAGCTTGACAGAAAATAGTAATGTTTGACTAGTTAGAAGCCTAATACCAGATGCCAGTTTGAACAGGTGCAAAAACAAAGATTAGAACACTTCCATTTGGAACATCATTGGCTTTCCTTTTTATGCAGTCCCTGACATGTGGGAACTCACCTACTAGGTTTCTTATTGTTATTCCCCTGCTTGGGAGAAGGTCTATCTGATGACTACATAGCCTGTTTCTTTAGTCAACCGAAAGGCTTAAATGGAGTAATGACCAGTTAATTTATCCAGGACCTAGTTTCATTCCAACAATTTATCATTGAGGGAAGAGACAGTGCTGGAATTTTGAGATAGCCCTAAGTGGCAAAGTGCCTGTTACCATCACTACATAATTGTGAAGTGCTGTGACATACTTCGATCAGGGAAAGACAGTGGAAATTGGCACTGCCAATTATTAATGTTAAATGTATGGTCAGTCAGTATTAGGGCTTCAGACAAACAGGCAGCTTGTTCCATACAGTCGGTTGGGAAATTGGATGCAGGCAGGCAGAGGAACACAATATCTCTTCTCTGTAGGTGGTCTCTGTTTCATTAGGTTTCCAATTGATGTTGCTGCACGGTAATCCAAAAATGTGTGATGGAAACATCACTCTCATTTTTCATTAACACTCTTTCGCAAATGTATTGGAGGCAGGTACAAAACAAAGATTTTGCCAGGCTTATTTTTATCCTTTTGGAGACTACTGCATATCCAATATCACTGCTGGGTGCTTAGTTTCTACTCTTTTAGAGTAACTGTTGGATATGATCAACTTCTTTAAGGAATAGTGGAAGAGTTACTAATCTTTAAAAGACAAGAGATTTAGAAAAATCAGCTTATACACAATAATGAATAGTAACACAGCTACTGAAATCAGGAGGGACAAGAAAAAACAGAGATAATGCCTATTGTCACAAGAAATCTACCAGAAATGTATGAACCATGGAATTATTTGAGAGATCGTACAGATCATCCTGACTGATTTCCTCATTTTCATTTTATAAATGAGGACATGGAGGCTTATACTGATCTGGCTTTCCCAAAGCAATGCAATTATTGACAAGAACTAAGACAGGAAAGCAGGCCCTCTAACTTGTGCTCTATTCAATATACCATATTCAATCTATAATATGTGGGTCCAGATAACTACCAAGAACTATATAATTCATATCCCCTGCTTTCATGAACCTAAATCATTGCTCCTATTTGTGAAGTTATATGAAGACATCATCTAAAATATTCCCCAGTTTGTAGCTTTTGGAGAAATCATTGAGCATTATGCTATCGATATCAATGTTTGTTTCCTGGTATAAAGCATAAAGTGTTACACACTTCTGGTAGATCTCCTGAAACAATAGGCATCATCTGTGTCTTTCTTTCTATTTCAGTACTCATGATGCTATTGGCTTGAAAGCCTGTCCTAAATTCCCATCCAGTGATGGAGATGGTGCCATCCTGCCTTGACTGTATCCAGAAGCCTCATCCCCAAGATGAGCATGGACACTTCTCAGATGACCAACCCTTTTTGTTTGACTCCAGAAAAATGGCTGTGTCCTGAATTTCTTGCAACTGTGTTTTGTCTACATGATGGGACTCTGGTTGCAGTGATTTTCGTTTGTTTGTTTGTTTGTTTGTTTGTTTGTTTTGTTTTTGGTGTAATGAAGGAGTCCCAGCTTAACCCACCTGGTGTAGTCTCAAAGGCAACTTTGACTATATGGGTCCCATGATTTTTCTCTTCTGCTCTCATTGAACCATATCTTTACTTCCAGCACTCTTGGGAATTTCTTGCTTCAGTAAGTGGAGAATTACCATTGCTTGGTTACAGGCTTTAACATATACCCAGAATGTTGAATCACAGTATTATTATTATTTATTTATTTTTTTGCTCAAGATTATTTACCTAGTTTAAAGGCTAATGTAATCATTCCAGAATATGAATATCAAGGAAAAGGATAACTGATTTCAAACTACTTAAAATTCATCAGAATATTTTATATGTAAAAATTCAGAATACTTTATATATATCATAGTTTCCTCAAATTTTTTCAGTATGTGTTGTATTTTTTTATTTATGACAAATATTAGGAGTGAATTTATACTACCCACCATGGTTCATCTTTGTTCTAAGACCATTCAATCCTGATCATCAAAAAGAGTACTATATAGGTAACAGTAGCAGATGAAGAATAAATAAATGGCAGATTTTTGTTGTATTCTCATTGTAATTAAAAGTCATGTAATTAACCATATCTTATTTCTTATAGCATGAATAAGAACATGCTAATCACATAATCAAAACAAATGGTAAGTATAATAAGTACATCACAGTGCCTCCAGACATAATTTCATTTGTAAAATTCAGCTGTCTTAAAATCTCTCACAAATTCATCAGCAAAAGTAAACAAATGAAAATGATTAGTAAGCTGAGAAATTTAAAAGATCTATGTAATAACCATTCAGATTCTTCAGAAAAGTGTTTCTTTGATTCATATCAATACAAATATTTATGTGATATGGTTAAATGGAATTATTTAATCATATTTGTCATCATGCCACTTTTAGTATTATTACACATGAATAAGTTTAAATTCACCTTAATGGGATTATGTTAACATCACTGTTTCAGAATAATGTTCAAATAATCTGTTGAGCTTCAACAGAGTGTGCTTGGTATGGATGAAATGCTCTGCTCTCATTAGTTGGTTTCTCTATCAGGCCTGTATCTTTCTCGAAACCTTTACATCCCCGGGTTCAGAGTCACTTGGGAAGTAATCAGGGCTAAAATAGGCATTTTAAATATTTGATTTCTAGGTTGACTATGATGTTAGAAATAATGAAAACTCCATTGATAATATGATTTTAAAATTTAAATATCCAAATAGTAGAATTTTGGGCAAGGCTATAGTGTCATAAGGAAACCCTATAATTTGCCACAAATGATCTATGTTGCTTGTGGCAATGACAAAATAAGAAAAGAAAATTATCACAAAGATTTAAAACCTTAAATCTTAGCATATGAAAGGACTTCTAATATAAAATATGTAAGTCAAACCTTACAATACATAAAGTTTTGGGGAAATATAGTCATATTTTTATTAACAATAATATTAAGAAAAGGTATACGAAATACTTTATATCTCCTGCTGGAGTCACTCTAAATTTTCATAAACTTTCTAACAACCTGTCTCAACTGCTTTTTTTCTTTTCTTCTTTTTAGGCCATAAAAAAAAATAGAAACTCTCTTAAGGACTAACAATCAGAGCTGCCTGTTGATGAGGGAAGTTTTAGTTGCAAGAAGACTCTGAAGCAAGGATTCTAAATCAAAGATTTCGGGGCAATCTGAGTTTGCATTTAAGATCCTTCTGCTTATAGCAGTGGCCTATAATGTTATGCTCCTTGATGTATAAGCACTGTGAAAGAATATTCTATTACAATCTCTGATAATATTAGAATTGTATATTCTACATATAGTAGATAGAATTTGGTTTATTTAATTCAAATTATGACTTTCCTTAAAAGTAGAACTCAAAAATTAAATTTATCTACATAATTGACTTAAGTGTTTATTTCATACCTACCTATTCCATACCTAGTAGTGCACAAGGTATTATAAAATAACATATAAAAAACTACGTCCCTTTTCACAGGCTAATTATTGCCCATTTCAGAAATATGATATAATGCCCTGCATAGTTGTTCAATTTATATTGCAAATATCATTAACTTGACAAGATGATTTTATCAATAGAGATCAAAGCTGTGAGGAATTGTCATAAAAAAGAAGAAAAAACTAAATGACCATAATTCTCCCATCTCAAAATAAGAGAAGTAATTGAGCTTAACCTATGGAAAATAAGTCCTTTGGAGTCTGCATTTCTAAGGAGTTGCAGTTGGCTTTGCATGCAGTGGTTACTGTCCTTTATAAAATGAACTTGTGTGTTCAAATCAGTGACTAGGGAGAAGCAAATTTCTCCATCAGTCAAGAAAAAGTTCAATGATAGAAAATAAAGTTGAAAAAATTTGTGAGTATCCTTTTCTCTTTGTGCTTAGGCAGTGCATTTCTGCAGCAAAGTAAAAAATTACAGGAAAACATTCTTTTTAAGATTTTTTCTTTGAGTTTCATATGCAGACTTAGAAAATAGTTATTGCCAGCATTGTTTACACATGTTTTCAGTCATGTGTAAGCTGTTTTGTTTAGGGATGAGTTGATAAGTTAGGTAAAACTTTAAAATGAAAAATAATGATTACAGTGACATATATATATATATGTCTGAACCAGATTTTTTTGTTTGTATAGTTAAATATTGTATGGATAGAATTTTTTCCTAATTTTCATTTTTCTTTTGTGAATGTCTTTACAAAACCAATACAGTTTGTAAAAAAACTCTTTATGTATCAATCTAACTGGACAAGTCAAGTTCTACTCTGTGTCTAATGCCTCAGCATTATAATTTGTATTCATTCCCCTTTTGATAATATGTGGGCATTCTTGTTTAATTAGTGGAAACTGATAGAATCTGAGGTCTCAAATTATTTGCCAATGTCACTGGGAAATCTCCTTAAAGCTGATCAGATGGGCTTTCTTTCTACCATCCTATTATAGGAGTTTTTTGTAAACTAGTGTTATAAACGATTATTTTTAGTTAAGAGAAGCCCCAGGAAAGATTAAAAAAATGGATATAAAGACATTCCAGTTCTTGATCTTATCTTTTTCTCATCTCAACCTTTAGAGAGTCTTGCTGGAAGAACACAAGGAAAGGCAGGAAGGCTTCTTACAGATCTTTGAGACCTCCTTCCACTCAAATCCCAGGGGAGCTAGAACGCTATACCTCTGTGGTTCAAAAAGTCTTTGGACCAGAAAAGGGCCTTTATCTGCCAACATTTCAAACATATTCAATCAAATATTGATCTAGAAAATCAGCTACTTTTTCCTCTAGTAAAGAAATTAAATTAGTACTACCTACTGAAGGCCTATACATGGTCCTCGGGAAGATAATGATGGTACCCTAGGCTATTCCTAGGATCAAAAGTTTATATGGACACCAAACTGATTTAACATTTTCTGTAATGCATGGAGACAAAAGGGTGAAAGATCTGCTTGCCAATAGTAATGTGCTGGAGATTATCTCATGTGGCGAGTCCTTGCATCAAGAAGCCAGGTTATGGTTTTCAAATCCATCTCATCTCTGAAAATAAAAGGAATGGAACGTGGCCTGTTTCACCTCACTGAAAGGTTTTCATCACCAGAAATATCAGATGGCTCTTATTCAAGTTGACAGTAGCACAGGTTTCTCTGACTCATAAACAGTTCCTCTCTCTATTGTGTCCTGTTTCCAAGAAGTACCTGATGTTAGGTTATTAAAGAGCAGGAGATTTGTCTGCCTAGTCTTCCATAAATATGAAGATTTCAAAAAATGATCAAAAGCTTCCCAAATTCTAAAATTATTTGGAATTTTAAGCTTAATTTATGAAATAATATGTTCAAGTTGGTATATTATATAAAAGATTATCTTTAGCCTTTATATACTATAAAATTGTGACAGCCCAATTTTAATTAGAAATTTTAGTTTGCAGAGAAGTTTATCTCTACCAATAGTACCTATAATTTATTTGTAAGTTATATTATTCTCTTAAACAGTTATTTTTCTTGAGATGTCTTTAAATTTTCCTTTACTTAATTGGGGAAGTAAGAATGGATCGTATGCAAATTGTACATATTCAAATCAAAATTTTTATGAGTTAGTAAAACTAGGAAAATAAATTCTCCTTTGAATCTTACATGCAATAGCAGTGGCCACCAGTATTGGGAACCTACTAATTTAATTACGAGGCAACATTTTAGAGACTAAGCATGTGAACAGCTATTTTACGCAGTAAAAACAATGCTTTTTAGGCTATTGGATTGTTAATTGCGTGGTACAAAGGTTAAATTCTTAGGTAAGATGGGGCATATTTTGGAAATCTGGCACTAACTTTGGGTTTTTAATGGCACTGACTCTTTATTAGGAAGATTATTGCACAGATTGTCACCATGAGGTCAATTGGTTAACTGAATTGACTGATGACGTAACCAAACAATTTCTCTGAGTCAACTTGTTTACAGCATTATGGCAACGCAGTCAAAGAATTATGCAGAGAGTATTCTCGAGCAACTACTGTATGTCAGCCACTTTGCTAAGTGATGAAATATAATGATGACCAAAAATATATATGAGCCCTGCTATCAAATAATTACATAATAAACATAACATTACTTCTGTGGTAAGAGATGTGAAAGAGAGGTAAAGTCATTTGTTAGGCACCTGGTTTGTGAAAAGCATTTTGTTTATTACATAAATAAATATAGCATCTTGTATGAAGGTTGAAAAGATTAATTGCAAGCTTAAGAACTAAGGATTCTTGCAGAAGAAAAAAATATGTATATATGAAGAGTTCAGTTTATGGCAAGCTTAGTGGAAAACTGTGGTGTAATGTGGTTTTCAAAATAAGCAGTTTTGGAATGATTAACAGAAGCCCAGGTTATAGATTAGGAAAGAAAAAGACATCTGTATATTTGACACAGTCACATGTTTTAGGCTCCTTTTCCAGAATGTACAACTTAAAAAGGACATAAAATGTCTGGTGTCCCAAAGAGTTGAATCCATATAATGACAGATCCAGAAACTAAGTCCATGAGAAACATTTGAATAGAGTAGGATGCTTGGCAGAGAGAAGATAAGGGAGATTATGATAGTGTCTTTAAATAATTAATATACTGTCATGGAAGATGCATTAGATAATGTCGTGACAGATTTTAGACCAACCAAAAAGTGGAAGTTACAAGATTAGGTTTAACATTAAAGATTAAAACTTTCAACCAATAAAAGCTAGTTGAAAATGTAATGAGCCCTTTGTGAGGAATAGCTTCTATGGCGTTAGAAATGTCCAAATAATGACTTGAATAAAATGTTTTCCAGAGGAGTCAAATTTAGCTAGTGTCTATTCTGTGACACACTGCTCAAGATTCTAATTCCAAGAAGAATCTAATTTGATTGAGCTATCTTGATTCATAGGCCCACTCGTTGGCTTTTTAGTTCCATAAAAACAGTTCAACAGAGGGTGGCAAAGAACTGGGATGCTTTTTTCAGGAAGAGGAAATGGACATTTTATCAGCTTAGCTCTTCTATTCATTATGCTAATATGTGCAAACCACTTTTCTTTCCTCTATCACAGATCACAACTCTCTAAAATAGAGAAAGTAAAAAGTGATTGGTTAAGCATATTTTGGAAACTAACCTTTTAAAACAGCGGTCAGCAATATTTTTGGCACCAGGGACCAGTGTTTGTTCCTATGAGAATCTAATGCCTGATGATCTGAGGTGGAGCTGAGGCGGTGATGCTAGCACTGGGGAGTGGCTGCAAATACAGATGAATATTCCTTTCTTGCCAGCTCCTCACCTGCCGCTCACCTCCTACTGTGAGGCCTGGTTCCTAATAGGCCACAGGCTGGTACCGGTCTGAGGCTCGGGATTTGGGGACCCCTGTTTTAAAGGATTCCTTGAATCTCACGTAGCGAGAGTGTTCCATGAATATGAAAACCTTATACTTATGGCATCTCTCTTATAGTACTCATTATAAATTTACTTTGATTTTTGCCACTTTATTCTCACCTCAGGACATAGAATATAGTTATATTATGAGAACATCATTATGAGTGCACTCTGGATTTAATAGTTTACCAACATAAAAGTGTACCTTAGCACGAAAAAAGCTTTTCCTACAGGTATGACCAATGTTGTCAATTGCCTCCACTGCTTCACACAGAAATGTGCCATGATTTGCTTGATTATAATTTTTTCCCATTAGTTTTTTCTTTCATTATCATGCCCTCATTGTAAAGTTCTATAATGCAACTTACAAAAGAAAAGCCACAGATGTTGGGGATAAAATGAGAAAAATCAAGAGGGAGTAGAGAGACAAGTAAATGAAATTATTATTATGAATGGTACATTGCAAGATTTCTGCATTGTATTTTATATATAAAGGAACAGAGCAATTTTAAAAGGCTACTTTTTAACTATAGTGAAAGAGCAGTGATTGGTTGTAAGTTAAGTGTACATAACACAATGCATTTGGGTTTTCCCTGGTGAAATCAATTTGTATTCAAGCATTTCTTAAGAAAAAACTTTGTTTTTTAAGATGGGCCCTTCTATTGCTTTATCAATAAAGATATTTGTGAATTTGGCTACAGAAGATGAAGCATTATCAGTGAGCAAGGTACCAACAACATGGGCTTTAATAAAAATTCCAAAGGAATTGCAAAGGATTTTGCAGATTTAGTTGAGTGGTGATACCTGCTCTCTAATCTGCTGCTACAGTATGGAATATGATTTTTGCACTGCCATGTCACATTGGCCCATAATAAACAAAGCTATTTATTTTACAAGAAACAATAGCAACATGATATGACAACTTGAGCTGGCCTAGTGCAATTCAATTGTGTTATTTTCTGATAACAGGAGTATAGCTTGTGTCATCGCTGTATATCACGTTCTCTGTGTAAATTTGGTGTTTTTTCAAGTCTAAAAGACAAATCCAGCTTTTATTGCTCTTATTATCTTTGATAAGTTACATAGCAAAAGCTGCTGCTCCTTGCATTAAAACTACATTTAAAAATAATAAAAAGAGACTTGAATTAAGAATTAACATGATTGCAGTCTATAATAAATAGACCACTTTCAGATGATAAAATTGTCTACCACGTGGTTTCTTTTCTTTAAGGCACATCCAGAGAAAGAGTAGTTTCTGGCTCTATTCTTTATTTCAAGATTCTTATCAGTTGACATGCTTCTGTTTTAGAATAGTAATTTACTTATATAAAGAGTACTGAAAGCTTTCATTTTGTCATGAAAATCACAAATAATCATACCTAGATTTTCAAATAAAAAGGAAACATTTAAGTTTCATGCAACAAATTTTAGAAATTATTTTACTATGAAGCTTCCATGATAGAAAAGTTAGATTTTTTAGCAAAGGACTTCTTATATTTTAATCTTTTTTTCTACCTCAAGAAAAATACAAGCAAGTATACTAGATTTTGAAAGTATGATAGCTTGCTCATTTCATTTTCAAACTCTGCTATAAATTTGCTGTGCTCCTGTATTGACAAATCTCAAGTGCCCACAAATGGAAGGGAATATCTATGTCTTTGATATAAACAGACATTGTGAGTTAAGCACATAAAACAGTTACAGAAACTTGAAGAGCAAGAATAAAACATACAAACAAATCCATGTTTTTGCTGATTGTTTAAGAATTGGTAATCCTTTACAATCATTATAACTTAGAGTGGTAATGAACTTGGTGACTGAGTTTTGAGCATGACATTGTCTTTTTCAGTAGTACACATTCACTCCTCAGGGCTTTAATTTTAGTTATTCTTTTATTTAATTTGAGGCATTCATTCATGATGACCTCCTATCAAATCTTTAAAAACAGCCATTTTAAGTCTTTTGTTGTTCACAGATAGTTATTGTTTTATTCTAATGATTTGTTGAAAGCTCTTGCAATCAGCAACAAGCCAGAATGCTCTGTCCTCAACAAAATGAACTGTTTCAGAGACTCATGGAAAGGATTGTGACAGGTACTCTAGGGTACAGGCTTCTGATGGCATGTCTTAAATAACTTTGAGATCATACCCCTGGATAGAGTAAGGATTTCCAGAACTCAAGCCAATGGTTTCATAAAACCCAAGATCAAGCAGAAGAAGAATTAATAACATGGGGCTAAATGAACTGATGAAGAATAATTATAATTTTTATGGCCTTTTGTTTGGAACATTGCTAGTTCTTGAATGTTCTATTTTCTGGGTTTAGGAAATCCTTTTCTCTTAAGCTATCGATTACTACAACAATTGAGTAGATTATACTTTTATAAACAAAAATGAAACATTTGTATTTTTCTCCCTATGTGATCCTGTAAACATGTAAATCTTCTCCTTCCCCTTGATTCAAACTGGCCTTGGGCTCACTTGCTTCTTTTCTTTCCTTACTGGTCTGCATACTGCACAACCACTCTTTTAATCCTAGAGCACTTAGATCAGCATCAAACAGTCTTAGAACAAAGCCTCAGGTCTGTTGACCACAGAAACAGAGTTTTGGTCAAACTAAAGATAACATTTTGCAGCTCCACATCCCTGAAAGCAGAATGACCCTACAGGCATCCTCCTGAAACCAGGCAGAACTACACCCTGACTGACATCCGGACCTGATGCAATGATGATGACTGCCACCTACCTTAGGCCCCACGAATCAGTGGAGCCTATGACTCCAACTCCCTTAGCTACTAATGAGTTTTCCCCTATATAGCCTATCCCCTAGAGGCCATCTGGGAACCAGGTCTTTGAGCACTAGCTCACCTTTGTCTCTGGGCTTGGAGTCGTTTCCTCAAATAAACCTCTACTTTCTTTGCTGAAAACTCCTGTCTGTGTCTCCTTTGACTCTGAAGCATGCAGGTAAAATGAACTGCTTGAGTTTGGTTATAATCAATCCAAAACTCAGAAATTCTTGAGTATTCTTATTTTTATGGCGATAGTTATTTGCATAAGTTCAATAAGAATTTATTTTCCTTATAACAAGACTTAATTGGAGAAAATTGGTATATTAGGCTTTGACTGGATTGTCATATTGTTATCAGGACAAAAAAGGGGTCCATCTGCCTGCGTGCATCTCAGTCAAGGAAGGGATACGTGCAGGTTTTACAGCAAAGAAAGTAAGGTTTATTAGAGAGTTGCAAGTCCCAGAGACACAGGCAAACTACTGCTCAAAAGCCTGGCTCCCAGATGTCTCGGGAGTACAGATTATATAGGGAAAAGTCAGTAGTCATGGAAACTAAAGGAGTTGAGGTCCTGGGTGCTACTGATTGTACAACTGGAGTGGGATGATGTAATTGATCATTGTGCCCAGTTCTGGAATCAGCCATGTTGCTATCCCGTCTGGTCCCATGGCTAGTGGTGTTGTTGTTCTGCCTGGATGAGCCTGGAGCTGAAACACATCTAAAACATTTTATCCTTAGTTTAAAGTGCAACTGAAACCTATTGTCCTCATGATTATAGACTAGAGGCTCGGTTAATCTTATATCCTAAGGCTTAATGATTAAAAGAGCAGGCATACAGAGAATAAGGGCAGAAAGAAACAAGTGAGTCACAATGCCATTATCTGAGCAAAACCAGCTTGAGTCAGAGGGGAAAAAAACTGTATTAAAGAAATGAAATTTGTGTAGGGTTACAATATTTGACAATGATGTTCATAGAATCTGATGTGAGCAGTAGTTTTAAGGAACTAAGGTTGATTCTATAAAGCCAATGCTTAGAAAGCCTTCTTGGAAAAACTGGCCTGGTGTGTGATTTATAGGGTCCCTAATGTTACAGACGAGTAAAAAAGTCACTTCCTAACAGGCCTAGGAAATTCAAGCTATTTTTGAGGACCCCAAGAAGAGAGGAATTCACCCAAATCTATAGGTAATCTAGGTGAAGTCTGATGGTGAGGTCTTAGCTTGGTACCCTAGCCATGAGAGAATTTTAAAAGTCCAATCTGAGATTCCTTATGAATGTTCCAGCAAAGTGACCTTTAAAAGCATTATGTAGTCAGTTTTCATTCTCACTGTACTTATGTAAAGGATCAGGCTAAATTTAATGAGACTAGACTTACTCTATAAACAAGAGCTATTTTACTTTGATTATCTTAGATCAAAATGGGGGTGATTATAGAGAGGAATTTTGTTTCAATGGAAAACTATAATCTATCCTTTTGAGTCATTGGAGTCTAGTCTTGTTCATAGCTATTTTTCACTTCTTTGTAAACTGGATCCTCCCATCTTGCACATTTTGTCAATGATTAATATTTCCATTTTTTCTCCTACCCTCCTGACTTGGCACCACTGAAAACTGTCTTTTTCCTGAAGCCCTGTAAACTGAAGTTGTAACTGCACCCAGATTTCATACAGCTTTTTCTTTGATTCAAGCTAGTTTTGCCTAGATAATGGCATTGTGACTCATTTGTTTGTTTTCTACCCTTATCCTTCCACCTTAGTTTGCCTACTGCCTTAATCATTAAGTCTTAGGACATAGATTCCAGCCAGTATCAAATCTTTTAAGAATGAAGCCTTGGGTCTATCAGCTAGGAGGACAATAACTTTGGTTAAATTAAGGATAACATCTTGGCTTTAGATGTGTTTCAGTCCCAGGCCCATTGAGGCAGAACATCCCCACTGGCCATGGGACTAGATGGCATGGCACCATGGCTGATTAATTACTCTAGCCCCATCTAAACAGTAACACCCACAACCCCAACACCCTTAGTTTCCATGACTGATGATTTTCTCCCTATATAATCTATCCCCTCAAGACACCCAGGGAGCCGGGTTTTTGAGAGTGATAACTTGCTTATGTTCTCGGGACTCATGACTCTCTAAAATAAACTTTCTTTGCTGCAAAATCTGTACATATCTCATTGACTTAGATGTATGCAGGCACACAGAACCCTTTTTCTGGTAACAAAGTTAGATGACCAAGCCTTTATCACCACAACAATGTGGGCCACTCAGAAATTTCACCAGAACACTTGCATATTCTAACTTCTGCTCCAAGAAACCACCATGACTGTGACATTGCCTCTACCATTCTCACTCAAGATGCTTTGAGCCCATCATCTAAAAATCTTCTCAACTGGCTGACCTCTTGACTTTAAAAACTGGTTTACACTCTGCTCCAATCACTAATCTTTGTTTTTCTGATTCTTTGTAGACCTCCTACGTAACGACTTCTATCCTAAATCTCTTCACACAGTAATCAACCTATTCTCGTCTTTTTTTGGGTCGAATTTCTAGGGAAGTTATAGATAGAGGAAATATGCAGCCCCAAGCAGACTTCCAGAGTCGTTATAAAGATTATTTTAAAGTAAAAACATTTGTATTATAAAGCTGCTGAATGAAATCTTACCTGAACTTCCCTTATCTGACTAAAGCACAGCCCTCAGAAAATATAGCTACCATTAAACCCCCTCCAGAGATGTTCCTGTGAATTCATTTACCACAGAAACAGGCTGTCCATTTCCACTGGCATCAAAAAGCCCAATAAAACCTTCCATACCTTCCCATTAAAATCTTAAACATACTCCACCCTTTGTTAAGTTTTGTGTATTAACCTTTTATCTCTGGCTATTGGGTTACTCATTCCTAAACACACCTGCAGGTATATAGCACACACATAAATTAACCCTGTCTTTTCTCCTGTTACTCTATTGTCAATTAATTTGCAGGCCTCTAATCACTAGATCTAAGTTGGAAGAGGAAAAATTTTTCTTCCAACAGCAACACAATGAATGGTGGAATGTAGGCGGAAGTGTGACACAGGGCAGGCAGAATGGTTAAGATGTACAGCGCTTCAAATGAAAATATACATGCTCCAATGTGGGCATAAGAGAAACATAGTGTGAAGGCCAGCCAGTGTCCAGAAATGGCTCCTCATGAAAGCTTTCCATGATTAATTCATCATAACTCATGATTACTCTTCTGTCTTAGAAGCTTTGTTTGTCATTATGCTTAGAGAGGTTCCAGCTCTCACAGGTAAACTTAATCTTAAGTAAATTCACTAGACTGATTTATAAAACCTGAAGGTCATGGTTAATTTACTATAAGAATCAGATTCTGTAGATCCTAAGACTTAAGAAAAATGAAAATGTATGTCCACAAAAAGATTTCTACATGAATGTTCATAACAAATTTAATTCTAAGAGCAAAAAACTCAAAACAGCCCAAATGTTAGGTATTACATGCACACGATGGAATACTGTTCAACAATAAAAATAATTAACTATTGATACAAACATGGACAAATCTCAAAAATAGTACGCTGAAATAAAGAAGCCAGACAAAGAATTCACACTATATGGTAGCATTTATATGGGGTACTAGATCAGGCAAAACTAATCTAAGGTGATAGAAATTTTAAAATGATTGCTTAGAAGGAAGGGTGAGCAATTGACTGAAAAAGTCTTAGTGGGAACTTTCTGGAATGATGACAATGTTCTATGTCTTGATTGGAATGGTGATCAAGGTATTTATAGCTCATGGAACTATAGTTTAAAATCTGAGACTTCTATAAAATGTAAATTTTACATCAATAAGTTTATTGCAAACAAATTACACAAGAAAGGAGATACCACCATGGAGTGAATGTAGACAGTTGATGGTGTAGAAGAGTTGATTTGCAACTGAATTCAAAGTTTCAAAGAACAAAACCAAGAAACTGGCAAGAGAAAAAGTAGGCAAATTAAAGTAGGAAAACAAGACAAAGAAAAAAAAAACTCAAACCAAATATCGAAGAATTAGGTAACTAGAGGAGTTTGCATGTTGTTCCTTGTCCTAAAATTGTAAGCATATGAAACAGAATGAAATTAACTGGCCCTTAGGATGCCAGAAGTGACTCAGGATTCTTGAGAGCATCCTTTTGGGGTCTCTGCTGATTTGACTTTACTGCCCTGAAGACTATGTACAAAATGCAGTGGCTGCTTGAAGTTATACCAAATTCATTTTGTGAGGTGGTGTCCCAGGCACCATTGTGGTCTGACTCCTGGGTGGAGGGCTAGGTCTGCAGAGGAATGCTCTGGTGTGACCACACAGACTCAGCCTCATTTAAGGTATAAAATGTTACTCTTCAGTTAGTCACAGTGGACTTGGCCTGAAGACTTAGAGATTTAAGGGCATTTGAATAATCATAATTCACATTCTTATCCAAAATCTGTTCAGAACACTCAAAATATTTCATGCCTGCAATGCTCAGGGAGGAATCCCTTGAGGTATTCTGTATTTCTGGTTCCCAATTAAGCTGAAACAAGAAGAGCTTTTTACATAGTATTTTGACATATTCCCTTAACCCAGGTAGGACAGAGATTAGTGAAAAATTGAAACTAACAAAGGAATGAAATTGCCTGATCTTCCGAAAAAAAGTGGGAAATTTGTTTTTGCAGTACTGAGTAAATGTTTGTGTGGTTCTGATTTTTCTAAATGGATGGTATGATTTTTAAGTTTATTTTTATGCTGAAACAGCTCTCATCCTAGGTAACCCATCTCTGTACAGCACATGAATCCATATGAATTAATTCTGACATTTCCCGTCATCTCACTCTGAAATCTTAAGCTATTAGTTTCTAAAAAGATCTACTCAACATAGCATTTCTTTTCAAATTCCCTAGAAATCTCATAAAGACTATATTATTGCCTACTTCAATTTATAGAATGAATTTCACATTAGCTAGGTTTTTCCTAATATATTTCCACATATATAATATATATTTTCATAGACTCACATATTATGTCAGAATTTATGATTTGAATCATTGTGCCCCTAAAATTTGTGACAATTGAAAAATATTTCTGATAAACGTGAATTTCAGCTTACAAAAATCTAATGGTTAAAATTTATAACCTATATAAATTCTTAACAGTTTTTATACCTGTACTTTTCAAACCTTCATTAACATTTAATTTTAATTTATTTCACATATGAACATTTTAAAAATTTGACTTAAATTATATATTTTGTATGCTTAGTGTCATTTGTAGTGTGATCTAGTTTTAACATTATTCATTTTCACCACTTTAAAATATGTTATATTTTCTGATGCCATTGCAGTATTTTATATCACTTGTTTATCTGAAATATTAACATTACATCTACAGTTTGAAGGCGTATTGCTGAGTTACTTGAATGCAAATAATCTATGTAAGAATTTAGTTTTTAATATACTTTTCATACAAAATGTATTTATTTTTGAATTCTCCTTGAATATGTACATGTATATATCTGTATTTATAATGTATATATTAAGTACAATAGGTAATTATGAGTGACATAAATAATTGCACTTCAAAAAATGGTGAGATACACTAGCACTTATGACCTCTGAGGTTTTTGTCACTTATTTGTCACTATCCACACTAAGTAATCATCATCCTCAGGGATGTCTGGATTTTTTCTTCTTCATGCTAAAAGGGGGTTTCCCACTGTGACCACTAAATTATGTTCAAATTTTGTTTACAACTTGGCTATTAGAAACTTTGAAATCATTAAGAAAGAAAATAAAACAAAGTTTTAAATACTGGTTAGACTTAATTTGTGGGTAATTCCCAGCTACAGCCACTTCTCTTACCATAGAGGTGACTGTGATGGTTCAATGTGGCTGTCACCTGTGGTAACAGTTGATTGAACAAAAGAAGGGCTGTCTGGTTAGAATGAAACTAATCCAGAGCTCACCTTGGCCAGACCTATTCTCTTTTAGGAATTCAGAATTAAAGATGTGGATGAAAAGGAGGTCCTACGGAAAGAACCTCACAGTGGGGTCTGATCATAAATTCCTAACTGAGCTGATCAAGGTGGGTATCACACCCTAGGCATAAAACTTCTTTAGTAAAAGGTTTATCTTTACTTAAGCAAGTGCCATCTATTGTTTTTGTGCACCTAGACAAAACTTTTAAATCTCTCTTTTCAGACTCCTCAGAAGAAAAACCACCCCCAAGAGAGCACATAATCTTGTAAACTATCTTGTAATCCAATCTTCACCTTGCTTTCTTCTGACTTCATGTAATCTTCCTTACATTCCCTCTATTCAGAATGCATAAAAGAAGGTGCAAACTGCTATTCTAAGAAGGATTTTTTTTCTCAGTCTCCTGAGATCTTGCTTCCAAGTCTATCCTCTCTTTGCCTTAAATAAAATTCTCTACAGGTTTAGAGATTTCTGTGTCGACAAGGTTTAAGAAGACATGAGGAGAATGGGTCCATTATAGCAGAGCATTTTCCTTAAAGGTCATTTGCTGGTGGGTTCGGGGGTCAGGGAGGGAGTGGTAGAAGAATGCATCTTTTGATGCTGTGCATGAGAAGTAGAGAAAAGCTGGTTTGCACAGAGAGATAGAGAAGAGAGCCCACGTTGCTTCAGAGATGCCTATGTGATGGCACAAAGAAGTTCCTTATAGATTTCTAACTCCTTACTCCAAACCCTGGTTCAGCCAAACAGCGCTCTCAACCTTTCTGTTCACAAGATTCTCCTTCTTTTATAAATTTATCTTTTTCCTTTAGTTTAAATAGGTTATTTTCCTTGTCACCAAGAGATTCCACATAAATCACCTGGTTGAATATAGCTCTATTAAACAGAATATAGAAAAATTATCAATGCTTGGGGTCCTGGGAATAGAAACACATGTGATACAAGAAGAAGGAAGAGAAAGAGTGTTTCAATTTTCTCATGAGTTTCAGGCCAGCTTTAGACAAAATTCCAAAATAGGCAAAATGTGAGCATGATACCTTGTTACTCCTTTTCTGAGCTGCAGTCTCCCAATGTTCTTTCTGATGCCCTAAGTGTTCTGCCACAGCATTCTATTTTGAGGAGTATAAAAGAATGAACCTACTTAGTTTTCTGAAGTGCTCTGCACCCCAAAACAATTAACTATTTCTGCTCAAGAAAATTATACAGCATTAAATGCAAGTCTTATAATCCTTGGAATGTGAAATTGCATCTTACTATATAGTGTTGGTCTAGTTCTTTAAACTTTTGAACCTCAGTTACTATATCTCTAAATTAGAGATATAACCAATTCTCAGATATCAGTGTGATTTCAGTTAGCAGTAACCAAAAACTCTGACTCAATTATCTTGAAGAATAAGGCAAATGAATTTATTCATATAAAAAAAAAATCCTAAGGGTGTGCAGCTACCGAAATATTTAAGTTAACGGTTAAGTAACATGGCTAAAACTTTCCATCTTTCTGTCAGCCGTTTTTTCTTGGTGACTTAACAACCTCCTGGTTGTAAGATGACTTCTGCCGTTCTGATTTTATTCCCTTCTGAAGTGTGGCATCACATGCAAATATAACAGCATTTGATGGAAGAAAGGGGAATTATTTCTTCCTGTGAGTATTTTATCTTATTTTTTTTTTCCTTAGAGCAAAGTAACCTTTTTGGAAGGCCTTCAGCAGACCTCCCCCATATCTCATTGGCCAGAAATGAGTTATGTGCTCACCCAAGATCAGTCATTGGTAAGGTAATTGATAAACAATGATTGGTTTAGATTTTTCTTACTTGAATCCTGAGTCACAATGAGGGCTGTACTCCAAATTAGGGTTTTACATGCAAACAACTGATAATAGGCAACCAACAGTGTCTTTTATGTCACATGACATTAATAATAACAAAGAAAATAATGCATATAATATATACTTTTTAATTTTGAAGATCTGAATATATATATTCATGTATATTTTTTGTTTTATAACTACTCTAATAAATAAAAACTAGCATTCTGACAATGTAGTTCCTTTAGATTATTAGCAGGAAGCAAATATATTAAACATTTTCACACTAATTCTTACTAACATGTGAATAATTATTAACCTTTATATGCTCTTAAAAGTTATTTGTATTTTAAAAAGAAGATGCTTAGTTGGCCAATCGATTCAATAGATTCACTAACGAATAGATTTTCCTGGAGAAAATAGAGTGACCTGAAAAATGTTGGCATTGTAAAACAAATGATCAAGAGGCCCAGTGAAAACATGTCCTCCAGTTGCCTCTGGAACCCACCTTCAGAGTCAGCTTTCCTGAAGTGTTCCTCTCCTCCACATCTTCTTGCTTTCCTCTTGTCTGGAACTCAGAACTTCTACAGAATGGCAACATTGTTCTGCAGCTTTCATTCATATGGCAGTGGAGTCATCAGTGATCTTAAGAATCCCTCTAAGTATATATCATTTCAAAATTGTATTTAGATTTGGTGACTCACTGTATTCAGCTCAGTTTGAAAAATTGTGGAAATTTTACCTTGCAGAGCTTCAAGGTTATGAAGGAAAATTTGAGCTACTTGGATTATTTTTAGTATTGCCTACAGGAGCCTCTATATCTGAAGACCTGATTGTTCGTCCTAGTGAGAAAATAGGTATGATAAGTAATCCTTACACAATTTTAAGTTTGGGCCCAAAAGATATGTAGACAATACTATGACTGGTATGCTTTAGGCCACAACTATATTTTACTGAGCACCAACTGAGCAGAAATTCTCCTGTTACATTTACTTATATGGCCTAGCACGTTGCCTATTGCTCTGGCACAGTGGCTTTCACATAATAAGCTTTCAATAAATACTTGTGGATTGAAAGAAAGGAATTGAATTGAAAATGGTCATATTTTTACAGGCCTCCTACCATTAAAATGGTAACAAATTTCCATTCTTTAGATATTACCAGAGCTCTGTTAGTTGTTATTTCATGACCCAGTTTTAGAGTATTTGCGTCTATCATGTACCTACAAAAAACTTGTGAAATTTGTCTTCTTCCTGATTAATTACAGAAAGAGTACATGCTTTTGCTCATCTTATCTAGTCTACAATACTATTCAAATATCTTCTGACTATAAAATGCTTTTAATTTTATCATTGCAGGACTCTTTATAATATAGGCTCTTTATTATGTATTATGTATTCGTTAATGAATGTATGTATAGTGATCTGATGATTTTTTTTCCATGAAAGATTTTACTATTGAAATCATTTAGAGCACCTGTAAGTGGGTAGGAGAGATATAAGAGTTCCTGACATTAGTCTTATCACCCACTCCTTATGTTTTCATTACTTTTTTCCAGGTAGTCAATTAATAACTTAGAAGTCTATGTGGTCACTAAGAAGTAACCTCTTCTGCAAGGCCAACAGATTGATAAGGCAGGTGTCTCTTCTAAATAGATCCCTAGCCTACTTTTAAAAAGGCCACCTTTTATTTACCTGTGGTGTCCTGGTTGTATAGGGAAATTGGTCCTTGTTCTCAATGACTTTATAATGAGATGTTTTTGCTTTAAATTTTAACTTTTAGCTGAAAAAATTATATATTTTGTGAAAATTGGGAAGTTGTGGGAAAAACTGTCTATTCAAAATAAATTTTTTTAATGAAAATTAATGAGTTTGAAAATGTTTAAAAGTGAATTTGTGTTCATTAAAAACTTTATGTATTTCAATTATGTGCTTAAATAAATATTTTAAATGCATTTTTATTGAGTTTTAGTTAGAGATAAAGAGAAGCGGCCTATATAACTTACTGATTCCACTTCTTAGATCTTACTTACAACACACTTTAGACCTAGACAGTGCCAGTTTTATGCAAAACAAACAAACAAATAAATAAATCTGGAGAGGGCATTGATTTTCATAATCTGATTTGGCTTGAGGTGAATTTTTGTGTTGATTTGTTAATTTTAGTCCCTTGGACTCTTGACCTATTAAAAGAGTAGATAATTGGGGAGAGTAGAATTGTTTTTAAGAAAAGAAGTTTTTTCTCCTTAAAATTTGCTGCTGTGGCTGAGTGGGAACAGGAAATGACTGCTGATGAAAGATCTTTTTAAACAATAAAAATGTTTTAAAACTGGATCATGGTGATGGTTGCACAATTCTGTCAATTTACTAAAAATCATTGAATTATACACTTAAAATAGGTATATTTTATGGTATCTAGATTATACTTCACTAAAGATATTAAATACACACATAAATAAAATAATAAATGACCTTCAACAAAGGAAAAAAATAAAACCTTGCTTCTGGAGAGACAATATGAATTAAACATCTGTCAGTGAGCTATATTTATAGCATTTGGTTACATATTAAGTATATTAGCCTGCTTTAGTAAGAACATAATTAAAACTAAACAGAAAAACAATCTATTTTAATAAATATCAATATTAAGTGGTCACTGTTTCAGATTTATTGGCAGGCATCTCTTTCTCCTTGTGTAGACTCTTTCTTTTATAAAATTCCAGCAAGGACCAGACAACTATTCTCTTATGGGCTCTACCTCTCACTGACCACACTCTTGAGTGGTTTATTAAATCCTTCATCACCTATAAAATAAAGATAATATCTATGGTGGTGGCTACAGACTATCTTTCTAAGAGGGACTTGGAGATGGAAGTCTTGTTGATAAGGAGTGAAGGGATTCGTCTTGAAGCTGCATTTGGAGAATTGGCACACTGTTCTCATTTAAATTTATTTGAAGTGATGAAAATTAGTTATAGAGAAGTTAAAGATGATCCCCATACTCAAATCACTCATTGACACCACCATGGAATGCAGGAAGATTTTTGAGTAACTTAAGTATCAAACTCTATAGGCACTCAGAAAATATTAGTTCTCTTCAATGTAACTCTTCTGTGAGTTTAGATTTTACATAGGTAAGTATAGATATAACCGCCATTAACATTTGATTCATTCAGCAATTCCTAGGAATGTCTACTGTGTACTATCAACTCTTCTGGCAGTATGGTTACAAAAATGACAAATATAATTGTCCTCAAGGAATGTTACAGAAAAGGGATTCTGCCAGCCTTGTACCTTTAATATGTAATGTACAGATTTAGAATGTATTTTATATTCTCTCTGTTGTTTTATAAAGATTAGCATTAAGATTGTTTTATGATAAGGAAGTGATGCCTGGTCTCTCTGCTATGGTACCAGTTAGGTACCAGTTAGAAAAGGAGCAGCATACTTCCCAACCAGTGTCTTCAGAAAGGGTGGGTCTGAGGTGAAGGTTAGTTATAGGGACCTTACCCTGCCCTGCAAACCCGGCATTTCTCATCTGAGTTCATCTTTGAAGATGTCAGAGAGCTTTTGCAATGTTTTACAGTATTTTTCATTAAAAGTGTGTCATGTAAATCAATCATGGCTTCAATTTTTCTGTCAGACTTCTATAACCTTAAACTAAAGCTTTCAAAATTAATCAAAAGAGTAAGTCAATTTAATTTTTCATGAGAGAATAACAGTATGGGGTTTGTCTTCAACTATCTAAATTATAAATATTTAGTAATGAATTTTGCTTAATAAATTTTTACAAAGAAAGTTTAAAAGATGGATGATTATATTTTAAAATATGGTCTGGATTTAATTTCCACATAAATTACCAACTGCTTTTTAAACACATTTCTGTAAAAATACCAAAAATCATTACAAAAATTAGAAGTTAACCATCTTACATTCTTGCTATATCCATGGTTAAGATTCATTCATTTATTCATCTAGCCATCTACCCACACAATCTGAAAAATATTTAACGAGCATTTAAGCAATGCTAGGCTTTGGCTGGGCATTAGGGATACACAGCCAAATTAGAACCAGTTAGTCTCTGTCTTTGAAGGCTCACAGTTTCACAGTGAAGGAAGACACACAATCAGATAGTTAAAACACTATCAGTTAGAGAAACAATGACCACAGAAATTGTGAGTTCATAGAGAAGAGGCTAGTATAAATCTGAGAGCAAGGAAGAAAGGGTCATGGGAAGGCTTCCTGGAGGAGGTGTGCCTGGGCTGAATTTTAAAGAGGAAGTAGAATAGAACTACAAGTTGGAAAAATTTAGAGGCATTCTAGTCAGAGAAAGCCGCATGAGGCAAAGTAAATATATGAGATAGTGAAATATGAACAGAGAACACTTGAGTGTGTTAACCAAAGCCAAAGAGAAAGATAGGAGCTGGATTGTCAATTGAAAACTACTTCATAACATCAACATGAATAGCTACATAATATTCTATCTGATTCAGTGGTCCCCAACCTTTTTGGCACCAGGGACCAGTGCTCCCATGAGACTCTAATGCCTGATGATCTGAGGTGGAGCTGAAGCGGTGATGCTAGTGCTGGGGAGTGGCTACAAATACAGATGAAGCTTCTCTTGCTTGCCTGCCATTTATTTCCTGCTGTGCAGCCTAGTTCCTAATAGGCCGCAGACTAGTACTGGGCTATGGCATGGGGAGTGGGGTCCCCTGTTCTATCATAGTATTGAGCTTTAATCTCTGTGCCTATTTCCCTAGTATTCAGTATCTTGATCATTTATATTTTTTCATTATTATAAAACATTTCATTATTATAAAACATTTCTGATTATTGTGCATAACTCTGTCTACATTTCTGATTATTTACTTAATAAAAATATAAGAGGATGTCTTCAATCGCAACTAACAGAAAAACCAACTCAAATGGCTTAAATAATAAAAGGAATTTACTGCATCCTATATCTGGAAATACAGAGTAGGGAAGGCTTCAGAGTAGGTCAATCCATCAGCGCAATAATGACACCAACCCAGTTACTCTCTGTTTCTCTGCTCAGCACCCTCAGAGTGGCTGCTAATAGTGAACAAAACTGTGTTCAACTTTGTCCAGTGAGAGAGCTAAACAGCTGTTACACAATAGGCTAAGATTGCTCAGCCACGCCAAGGCAGTTCTGAGGCCACACATGTCATGTGCTGATCATCAACTCAAATTGGGATATATAAACCAATACTGATCTCTGTCTCACCAGTTTTGAATGTTCCAATAGATGAACAAGAATATGAACAAATAATTTCTAAATGAGAAAATGAAATAAAATAGCAAATATAGACAGGAAAAAATTCCTCTTAACAAACAAGATTTTTCCATTATTTTTTTGTTTGCAAACAAGCCAATAATAAAAGAATTATATCTTTCTTGAAGGTCGATAGACATTTTTTGAGATTCTCTGGTGTTTGCACCATAAGAATAGTTTAAAAATACTAATTATGATCATTAAAATAATACAATTAATAGTGAATGTTTTCCTTCTGCCATAGAGACAAATATCTCTTTTTTTATGAATGTACAAATATAGGCATTTTTACCAAAAAGTGGCACAATACCTTGTGTATTTTATATAACTTTCTTTCTTTAATTTAAAACCTATCACTTCATAATAACAACATACTTTAGTATCAATTCATAAGGAACTATCTTATTCTTCTTAACAGCAATATAAAATTCTATTACATGAATCTACTATAATTTATTTAGCTATTCTCTTTTTGATAGACTTTTAGATTGTTTCAAAACTTATGTACTTGGAAGAGGCAATTTTAAAGTTTACTCTTGGTGTTTATGTAGCTAAAGAAGGTAATAATTGATTAACTCAGTCCAGAGCGAATGTACTGCTGGAGAATGTGGTATCCTGTAGACAGCCTGGTAGAGGAAAATGAGAACATTCTTATGAACAAAGGATATGATTTTCTAAAAAGGGGATGGAGATATATGTCAGGATTAGGAGAAGAAAATGCTCCTCAATGCAACAGAAAACCTATTGCAAGTCTGAAGAATATCTTTAGAAGAAGACAGTTGAGCAACATAGTAATATAAAATTTCTCTTTCACTCTAAACTTTTCATGAAGTGGCCTATCTGCACAAAGACCTTGAGTGAATGATGCTTTTATAGGAATCCCAGAAAGAGAGGGCTTTGTTTCCATGCAGGATGACATATGGAACAGGGGCAGTTTGCACATGACAGAATTAATTCCGTGGAAGCAAGATCTCGGAACCAGAGAAAACTAGGAAACATCTATGCTTTCCTATCATCCCATTATAGCTCCCAAAGGTATTGAGAGGAGTGCAGGACACAGTTCTGATACAATTAAAATCTCAAAGGATGGGGTGATTCACATGACATCTGTGTTATGTTTTTCTTTGTGTACTTGTAAAAATACTTTTAGGTTATTAGAAGTGAGGTTGCTGGGGCAAATCATAAACTGTGGCAAGGGTGGCTTGGGTCTAAATTTGGTAGCTGATTTGCATGCTACTTTGAGCACTCTGTGAGAAGCTGTCCCACAAGGCATGTGCTACACATGTATGCCCCTGTATAAATGTCCACTATTTTTGGAGGATTTTCTTTTCTCTTTCCTATTACTTGCAAGTATTTCATAATCAATGTGCCTAATATAATGGAAAGATATCCTGTGTTCATAGAAGAATTAATATTATTAAAATGTCCATTCTTCCCAAAGCAATCTACATATTCAATGCCATCAAAATTTCAATAGCACTTCTCACAAAAATCAAAAAAGGAATCCTATAATCTCTATGGAATGACAAAAGACCCCAAATAGATAAAGCAGACTTAAACAAAAAGAATGAAGTTGGAGACATCACATTTCCTTATCTCAAAATATATTACATATCTATAGTGATCAAAACCACATGGCATTGGCATAAAAACAAACATATAGATCCAATGGAATAGAATAGAAAGCCCAGAAATAAACCCACATATATACAGTCCACTAATTTTCAACAGTTTCCAAAAATATGCAATGGAGAAAGGATGCTCTTTTCAAGAAACAGTGGTGAAAAGCTGAATATTCCATGCAAAAGAATGAAATTGGATCCTTGTCTTACAGCACACACAAATATCAATTCAAAATGGATTAAAGAATTAAGTGTAAGACCTGACACTGTAAAACTCCTGGGGGAGTGGGGAACATAGGGGAAAAGTTTCCCTTAGTCTTGGTAATGATCTTTTGGAATTGACACCGATAGCACAGGCAACAAAAGTAAAAATAAAAAAATGGGACTACATCGAACAAAAAAGTTTCCGCATTGTAAAGAAAATAATTAACAGAATGAAAAGGCTATCTACAGAATGGGAGAAAATATTTGCAAACCATA